>NW_020899475.1:0-612 GCF_003984885.1 Neopelma chrysocephalum
GAACTTTCCGAAGCGGCTCAGGAGATCCCCGAACTCTTTCAGGAGATCCCCGAACCCTTCCCGGACTTTCCCGAAGCGACTCCGGAAGTCGCCGAGCGTCTCCGGAAGTTGCCGAGCGTCTCCGGAAGTTGCCGAGCGGGCCGGCCCTCAGCGCTCGCCCCCGGCCCCGTCGGCCCCGGCCCCCCCGCCCCCCCCCCCCCCGACCCCCCCCGAAACCCCCCCAAAAAACCCCCCAAACCCCCCCGAAAGCCCCGAGCCGCCGCTCCCCCCGCGCCCCCCGGGGGGGCCGGCGCCGCCCCGGCCCGGGCCGGCAGGATGATCAAGCTGTTCTCGCTGAAGCAGCAGAAGAAGGAGGAGGAATCGGCCGGAGGCACCAAGAGCTCCAGCAAAAAGGCCTCGGCGGCGCAGCTGCGGATCCAGAAAGGTGCGACTGGGGCGGGCTGGGACGGACTGGGACCAGCGAGGGGCACGGACTGGCACCAATAACGATTCTGAGGGGGGTCAGCGACTGGGCCCAGCGGGGGTCAGGGATTGGTCCCAGTTAGGCCCTGGTGGGGGGAAGGGGCTGGTCCCAGTAGAGGTCAGGGACTGGGCCCAGTAAGGGTCAGGGAC
>NW_020899476.1:0-393 GCF_003984885.1 Neopelma chrysocephalum
AACCCTAATGCTAACCCTAACTCTAACCCTAACTCTAACCCTAACCCTAAACGTAAGCCGAAACCTAAAACCTAAACCCTAACTCTAACCCTAACTAACCCTAACCCTAACCCTAACCCTAACCCTAACCCTAACCCTAACCCTAACCCTAAACCTTAACCCCAACCCTAACCATAACCCTAACCCTAATGCTAACCCTAACTCTAACCCTAACTAACCCTAACCCTAACCCTAAGCCTAACCCTAACCGTAACACTAAAACTAACTCTAACCCTAACCCTAACCCGAACCCTAACACTAAAACTAAACCTACCCCTAAACCTAACCCTAACCCGAACCCTAACCCTAAACCTTAGCCGAACCCTACACCTAAGATTAAGACTAAGCCTAACC
>NW_020899477.1:0-894 GCF_003984885.1 Neopelma chrysocephalum
CTGGGGGTCCCTGGGTGTCCCTTGAGCCCTGGAGCGGTTCCCTGGGGTTCTGGGGGGGTGGGATCGGCACTGGGGGTGTCCCCAACCCCCCTGTCCATCCCCGGGGGCTGATGGGGGGGTTCCCCCCTAACCCAGGAGCCGGTGCTGGGGCGTCCGTGGGGCAGAGGGGGGTGGGAAAGGGGGGTCCGGGTTGTCCCCCTGAGCTGCCAGCCTGCTGTGGGGGGCTGGGGGATGATGGGGGGGTGACGGGGCACCCCCTGACCCGTGTCCTGCACACACAGGGGTGTTCCAGGAGATGACAAAGCACGAGTGTTACTTCATCAACGGCACCGAGCGGGTGAGGAACGTGTACAGGCACATCTACAACCGGGAGCAGTACGTGCACTTTGACAGCGATGTGGGGGTGTTTGTGGGGGACACCCCGTATGGGGAGAAGGTGGCCAGGAAATGGAACAGCGACCCGGAAACTATAGAGTACTATAGAGCAGGAGTGGACACATACTGCCGGCACAACTACAAGAGTGTCACCCCGTTCACGGTGGAGAGGAGAGGTGAGTGTGGGGCAGAGCGGGTCCCCTCGGCCCCTGCCCCGGGAATGACCCTGGAGCCCCTCAAACCCTCCCTGGGAATCAATCCAGACCCGTCACCCCTCCCTGGGCCCATCTTTGTAGCCTTTTTCCCCCTTACAGTGCCCCCTAGTCCATCCCAGTTTCTTCCAGTCCTTCCAATGCCCCCTACTCTCTCCCAGTCCATTCCAGTTTTTCAGAGTCCATCCCAGTCTCTCCCAGTGCCCCCCCGCGTCTCCACGCGTCGATGCCACCGAGCTCCCGCCTCTCAGCCAATCCCAGCGCGTGTCTCTGATGACGCTCCAGTTGCCAGGCAGACCCAAAGCAA
>NW_020899478.1:0-348 GCF_003984885.1 Neopelma chrysocephalum
ATATTTTTTACCCCCCTTATTTTTGCCCCCCCTTCATTTCCCCCCCCTACTTTTACATCTCCCCATATTTTTTTACCCTTCCCGTATTTTTGGCTTCCCCCTCATTTTTATTCCCCCTATTTTTGATCTCCCCCTATTATTTACTCCCCCTACTTTTGCCCCTCTCCTTATTTTGCCCCCCCCATACTTTTTACCCCCTCCTCTATTTTTAGCCCCCCTCACTCCTCTCATTCCCAAATTTTTGGGTTCCCCCTCATTTTTATACTCCCTATTTTTGCCGCCTTTCTTTTTCTATGCCCCCTATTTTGCCCCTCCCCTCCAATATTTTTGGGGTCTCCCCTCAATTTT
>NW_020899479.1:0-346 GCF_003984885.1 Neopelma chrysocephalum
CTTGGCACTCAGGCATTCTCTCACAAGCCTCTGTGTATGACTGAAACGCCCTGTTTTCTTAGGGGCGCTACTTTGCTCCGCTGTAGAAAAAAATTACCGAGTTGTGTGTTTCTAAGAAAATCCCCTGAAACCTCCGAGGACGACGGTGTCAATGAGTCCGTGTCCGCCAGGGCGCAGGAATACAGCGCCGCGTCCCCATGACGGGGCCCGGAGAGCCAGAGGACGGTCCAAAGACCATCTTCCGACACCGACAGCCGCCGGGCTGGCGCCCGCAGCTCTCCGGACACTTTAGCAGCGCGTGCGAAGAGCTCGGGGCTGTGACCCGGGAGCTACTGGTAGAAATGGA
>NW_020899480.1:0-366 GCF_003984885.1 Neopelma chrysocephalum
GCTGGGGACAAAGACTCTTGGCCTTTTGTCGGGGGCTGTGGCACCAGTGCTACGGCGATGCAGTGCATGGGAGAAGCACCTTCCCCAGAGTTAGCTCGGACGTTGCATGGCATCGCCCACCTGCTTTGCACTTCATGGAGATGCGGTCTCCGTAAGTGAGCTCTGCTGTGTCCCTCCTCCTGCTCCGCTTGCTCAGAGGACCAGGGAACAGCCTGTCACACCTGAACTGGATGTGCTGGAACCAGCACATCCCCTGCAGGTTGAGGGACACTCAGAGGCACAGAGAAAAAATCATTCTCTTTCCCATCGCTGTCACCTCCGTAGGAAGACATGAAATACTCCCAGGGAACGGTGTGGTCTATTGCC
>NW_020899481.1:0-512 GCF_003984885.1 Neopelma chrysocephalum
CGAGGGGCAGCCAAGCCAGACCACATGTTAGAGGTTGTGAGAGAGGAGACAAAAGCAGTAGGAAAGGAGAGACTTCCAGGCATGTTGCCCTAGGCTCAAGAAGTGTGGTTGCAGGAATAGCATTTTCCTCTCAGTACCAATGCAGACTCCTCACCTTCCTCTAAATGTGTTAACTCTGCTCCGATACTGAGGGCAGAACCATGTCAGGAGTACACAGGCATAGGGAGGATGAACTTGATGCTGTTCTTCAACTTGGGAAGACTGTGAAATCCTCAGGACACTTCACTTGCCTGTTTTACAACTTGAGGAGGTGCAGCACTTCCACTGGAATGCTTTTACTCTTACCATTATAAGCATTCCATCGTTTTTCACCTCTTCACAAATATTTTGTGGAGTAAACGCCAGATTACATGTAACCAAATTGAACAGTATGTTTCCTGTGGTGTGATGGGTACCCGGGATTTATCGGGATTTGATCTAGACAAGGGGCCGGGAGTAAGGGTCCTCATCTG
>NW_020899482.1:0-319 GCF_003984885.1 Neopelma chrysocephalum
AGGCAGAATAAGTGCAGGGTTGAAAAAAGCAAACAACAACCCTTCTCTCCAGCAAAGAAAGCCTGGAAGCTTTGACTTTGTGGTGAAGTAGGTGGGCCAGCCTGGGTACTCCATGTGCAACAAGGGCTGTCTCTTCTGGCACCTTTGGTCTGGGAGGAATCTTTGTCTGTATGGAATTTTGGGACCCAGGCAGGCAGGCTGGCTCAGTGCAGGGTTGAAAAAAGCAAACAACAGCAATTCTCCCCAGCAAACAAAGGCTGGGAGATTTCTCTTTGTGGTGCAGTAGGTGGGCCAGCCTGGGTACTACATGGGTAGCAAG
>NW_020899483.1:0-324 GCF_003984885.1 Neopelma chrysocephalum
AGACAATTTAAGATTTAGCATGCGCCAATGTTCAGGGTTGGCTTGCGACTTATGTGAGGGGTGGAGGTGGGGTGACGGAGGAGGTGGGTGTGTGTAATGTAGTATTCTAACTTAGTGTTTGTGTTGTTTCTCTTTCAGGTTGTTGTTAGATAATTTAAGATTTAGCATGCGCCGATGTTCAGGGTTGGCTTGCGTCTCAGGGGAGGGGTGGGTGTTTGTACTGTAGTATTCTAACCTCGTGTTTGTGTTGTTTCTCTTTCAGGTTTTTTTTCACACTTTTTGCTTTAGAATAAAAAAACCCCAGCCGGGGGATTTTTTTTTTTT
>NW_020899484.1:0-601 GCF_003984885.1 Neopelma chrysocephalum
TACTGGGAGGGACTGGGAGGGACTGGGAGGGACTGGGAGGGGATTGGGAGGGACTGGGAGGGACTGGGAGGGACTGGGTTATACTGGGAGGGACTGGGAGGGACTGGGAGGGACTGGGAGGGACTGGGTTATACTGGGAGGGACTGGGAGGGACTGGGAGGGGACTGGGAGGGACTGGGTTATACTGGGAGGGACTGGGAGCAGATTTGGGGGGTCCCAGGTGGGTTTTGGGGAGATTTTGGGTCATTTTGGGGTCATTTCGGGGCAATTTTGAGATGAATTTTGGGGCGATTTTGGGTCATTTTTGGGCGATTTTGGGGTGGATTTTGGGGCTATTTTGGGGTAACTTTGGGGCCATTTTTGGGTCACTTTGGGGCAATTTTGGGGTCATTTTTGGGTGGTTTTTGGGGTGATTTTGGGGTAATTTTGGGGCCATTTTTGGGTCACTTTGGGGCGATTTTGTGGTGATTTTGGGGTGATTTTGTGGTGATTTTGAGGTGATTTTGGGGTAATTTTGGGGTGATTTTGGGGCGATTTTGGGGGTGTTTAGATAGATTTTGGGGTATTTTTAGGGTGTATTTTTTGGGTCATTTTGGGCTGG
>NW_020899485.1:0-449 GCF_003984885.1 Neopelma chrysocephalum
GTGGTTAGGGTTTGGTTTAGGGTTAGGGTTTGGGTTAGGGTTATGGTTAGGGTTTGGTTTAGGGTTAGGGTTTGGGTTACGTTTTGAGTTAGGGTTAGGGTTAGGGTTACGGTTAGGGTTAGGGTTAGGGTTAGGGGTAGGGTTAGTGTTAGGGTTAGGGTGAGTGTTAACGTTACGGTTCGGGTTAGGGTTAGGGTTAGGGTTAGGGTTACGGTTAGGGTTAGGGTTAGGTTTAGGGTTGGGGTCAGGGTTTGGGTTAGGGTTTGGGTAAGGCTTAGGCTTAGTTTTAGGGTTAGGGTTAGGGTTAGGGTTACGGTTAGGGTTAGGGTTAGGGTTACGGGTAGGGTTAGTTTTAGGGTTAGGGTGAGTGTTAACGTTACGGTTCGGGTTAGGGTTAGGGTTAGGGTTAGGGTTTAGGATTTAGGGTTAGGGTTTGGGTTAGGGTCAGG
>NW_020899486.1:0-357 GCF_003984885.1 Neopelma chrysocephalum
CCCAACCCCAACAGGTGCTCCATCCCAGTCCTCTCTCCCTGCCATGCCCTCGGGGCTGGGGCCGGGGCTCTGCGCCTGACCTGGGCTGTGCTCTGCACACAGGTTTGCAGTGCAGACCGTCAAAGCCCTGCTGCGCCAACTGCTGGATGAGGACGTGGTGATGGTGATCCATCGCAAGTGTGGCTGGGACATGCTCCTCAAGGCTGACAGCCACCACTATGCAGTGGGTCTGCTGGCCAGGTGAGAGCCCTTTCTCCCCACTGCCCCCGGCATTCCTGCCCTGTGCACAGGCCACCCCACACAGTGCCCGTGCTGCTGGGCCAGAGGGCCTTGGCAGCCAGGGATGGCTGAGCAGAG
>NW_020899487.1:0-739 GCF_003984885.1 Neopelma chrysocephalum
GTCTCAGGCAGAATTTAGGTGGTCCCAGGTGGGATTTGGGGGGTCCCAGGTGGGACTTGGGGGGTCCCGCGTGGGATTTGAGGGATCCCAGGTGGGATTTGGGGGGGTCCCAGGTGGGTTTTGGGGGCTCCTGGGTGGGGGGGAGGAATTTGGCCCCTCCTGGGCGTGTTTTGTTCTGGCTCCCACGTGAAATTTGGGGGCTCAGTGGGGACTTGGAGGGGTCCCTGTGTGTGGGATCGGGTTGGGGGGGATCACTGACTCCCCCCCCGGCCCCCCCTGACCCCCTGAGACCCTCCGGGACCCCCCCAAACCAGGGCCTGGAGATCGTGAACCCTCGGGCGGCCGAGAAGAAAGTGGCCGAGGCCAACCAGAAATACTTCTCCAGCATGGCCGAGTTCCTCAAGGTCGAGGGGGACAAAAGTGGGGTCCCCATCCCCCTCGAGATCCCCAACACCCCCCCCCCCAGGGACCCCCAAAGTCCTGGGAACCCCTCCAAAAGTCCCCCCAATGTCACAACCCTTTCTCCCTTTTTTTATATATTGACTTTGCCTATGCAGCGTCTTGGGGATTTTGGGGGGGATTTTGGGGAGTCCTGGGTGGTCCTGGAGGGGTTTTGGGGGGTCCCAGAAAGATTTTGGGGAGCCTTGGGTGGTCTTGGAGGGGTTTTGGGGGGTCCTAGAAGGACTTTGGGGGATCCCGGAGGGACTTTGGGGGGTCCTGGATGTTGAGGGGCACCCCC
>NW_020899488.1:0-806 GCF_003984885.1 Neopelma chrysocephalum
ATTTTTTAGGGTGATTTGGGTCAGTTTTGGGTGATTTTTTGGGGAGATTTGAGTCAGTTTTGGGTGATTTTTTGGGTGATTTTTTGGGGAGATTTGAGTGTGTTTTGGGTGATATTTTGGGGTGATTTGAGTCAGTTTTGGGTGATTTTTGGAGATTTTTTGGGGAGATTTGAGTCAGTTTTGGGTCATTTTCTGGTCATTTTTTGGGGATATTTGGGTCAGTTTTGGGTCATTTTGGGGTGAGATTTGGGTCAGTTTCTGGTCATTTTTTTGGGGTGATTTTGGTCAGTTTTGGCTTAGTTTTTTAGGTGATATTTTGAAATTTGTTTTGATCTCGTGGACTATACCGACACCTGGTGGCGGGGTGCGGTGGCGACTGTCCAGCAAGGTCTTTGTCTCGGAGCATAATAGTTATAATACATTAATAGTAATAATTAAACATGTGTTGCTTCTCCTCAAGTGGCTTATATACGCATTTAGAATATATATATGAAAACGTGTTTTGCATTTGTATATTGATATTATTCTTTTTTGTAATAATGGTAATATTTCCTTTAAACTACAGAAAAGTAAAAGTAATGTAGAATGGTCCTTGCTTCTGCAACCGTAGGTATTATATGAGGAAAGATCCTGACTATTGGGATGCAGTTCATAGCAGTATATTTCCTGTATATAGATCCGTTCATGTCAGTGTAGAATGATTAAGAATCTAATCCCTAAGATCCCCCCCATTTCCCCCTAACCCCCTTTCCCCCCTTACCCCCTCTCCCCCTAACCCCCCACCCCCCCTTACCCCCCCTCCCCCC
>NW_020899489.1:0-468 GCF_003984885.1 Neopelma chrysocephalum
CCCGCACCCCAAAAACCCGCAGACAGGGCGTCCCTGGTGTCCCCACGCGCCGACACCCCTCGGGCAGGACATCCCCGGTGTCCCCCCACCCTGACACCACAAAGGGAGGGCGTCCCCTGCGCCCCCCGCACTCCGAAAACCCGCAGACCCCGGCGCCTACGCACTCCAAAAACGCGCAGACGGGGCGCCCCCGGTGTCCCCACGCCCCTCCACCCCTCCACCCCAGGGAACGCCACCCCGCTGCCACCCGCGGGGTCCCCCCGCGCTGCCCCCCACTCCCCCCCCAATTCGCCCGCTCACTTGCCACGGCCCCGCGCTACGGGGAGCGTCGGGGCGCGCCGGGGGTCCCGGGGGGCGGCGGGGGCATGTGCCGGGGCGCGGGGGCGGCGGGTGCGGGCGGCTCTCGGCGCGGCGGAGCAGCAGCAGCACTGGCGACGGCGGCGTGCGGGAGCCGCGGCGCGGGGGGGG
>NW_020899490.1:0-468 GCF_003984885.1 Neopelma chrysocephalum
CCCGCACCCCAAAAACCCGCAGACAGGGCGTCCCTGGTGTCCCCACGTGCCGACACCCCTCGGGCAGGACATCCCCGGTGTCCCCACACCCTGACACCACAAAGGGAGGGCGTCCCCTGCGCCCCCCACACTCCGAAAACCCGCAGACCCTGGCGCCCACGCACTCCAAAAACGCGCAGACGGGGCGCCCCCGGTGTCCCCACGCCCCTCCACCCCTCCACCCCAGGGAACGCCACCCCGCTGCCACCCGCGGGGTCCCCCCGCGCTGCCCCCCAATCCCCCCCCAATTCGCCCGCTCACTTGCCACGGCCCCGCGCTACGGGGAGCGTCGGGGCGCGCCGGGGGTCCCGGGGGGCGGCGGGGGCATGTGCCGGGGCGCGGGGGCGGCGGGTGCGGGCGGCTCTCGGCGCGGCGGAGCAGCAGCAGCACTGGCGACGGCGGCGTGCGGGAGCCGCGGCGCGGGGGGGG
>NW_020899491.1:0-382 GCF_003984885.1 Neopelma chrysocephalum
ATGCAGCCCTGAGAGCGGGACCCCCAGCCCGGTGGGGGGGACACCGGGATGGGGACGGAGACCGGGGATGGACACCGGGATGGGGACGGAGAGCGGGGATGGACACCGGGCCGGACACTCCAGGATGGGGACATGGACTGGGGACAACCCCCCGGAGTGGGGACACCCCCCGGGATTCGGGGGCAAACCCCCGGAATGTGGCCGTGAGGCACCTCTGGAAGCCGGGACACTCCCCCTGCCTGGGTGTGGAGACCCTCCGGGCTGTGGGGGACCCATCCCGAGATCCTGGGGTGGGGGGCCCCCCCCGGGACCCCCCCCCGTCCTTCCCCCCCCCCCCCTCATCGCAATAAAGCGCGTTCCCTCCCCACGTGTCCGTGCCCTG
>NW_020899492.1:0-559 GCF_003984885.1 Neopelma chrysocephalum
CCGCCCCCAGACCCACGTGGGCTTCCTGAAGACCCCCAAGATGGGGGAATTCAAGGGATTTTAAAGAGGATTTGAGAGCTTTAAATGGGGATTTTGGGGGGATTTGGGAATGTTTTGGGGTCCCATCACTCCTGTGCCCCCCCAGACCCCCCCAAAACCCCCAGACCCACGTGGGGTTCCTGAAGACCCCCAAGATGGGGGGATTTGAGAGGGTTTAGAGCAGATTTTGGGGCTTTAAAGGGGATTTAGGATCCTTAGAAGGGATTTGGGGCCGAGTTTGGGGTCCCACCATTTCTGTGCCCCCCCAGCCCCCCCCAGACCCCCCCGGGGCGCCCCCCCTGCCGCCCCCAGACCCACGTGGTGTTCCTGAAGACGCACAAGACGGGGGGCAGCAGCCTGGTGAACGTCCTGCACCGTTTTGGGGACGTGAGGGGGCTTCGCTTCGCCCTCCCCCACCGCTACCAGTTCGGGTACCCCCAACCCTTCAGCGCCCAAAGGGTCCGCGGGTACCGCCCGGGGGGGCCCAAATTCGACATCATCTGCCACCACATGAGGTTCA
>NW_020899493.1:0-412 GCF_003984885.1 Neopelma chrysocephalum
CCCCCCCCCCCGTTACCTGGGCGGAGTCACGGAGGGCTCGGAGCTGCCGGAACTGGGCCAGGAGGGGCCCCCGGTGCCGCTCCCACTGCCCCGCCAGGCTCACGATGCGGCGGCTGCTTGACTCCACCACCAGCTGAGGGGGGCAGGGAACCCAGAATGAACCCCCAAACCCTCCAAATGAACCCCCAAAATGAACCCCTGGGGCTGCTCGACTCCACCACCAGCTGGGCAGGGCAGGGAACTCACAGTGAACCCCCAAACCCCCAAAATGAACCCCCAAACTGACCCCCCAGGGCTGCTCGACTCCACCAGCAGCTGGGGCAGAGTGGTGACCCCACAGTGAACACCCAGAACCCCCAAAATGAACCCCCCAGACCCCCAAAATGAACCCCCAAACTGACCCCCTGGGGCT
>NW_020899494.1:0-415 GCF_003984885.1 Neopelma chrysocephalum
CCGGGTCCTTAAATAACCTCGGCCCCGCCCCGCGCACCTGTGCGGGATCCGCACCGCTCAAAGCCCGCGGAGCCGCGCCCGCCCCGCACCTGGGGAGGATGGCACCAGCACGGGCACCGGGAGCAGGAGCGGGACCAGGACCGCGACCGGAGGATGGCATCGGGACGGGCACTGGGACCAGGACCAGGAGCGGGACCGGCGTCGGGATGGGCACCGGGAGCGGGACCGGGAGCCAGGACCGGGAGCGGCACCGGGAGCAGGACCAGGAGCAGGACCGGGACCGGAGGACCGAGGTTGGCTTGGGGCTGGGATGGGGCTCGGGAGCGGGAACGGGACCGGGACCGCGACCCGAGGCTCGGCATCAGGACGGGGAGCGGGACCCGGGAGCGGGAGCGGGACCCGGGAGCAGAACCGG
>NW_020899495.1:0-333 GCF_003984885.1 Neopelma chrysocephalum
GGGGGGGGGAGGGGCGGGGTCGTTAGGGGGCCCATCCCCCCCTTCTATAGGCCCCTCCCCCACCTGCAGGCCCCTCCCCCAACCGTAGGCCCACCCGCGCATCCATTGGCCCCTCCCCCCACCTCTTGGACCCCTCCCCCACCGGAGTGGCCCCTCCCCCCTCTTGGCCCCTCCCCCACCTGTTGGCCCGCCCCTACATCTGTTGGCCCCTCCCCCACCTCTTGGACCCCTCCCCCCGGGTCTAGCGGCCCCTCCCCCACCCGTAGGCCCCTCCCACTTCCCTTTGCCCCTCCCCCATCCTACTCCCCCTCCCCCCACCTCTCTTGGCCCCTC
>NW_020899496.1:0-302 GCF_003984885.1 Neopelma chrysocephalum
GCACACTCAGCTCACACTCATTGACCCCCCAGGTCTTGCACACTCATCAAAACCCCCCTTGCACACTCATCACACAGTCCTGGAACGTCCTCGTGCAAGGTTTGCGCGGCCCTTGCACACTCAGCTCACACTCATTGACCCCCCAGGTCTTGCACACTCATTGCACGCTCATTGAACCCTCCAGGCCTTGCACACTCGTCACACACTCATGGAACGTCCTCGTGCAAGGTTTGCACGGCCCTTGCACACTCAGCTCACACTCATTGACCCCCCTGCAAAATCAGTTCACACTCATTGACCCC
>NW_020899497.1:0-303 GCF_003984885.1 Neopelma chrysocephalum
CTTCCCCTTGCGCTGCCGCTGAACGTCCTCGCGGATGATGGGAACCCCCCCCTGGGGGTGGGGGGGGGGGGGGGGGGCAGGGGGGTCACCCCGCCCCCTCCCCACCCCCCCCTCCCCCCCTCTAACCCCCCCACCACTCACAGGGGGCACACCTCCCCCACCCCCAACCTCCCCCACTCCCCCAGCCCCTCCCCCACTCACAGGGGGCACGGCGGCTGCCCAGGGGGAGGGTCACACTTCCCCCTCCCCTCACCCACCCCCAGCCCCTCCCCCACTCATGGGAGGCACGGCGGCCACCCAGGT
>NW_020899498.1:0-308 GCF_003984885.1 Neopelma chrysocephalum
CCCCCACAGTGACAAAGTGACCCCAAAGAGGGACAAAGTGACCCCCAGGGGACACAGGGCCATCCCAAGGGGTGACAAAGTGACCCCAAAGAGGGACAAAGAGACCCCCCAGGGGTGACAAAGTGACCCCCAGGTGACACAGGGCCACCCCCACAGTGACAAAGTGACCCCCAGGGGGGACAAAGTGACCCCAAGCGGGGACAAAGTGACCCTAAAGAGGGACAAAGTGACCCCCAGGGGACACAGGGCCACCCCTGGGGTGACAAAGTGACCCCAAAGAGGGACAAAGTGACCCCCAGGTGACACAG
>NW_020899499.1:0-911 GCF_003984885.1 Neopelma chrysocephalum
TCTCCCCCTCAGAGCCTCCCTAAACCCTCACAAACGCCCCTCGCCCCTCAGGTCTCCATCCTCACCCCTGCCCCTCAGGCCCTTCCCGGCCTGGGGCCTCCCCCCTTTCCTCCTCCCAATTCTCCCCTTCTCCTGCCTCCCCCCCCGGGGACTCACCGTGGGGTCCCGAAGCGGCCCTTGGGGGACTGCGATCACACTGGGATCGCGCTGCGATCGCGATCCGATGTCGCGACAGAGGCTGCCGCCTCCTCCTCCCCCCTCGCTCAGCGCTCACCCAGCCAAGATGGCGGAGGCTCCCTCAGGCCGCCGCCCCGCCCGCGTACGCCGTGCGCCCATTGGCCCCGCCGGACGTCACTCAGCGAAAGTCACCCGCTCATTGGTGCATGGCGTGATGGGCGGGACTAAAGCGGCTGTCAATCAGCGGATCCGCGCGCTCCTATTGGAGGAGCTGCAAACCTGTGTTTATAAGGGAGAAAGGCCATGGCAAAGAGGAGGCCTCGCCCCCAAGGCAGGGCTTGTGCAGGGAAAAGGGGTTTCTATTGGTCAGAGGAACTGTCACTCACGGCAGGGCGGAAGAGGCTGACGCGGCCCTTGATTGGTGCAACCCCCTGGCGAGGGGTGGGGCCATGCGGTGGCCGTCTGTCCCATTGGCTGGTTCATCAGGGGCGTGGCCAACGCGATGAGGGGGGGAGGGAGGAGGAGTGGGAATGGGACCCCCAAAATCCCGACAAAACCCCCCCCAAATCCCAACAACCCCCCCCAAAATCCCTCCAGGAGCCCCCCAGAATCCTCCCAGGGCCCCCTAAAAGTCCCTCTGGGGGGGGCCCTCAACATCCAGGACCCCCCAAAATCCCTCCGGGATCCCCCAAAATCCTTCTAGGACCCCCCAAAACCCCTCCAAGACCACCCAC
>NW_020899500.1:0-330 GCF_003984885.1 Neopelma chrysocephalum
CTCCCAGAAAACAAACTGCTTTCCTTCATGGTTTCAGGTGCACTTGGTAGTCCAGCCTCAGCACTCCATGGGCAGCAAGAGCTTTTTGTGCTGGCACCTTTTGTCGGGGAGGAATCCTCGTCCGCATTCAATTTTCGGACTCGGAGTGGTAATTTCAGCGCAGGACTCCTGCAACCAAACAATCACCCCTTCCCCCAGAAAAGAAAGCCCTTACCCTCGAGGTCTCAGGTACAGGGGGTTGGACACTCCACGTGAGGAAGAGCGTGTTGTCCTGGCACCTTCGGTCTGGGAGGAATCCTCGTCCGGATTCAGTTTTGGGAGTCGGACTGG
>NW_020899501.1:0-418 GCF_003984885.1 Neopelma chrysocephalum
GGGGGGGTTTGAGGGGGTGCTGGGTATTTGGAGGTATTTTGGGGTGATTTGGGGGTATTTTGGGGTGCAGAAGATGATTTTTGGGGTGATTTGGGGATATTTTGGGGTGATTTAGGGGTATTTGGGGGTGTTTTACAGGTATTTGGGGGTGTTCCAGGGGTATTTAGGGGTGATTTGGGCGTATTTTGGGATGATTTTGGGGGTATTTTAGGGTCCCTCACCTGGTAGCAGCTGAGGCACAGCCAGTTTTGGGGTGATTTGGGGATATTTTGGGGTGTTTTGGGGGTATTTTGGGGTATTTTAGGGGTATTTTGGGGTGATTAGGGTTATTTTGGGGTGTTTTAGGGGTATTTTGGGGTGATTTGGGCTGGTTTTGGGGTCCCTGACCTGGTAGCAGCTGAGGCACAGCCAGTTTTGG
>NW_020899502.1:0-343 GCF_003984885.1 Neopelma chrysocephalum
GCCAGCCCCGCTCCCCGCCAGAGCCGCGTCCTCCGATCCGCCGCCCGACGTCTCTCTACCCCGGCAGCCTCGGCTCTCGGCTCCGGGCGGGTCGCCTCCTCTCCGTCATCTGCCTTCCTCTCCCTTCTTCCTAAAATTCTGGTACGGGGATGGGCACGACGCAGGCTCCACTCGATCTTTCGGCGTCAGTGTGTTGGATGCGGAGGTCAGGCGAGAGCGGCGGCAGAGCGGAGGCGGTCAAGGCTTTGCACCGCGGAGGTGGCGGGCCGGGCTGAGTGGCAGGGTTGCAGACTGGTATCGGGGAGCTCAAGATGGACAGGCCATGGGCTCCTTTCGTCGCCAT
>NW_020899503.1:0-311 GCF_003984885.1 Neopelma chrysocephalum
ATGGAGCTGGGATGGGAATGGAGCTGGGATGGGAATGGAGCTGGGATAGGATGGGAATGGAACTGGGATGGGAATGGAATTGGGATGGGAAAGGAGCTGGGATGGGATGGGAATGGAACTGGGATGGGAATGGGGCTGGGATGGGATGGGAATGGAGTTGGGATGGGAATGGAGCTGGGCTGGGAATGGAGCTGGAATGGGAATGGGAATGGAGTTGGGATAGGAATGGAGCTGGGATGGGAATGGGAATGGAGCTGGGATTCTGGGATAAAGGACACTCAGAATCCACTCAGAGAGATTTTCATGGAATG
>NW_020899504.1:0-367 GCF_003984885.1 Neopelma chrysocephalum
TTTTCCCCCCGTGCAGGTTCGTCGGGCGCTGGTTCAGGTGATCAGTGCCATGGCCCACCACGGTTACCTGGAGCAGCCGGGTGGGGAGGCCATGCTGGAGTTCCTGCTGCGCCAGTGCGCCCTGCCCGCCGCTGCTGGGGACAGCGGGGTGAGCTCTGTGTGCCCTTTTTCCCCCTGCCTTTTTCCCCCCCTTTTTTCCCTGCCTTTTTTCCCCACCCCTTTTTTCCTGCTCTTTTTTCCCTCCCTTTTTTCCCGCCTTTTTTTTCTTGCCCCTTTTTCCCCCTGCCCTTTTTTCCCATCTTTTTCCCGCCCTTTTTTCCCCCCTTTTCCCCTCCCTTTTTTCCCCCCTTTTTGCCTCTCTTTTCTT
>NW_020899505.1:0-586 GCF_003984885.1 Neopelma chrysocephalum
TCCCTTGAGCTTTGGCAGCCCCAAATGGGTGTTTTTGGGTCACCCTGAGCTTTGGGAGCCCCGGATGGGCGTTTTTGGGTCACCCTGAGCTTTGGGAGCCCCAAATGGGTGTTTTTGGTGGTCCCTGAGCTCCCCCCTCCCCTGCAGCCCACGGACCCCCCCGAACCCCCCAAAGGCCCCGGGGCTGCCGCGGGGGCCCCCAACGGCCCTCAGCCAATCCCAAAGCGCCCACGCCGCCCGCGCCCAATCCCAGCGCGCCGCGATGATGACTCATCAGTCGCCGGGAAGACGCGCCACTAAATGCGCCCCCCACACTTTGCCTTTAGCCAATCAGAGCGCGCCGCGCTGATGACTCATCAGTCGCCGGGCAGACGCGCTGCTAAACGCGCCCCCAATTTCGCCCTCAGCCAATCGGAGCGCGCCCAAAATCCCCCAAAATAGCCCCTCCCGGGTGTTTTTGGGGTGCGGGCACCTTGATGGCGGTGATGGCGAAGGCGATCTTGCGGCGCCCGTCGATGTTGGTGTTGAGCACCCGCAGGATGTGCTGGAACTTCTCGGGGATCACCAGCGACTGCAGGAAAAGAGG
>NW_020899506.1:0-303 GCF_003984885.1 Neopelma chrysocephalum
AGAGCAAAAGACCTCAGCCCTGGCTTCTCCAGGCCCACCGGGGCACAGGCCTAAAAAGGCACTGGGCCCAAAGTTTTCTGGCAGCACTCAGTGCCCACGATGAGGGACACAGAGCCTTACATTGTCAAAGAGTGGCCGCAGCGCCTCAAGCAATTTCAGGGCAGTGGGGCTGGATACTTGGATGGTCTTCAAGTGGAGCACGTTGATGAACGCAGAGAGGGTCATCTCAACCGCGTCTGTGTCTGCATCCTGCAGTAGCTCCAGGAGGCCTTCATTCAGGCTCCAGATGCTCTTAGCCTGTGT
>NW_020899507.1:0-544 GCF_003984885.1 Neopelma chrysocephalum
GGGGGGGTCAGGGGTCACTGTGGTCACTGTGGGGGTCCCAGGGGGGGTCAGTGGTGCCAGGGGGGTCTCAGGGGGGGTCTCACCTGTCCGCTGTTGGTGGCAGCGTGGTGGGCAGAGCAGGTGTAGGGTTGGGGGAGGTTGGGGGTCTCAGGGGGTGCCAGGGGGGGTCAGTGGTGCCAGGGGGTCCCCGGGGGGGTCTCACCTGTCCGCTGTTGGTGGCAGCGTGGTGGGCAGAGCAGGTGTAGATGACGGTGGTGACGAAGGTGACGAGGTCCCGGATGTTGCTCAGCTGGGAGGGGACCCCTGGGGGGGGCAGGGGGGATGAGGGGGTCACCCGGGGGGTTGGGGGGTCACCCAGGGCTGAGGGTCCCACCTGAGGGGTCACACCTTCCCCCCACCCCTCAGGTCACCCCCTCCGTGCCCACCTGAGGGGTCACGGGGTGGGGGGTCACACAGGGGTCACCCCCCATCACCCTTCTTGTGCCCCCCCCATGCCCCCCCGAGGGGTCACAACCCCCCCCCCCGTGCCCCCTCGTACCCCCTT
>NW_020899508.1:0-401 GCF_003984885.1 Neopelma chrysocephalum
GGGGGGGGCCCCGGACTCGGCCAGTTGCTGCTGCTGCTGCACCAGCGCCGCCAGTTCCTGCTGGGTGAGCACCAGGGGCAGGGCCCCCCCCGCAGACCCCCCGCCCTCGGCACCCAGGGCCCCCAGCTCAGGGGGGCCCCCCCCGGGCTCTCCCGGCTCCAGGGACTCTGAGCTCCCTGTGGGGACACAGAGAAAGGGGTGAGGATGGAGGGGTCGCCCCCCAACATTTTGGGGGGGGTGGTGGGACGCTCATAGTTATGGGGTTGTCACCCCCCCCCCCGTGGGACCCCCATGGCTATGGGGTCAGCCCCCCCCTCTATGGGGTCACCACCCCCCCATAGGAGCCCCCCAGTTGTGTGGTGCCCATCTCTCTATGGGACCCCCAAAACTATGGGGTTGCC
>NW_020899509.1:0-338 GCF_003984885.1 Neopelma chrysocephalum
TTGGGGGTGACCCCCCCCCAATTTACGGCTCGGAGGGCGGGGGGGGAGAGTAAACGGGGGGGCCTAAGAAGGGGTTTCTTTTTTTTTTCCTCTTTGATTTCACTTTTCATTTGATTTCCTTTTTAGTTTTCTTGCCTTTCATTTTTTTTTCATTTTCCTTTCTATTTTAGATTGCCTTTTTTATTCCGTTTATTTTTTATTCTCTTTATTGTTCATTTTCTCTCCCAGTGCTCCCCAGGAACACCCAGTGCACCCCAGTAATACCCAGTGCTCCCCAACAACCCCCAGTAGCACCCAGTGCTCCCCAAAAACTGACCCAAAACTGACCCAAATCACCC
>NW_020899511.1:0-324 GCF_003984885.1 Neopelma chrysocephalum
AGCCATGAGTGTTCCGAGGGAATGCTTTGTGGACAAGAGGGAGGGACGGACGGGAGGATAGTACGGAGGCAGAGCTCTGTGAAGGAACTGCTAGGCAGGACGGTGACCTCGAGGGATATGCACGACCACCCCAGCCCCAGCCGCGGCCCCCACTGTCCCCGGCCGCCAGCCCTGCGCACCGAGCAGAACTGCGGCCAGGGCCGCCATCCCCGCTCCCCGCCAGAGCCGCGTCCTCCGATCCGCCGCCCGGCGTCTCGCTACCCCGGTAGCCTCGACTCTCGGCTCCGGGCGGGCCGCCTCCTCTCCGTCATCTGCCTTCCTCTC
>NW_020899512.1:0-445 GCF_003984885.1 Neopelma chrysocephalum
CCAAAACCACCCCAAATCACCTCAAAACACCCCAAAACCACCCCAAATCACCTCAAAACACCCCAAAAACACCCCAAATCACCCCAAAACATCCCAAAAATGCCCCAAATCACCTCAAAACACCGCAAAAATGCCCCGAAATCACCCTAAATCACCCAAAAGTCACCCAAATCACCTCAAAACACCCCCAAATTGCCTCCAAATCACCCCAAAGTCTTCCCAAATCACCAGAAATCTGCCCAAATCGCCCCAAACTCCGCCCAAATCCGCCCAAACACCTCCCAAATCATCCCCAAAATCCTCCCAAGTTATCCCCAAAATCCTCCCAAATCACACCAAAATCTGGCCAAATCACCCCAAAATCCTCCCAAATCACCCCAAAAACCTCCCAAATCATCCCCCAAATCCTCCCAAATCACTCCAAAATCCTTCCAAATCACCCCAA
>NW_020899513.1:0-372 GCF_003984885.1 Neopelma chrysocephalum
GTAATGAGGGGGTGGTGCTTATGACGTGGTAATGAGGGGGTGGTGAGGGGGTGTGATTACGACGTTGTAATGTGAGGGTGTGGTAATGATTTGGTAATGAGGGGGTGTGGTAGCGATGTGGTAATGAGGGTGTGTCGTCGTGATGTGGTAATGAGGGGGGGTGGTTGCTATGTGGTAATGAGGGGGTGTGGTTGTGATGTGGTAATGAGGGGGTGTGGTAGCGATGTGGTAATGAGGGTGTGTTGTTGTGATGTGGTAATGAGGGGGTGTGGTTGCGATGTCGTAGTGAGTGGGTGTGGTAGCGATGTGGTAATTAGGGTGTGTGGTCGTGATGTGGTAATGAGGGGGTGTCGTTATGCTGTGGTAATGGGG
>NW_020899514.1:0-429 GCF_003984885.1 Neopelma chrysocephalum
ATTGGGGGTTCATTGGGGACATTGGGGACATTGGGGGGACATTGGGGACATTGGGGGGACATTGGGGGGGTCCCGGGGTCACAGAGGCTCTGGGGACACCCCCGTTGTTCCCGAGCCCCCCCTGACCGTGTCCCCCCCCCGTGTCCCCCCCCCAGAGGGTCTCCTGGGCGCGGCCATCGTGGGGGGCGTGGTCGTGGGCGTGGCCGGGCTCTTGGGCGTGGCCATCGCGCGCGCCCGGCACTGACCCCGCCCCCCACCCCCACCCCCCACCCTCCGCGACCCCCCGGGGGAGGGGCCAGAGCGATGACGTCACGAGGAAAGACACCCCCCCACACACCCCCCGACGTCAGACGAGAGGAATCGGCGTGATGACGTCACGGATGCGAGCGGCGAGGGGGTGACGTCACGATCGCCCGGCGGCGCCACCCC
>NW_020899515.1:0-302 GCF_003984885.1 Neopelma chrysocephalum
GACAGTTCCTCTGACTAATAGAAACCCCTTTTCCCTGCACAAGCCCCACCTTGGGGGCGAGGCCTCCTCTTTGCCACGGCCCTTTTCCCTTATAAACACAGGTTTGCAGCTCCTCCAATAGGAGCGCGCGGATCCGCTGATTGACAGCCGCGTTAGTCCCGCCCATCATGCCGTGCACGAGTGAGCGAGCAGCTTTCACTGAGTGACGTCCGGCGGGGCCAATGGGCGCACGGCGTGCGCGGGCGGGGCGGGGCGGTGGCCTGAGAGAGCCTGCGCCATGTTGGCCGGGTGGGGGCCGAGCG
>NW_020899516.1:0-320 GCF_003984885.1 Neopelma chrysocephalum
CCCCCCCCCCCCATCCCCAGCACCTACTTGTGGATGAAGACCCTGCCCATGCCGAGGGTGCGGGCGATGGCACAGGCGTGTTGCCCCCCGGCCCCCCCGAAACACGCCAGCACGTGCTGGGCCGCGTCGTGTCCCCGCGCCTGGCACCGAGAAGGGGAAGGGGGACACCGCGGTGACACCCGTGTGTCACCCACAGCCCTCCCCTTCCCCCAGTCCCACGGTGCCTGGAGCCCTCCCACACCCCCCCCGATGCTCAGAGCCTCCCCATCCCACGGGATCCTCCCGGTGCCTGGAGCCCCCCACATCCCCTCGGGACACCC
>NW_020899517.1:0-631 GCF_003984885.1 Neopelma chrysocephalum
CCGGGTCCTTAAATAACCTCGGCCCCGCCCCGCGCACCTGTGCGGGAACCGCTCCGCTCAAAGCCCGCGGAGCCGCGCCCGACCCGCACCTGGGGAGGATGGCACCAGCACGGGCACCGGGACCAGGACCGGGACCAGGACCGCGACTGGAGGATGGCATCGGGACGGGCACTGGGACCAGGACCAGGAGCGGGACCGGCGTCGGGATGGGCACCGGGAGCGGGACCGGGAGCCAGGACCGGGAGCGGCACCGGGAGCAGGACCAGGAGCAGGACCGGGACCGGAGGACCGAGGTTGGCTTGCGGCTGGGATGGGGCGCGGGAACGGGACCGGGACCGCGACCGGAGGCTCGGCATCAGGACGGGGAGCGGGACCCGGGAGCAGGAGCGGCACCGGGAGCGGGAGGGAGACCGGGACGAGGAGCGCGACCGGGAGCAGGAGCGCGACCAGGAGCGGCAGCGGGACCGGGAGCAGGAGCAGGACCGCGACCGCAGGACCGAGGTTGGCTTGGGGCTGGGATGGGGCTCGGCGTCCCGACGGGGACCCGGGAGCGGCGCCGGGACCCGGGAGCAGGGACGGGGACCGGGAGCGGCGCCGGGACCCGGGAGCAGGGACGGGGACCGGGAGCGGC
>NW_020899518.1:0-411 GCF_003984885.1 Neopelma chrysocephalum
CCCCCTCCCTCTGCCAGGCCCCCAGTGCTTCCAGAACCCCTCCAGTCTCCTCCAGTGCTCCCAGTGCCCTCCCAGTCCCCCCCCCAGTACCCTCAGTCTCCCCAGTGCCCTCCCAGTCCACCCCAGTACCCCAAGTGCCCCTACTCCATCCCAGTCCTCCCAGTCTCCTCCCAGTGCCCTCCCAGTCCCCCCAGTGCTCTCAGTGCCTCCAGTCCCGCCCAGTTACCCTGGTCCCCTCCAGTCCCCCACTTCCCCCCATGGCGCCCGTGGGGCTGATCCTGCTGCTGCTCTGCACTGCCCTGGGGCCCAGCGGTACTGGGGGGACTGGGAGGGACTGGGGGCCTGGGAGGGGACTGGAGGGGACGGGGGGGACTGGAGGGGACCAGGGTAACTGGGCGGGACTGGGGGCAC
>NW_020899519.1:0-337 GCF_003984885.1 Neopelma chrysocephalum
CTCTGGGCCTTCATGGGGATGGCGGCGCAGGTGAGGGGGGGACACGGCCCGGGGGGGCTCCTGGGGACCCCAAAAAGGAGAGGGGGGACAGTGAGCTCAGGGTGACCTGGGGGTCCTCAAAAGGGGATGGTGGAGGAGGGGGGGGGACAATGAGCTCAGGGTCACCTGGGGGACGCCAAAAGGGAAGGAGAGGGGGGACAGTGAGCTCAGGGTGACCTGGGGGGCCCCAAAAGGGAAGGAGGGGTGGACACAGGGCTGGGGGGCTCCTGGGGGACCCCAAAAGGGAAGGAGGGGGGACAGTGAGCTCAGGGTGACCCCAAAAGGGAAAGAGGGGGGA
>NW_020899520.1:0-373 GCF_003984885.1 Neopelma chrysocephalum
TGGGCAATAAATACCCCCCCCACCCAAAGGGGTGTTTTTGGGATTTGGTTTTTTGGGGGTTTTCGTGTTGGTTTTTGGGACCCTCCAATTTGCCCCTTTCCCCCGGTTTGGATTTACGTTATTTGCCCTCCCTTTGTCATTATTTGCCCCCCCTCGTCATTATTTGCCCCCCACAACCCCTCTTGGCCCCCCCCACCCCAAAATTGCCCCCGAACTGCTGAACTGGCCCCGAAATTGCCCCCCCCCAGCCTCATCTGACCCCCCCAAAACTGCCCCTCAAGCCTCGGAAATGCCCCATTTACCCCCAAAAGTTCCCCCTAGCCCCACTTGCCCCCCCAGCCCTATCTGCCCCCCCCAAACTGCCCCCCCCAGC
>NW_020899521.1:0-628 GCF_003984885.1 Neopelma chrysocephalum
CCTGTCACCTCCCGTCACCTCCCGTCACCTCCTCTCACCTCCCGTCACCCCCTGTCACCTCCTGCCACCTCCTGTCACCTCCCGTCACCTCCTGTCACCTCCCGTCACCTCTTGCCACCTCCTGTCACCTCCTGTCACCTCCTGTCACCCCCTGTCACCCCCTGTCACATCCTGTCACCTCCCGTCACCTCCCACCCACTCAGTGCCACCCCAGTGTCCCCCCCTGTCCCCACTCACACCGAGGTGACCCCGGGGACAATGTTCACACAGGCGGCCAAACGTTGTGTCACCAGAGCCCTGGGGACAAAGGGACAGTGTCACCTCCCTGTGTCACCTCCTGGGGACGAAGGGACAGTGTCACCTCCCCTGTCCCCACCCCAATGTCCCCCCAGGTGACACCAGGACAGTGTCGCCCCCAATGTCACCCCCAATGTCCCCCCAGGTGACACCAGGACAGTGTCACCCCCTTCAATGTCACCCCAGGTGACACCAGCCCAGTGCCACCCCCCAGTGTCCCCCCAGGTGACACCAGGACAGTGTCACCCCCCTCAATGTCACCCCAGGTGACACCAGCCCAGTGCCACCCCCCAATGTCCCCCCAGGTGACACCAGGACAGTGTCACCCCCC
>NW_020899522.1:0-312 GCF_003984885.1 Neopelma chrysocephalum
TCCCGCACAGGTGCGCGGGGCGGGGCCGAGGTTATTTAAGGACCCGGAACTCGCCCCCGCCCCTGTTTACGCGGGCGCTGCGCGGAGCGGCCGCGGCTCTTTTTGCTTTTTGCTTTTCTTTTTATCTTTCTTTTGCTTTTTTCCGCTTTTTTTTCGTTCCCTCCCTTCCTCCACCTCCCCTCCGTCCCCAACCCGCTCCTTCTCCGGCCCCTGCTGCACCCCCCGAGCCCCCCAGCCCTCCTTCCTGCCCCTCCGTCCTCCCTGGACCCCCACCCGGCCCCTGTCGCTGTCCCCCTGCCCACCCCGACCCCC
>NW_020899523.1:0-472 GCF_003984885.1 Neopelma chrysocephalum
CCCATTTTTTTCCCATTAAAATTCCCATTTTTTTCCCATTAAAATCCCATTTTTTCCCATTAAAATCACATTTTTTCCCATTAAAATCCCATTTTTTCCCCATTAAAATCCCATTTTTTTCCCTTAAAATCCCAATTTTTTTCCCATTAAAATCCCATTTTTTTCCCATAAAAAAATCTCATTTATTTCCCATTTTTTCACATTTTTTTCCCATTAAAATTCCCTTTTTTTCCCATTAAAATCCCAATTTTTTTCCCAAAGAAGTCGTCATTCCCGGAGACTCTTTCCAGATCGTGGTGAGAAATTCCCGGAATTCCCGGAATTCCTGGGAATTATTTCGTTAATTTAGGGAAAAAAATGAGGGTTTTGGGAAAAAAATTGGATTTTTTTCATGAAAAAATCGCATTTTTTTCATGAAAAATTCAATTTTTTTCCTCAGAAAAATTCAATTTTTTCCCATTAAAATCCCAAT
>NW_020899524.1:0-318 GCF_003984885.1 Neopelma chrysocephalum
TCCCGACTCGAATCCAAAGCTTTTTTTTTCCAGCTTTTCCAACGGGGGACAAATCCTCGATTTGGGAATAATAAGGATGAGAAAAAGTGTTCCCAGGATCATGCTGGAAAAGGCACATGCAGGAATGGCCATGGAATGGGAGCGAAGGGAATAAAAACCCTGGGAATGCCGGGAACGGCCCCGGAGCCAAACGGAGGGAAAAAAGAGGGAGAAGGAATTCCTTGGATCTGTAGTCCACGGCCAAAAATCCTTCCCAAACTCTGGGAATAAAGTCCTGCCCTCCCAAACTCTGGGAATAACGTCCTGCTTCCCTGCCCA
>NW_020899525.1:0-494 GCF_003984885.1 Neopelma chrysocephalum
TGGAGGAGCCCAGCTGGAGGAAGGTGGAGCCCTTCTCCTGTTGGGGAAGGGGAGGGGGACAAGGGGAAGGGAGGGGCCACGAGGGGGTGGGGACACAGGGTTGGGGACGGTCAGGGTGGGTTCGGACACGGCGGGGACACGAGAGGCGGTTGGGGTTGGGGATGGGTGGGTTGGGGAGAGTTGGGTTGGGGGCAGTTGGGTGACCCTGGATACAGTTGGGGACAGTGGGGTGGCCCTGGACACAGTTGGGGTCAGAGACAGTTGGGTTGGGGGCAGTTGGGTGACCCTGGACACAGTTGGGGACAGTTGGGTGACCATGGACATGGTTGGGGACAGTTGGGTGACCCTGGACATGGGTGGGGTCAGAGACAGTTGGGTTGGGGACAGTTGGGTGACCCTGGACACAGTTGGGGTCGGGGACAGTTGGGTTGGGGACAGTTGGGTGACCCTGGACACAGTTGGGGACAGTTGGGTGACCCTGGACACGGTTGGGG
>NW_020899527.1:0-372 GCF_003984885.1 Neopelma chrysocephalum
GAGGGGGGTCTTCCACAACGCCAGGAAGGTCAGGGGGACCCCCAAAAACACCCCCTGAACCCCCCCTGGGACCCCAAAACCACCCTGACCCCCCTGGGACCCCCAACATCCATCCCTGGGATCCCTGAGCCCCCCCAAACCCATGTAACCCCCTCCACCCCATCCTGGATCCTGCAGAGGAGGGGGGTCTTCCACAACGCCAGGAAGGTCAGGGGGACCCCCAAAATATCACCCTGAACCCCCCCTGGGACCCCCAAACCCTCCCTGGGATCCCCAAACTAACCAGACCCCCCCGGGACCCCCAACATCCACCAGGGACCCCCAAACTCCCCCACCCCAATCCTGGATCCTGCAGAGGAGGGGGGTCTTCCA
>NW_020899528.1:0-742 GCF_003984885.1 Neopelma chrysocephalum
GATGTCCATCCGTTGACATCTCTTTTTCCTCTGTGACATCACATCCGTCACCTGCCATGATGTCCAACCGGTGACATCACGTTTTCCTCTGTGACATCACATCAAAGTTATGACATCATGTCTACGCGGTGACATCACGTTCTCCTCTGTGACGTCACATCATCCATCATATGCCATGATGTCCAACCGGTGACATCACGTTCTCCTCTGTGACATCACATCCGTCATATGTCATGATGCCCAACCGGTGACATCACGTACTCCTCTGTGACATCACATCAACCATAAGACATCATGTCCAAACGGTGACATCACGTTCTCCTCTGTGACATCACATCCGTCATATGTCATGATGTCCAACCGGTGACATCACGTTTACCTCTGTGACATCACATCCGTCTTATGCCATGATGTCCATCCGTTGACATCTCGTTTTCCTCTGTGACATCACATCCGTCATATGCCATGATATCCAACCGGTGACATCACGTTCTCCTCTGTGACATCACATCCGTCGTATGCCATGATGCCCATCCGTTGACATCTCTTTTTGCTCTCTGTGACATCACATCCGTCACCTGCCATGATGTCCAACCGGTGACTTCACGTTCTCCTCTGTGACATCACATCAAAGTTATGACATCATGTCTAAGCGGTGACATCACGTTCTCCTCTGTGACACCACATCCGTCACCTGCCGTGATGTCACCGGTTGGACATCATGGCAGGTGACGGATGTGAT
>NW_020899529.1:0-458 GCF_003984885.1 Neopelma chrysocephalum
GGGGACAGGGACACGTGGGGAAAGCGATGGGGACACGGGACAGGGCTGGGCACACCAGGGACACGTGGGGAGACGGATGGGGACAAAGGGGATGGGGTGGGGACAAAAGGGATAGAGATGGGGACAAAGGACACAGGGACGGGCGGGGACAAAGGGGATAGGGGTGGGGACAAAGGGGACAGGGACAGGTGGGGACAGGAGTGGGGCCACTGGGGTGTCAGTGGTGGGGACACCGGGGGGGGGGGGCAGGAATGGGGGGGGGGGGGGGCGGGAATGGGGATAGGGACAGATGGGGACAGAGACACCCAAGTGTAGGGGATGGGGACACAGGGGTGTCAGGAATAGGGACAGGGTCACCACAGGGTCAGGGATGGGGACACTGGGGGTTGGGGAGGGTCAGTGACACCAGAGGGTCAGTGGTGGGGACACTGGGGTGTCTGGGATGGGGGCACTGGGGA
>NW_020899530.1:0-378 GCF_003984885.1 Neopelma chrysocephalum
GGGGACAGGGACACGTGGGGAAAGCGATGGGGACACGGGACAGGGCTGGGCACACCAGGGACACGTGGGGAGACGGATGGGGACAAAGGGGATGGGGTGGGGACAAAAGGGATAGAGATGGGGACAAAGGACACAGGGACGGGCGGGGACAAAGGGGATAGGGGTGGGGACAAAGGGGACAGGGACAGGTGGGGACAGGAGTGGGGCCACTGGGGTGTCAGTGGTGGGGACACCGGGGGGGGGGGGGAGGGGTGGGGGGGGGGGGGGAGGGGGATGGGGGGGGGGACAGGGGGGGGGGGGGGCGGGGGGCGCTGGGGACACTGGGCTGTCGGGGATGGGGGTACCGGGGGTGTCAGGGATGGAGACAGGGACACTGGG
>NW_020899531.1:0-592 GCF_003984885.1 Neopelma chrysocephalum
GGGGGTGAGGAAGGTTTGGGGACCCCCGAGGGAGGTTTGGGGACCCCAAGGGAGGTTGGGGAGGGTTGAGGGAGGTTTGGAGACCCCCGGGGAGGTTTGGGGACCCCTGATGAGGTTTGGGGACCCCAAGGGAGGTTTGGGGGGGTTGAGGGAGGTTTGGGGACCCCCCGAGGAGGTTCGGGGGGGTCTCTGGGGGGGGTTTGGGGGGTCACCGCCCCCCCCTCTGTCCCAGCAGGACCCGTCCCAGCAGCAGCAGCTCCGTCACGGCCGTGGGGACACTGGGGGGGATTTGGGGGGTCAGGGAGGGGCTGGGGGGGTTCCCAGGATCCCCCAAGACCCCCCAAGACCCCCCCGGACCCACCTGAGGGCGAAGGTGGCCCAGAGAGCGGCTCCGTCGCAGGACTCGAGCCAACCCAGGGCCAGAGCCAGGGCGGCCCCTCCGTGAGCCCCCAGGGCTGAGGGGTCAGGGAAAACACCCCAAAAACGGACCCCAAAACCCCCCAGAGACCCCCCCAAATCACAGAGACCCCCCTGGGACCCCCAGGGCTGAGGGGTCAGGGAAAACACCCCAAAAACGGACCCCAAAACCCCC
>NW_020899532.1:0-350 GCF_003984885.1 Neopelma chrysocephalum
GACGTCCGGCGGGGCCAATGGGCGCACGGCGTGCGCGGGCGGGGCGGTGGCCTGAGAGAGCCTGCGCCATGTTGGCCGGGTGGGGGCCGAGCGAGGGGGGGAGGCGGCGGCGGCGGCGGCCCCCGCCAGTCGCGGCCTCTGTCGCGACATCGGATCGCGATCGCAGCGCGACCGCAGCCCCCCAAGGGCCGCTTCGGGACCCTGCGGTGAGTCCCCGGGGGGAGGCAGGGGAAGGGTAGACGTGGGAGGGGAAAAGGCGGCAGGCCCCAGGCCGGGAAGGGCCTGAGGGGCAGGGGAGAGGATGGAGACCTGAGGAGCGAGGGGCGTTTGTGAGGGTTTAGGGAGGGTCT
>NW_020899533.1:0-455 GCF_003984885.1 Neopelma chrysocephalum
CGCCATTTTCCCCCCACATTTCCCACCAACTTTCCCTCACGTTTCCCACCATTTTTCCCTCCTGTTTCCCGGTATTTTCCTCACATTTCCCACTCTTTTTTCCCTTCATGTTTCCCTCCACTTTCCCCTCACATTTCCCACCATTTTCCCCTCACGTTTCCCACCATTTTTCCCCTCACACTTTCCTCCATTTCCCCCTCACATTTCCCACCATTTTCCCCCTCACGTTTCCCACCATTTTCCTCTTATGTTTCCCACCATTTTTCCCTCACATTTCCCACCATTTTCCCCTCACACTTCCCAGCAACTTTCCCTCACATTTCCCGCCATTTTCCCTCACATTTCCCGCCATTTTCCCTCACATTTCCCACCATTTTTCCCTCACATTTTCCACCATTTTCCCCTCATGTTTCCCACCATTTTCCCCCCCAGAACTCACCCTGCAGTTGGGGCGA
>NW_020899534.1:0-371 GCF_003984885.1 Neopelma chrysocephalum
CTGGTACTTGCTGTCTTGCACGGGTTCACTCCAGACGATCTCACTTCTGTAAGGAAAGGAGGAGAGAAAGAAGAGAAAGCACAGACTCCTTCTCTATCCTTGCTCTTTCCTTCAACCTCTCTCCCTCTGTCTTCTCATCCACCTACTGCCACCACAGGATATATCTCGGCTGTCTCTCTACAGTGACACACTTCTCCATTCCTAAAGAAAATGAGACGGTCCTTTCAATGATCCCCTAGACTTATCCAACTCTCACCTCACTAACTTTAATAACTCGTCCCATTCGACCTCCAGGCTGCCTCTGACATGACTTCCAGTTTTCCTCTGGCTGGCAACACATTCAGAGCTCCCTGTTTGCAGGATCAGCATTG
>NW_020899535.1:0-310 GCF_003984885.1 Neopelma chrysocephalum
CAGAAAACACTCAACAGGCTTTTCAGGCCCCTGTGGGGAAACGCCACTGAATAGAGAAAAATCGTTGCCAATCTGGTACTTGCTGTTTTGCACGGGTTCACTCCAGACGATCTCAGTTCTGTAAGGAAAGGAGGAGAGAAAGAAGAGAAAACACAGACTCCTTCTCTATCCTTGCTCTTTCCTTCAACCTCTCCCCCTCTGTCTTCTCATCCACCTACTGCCACCACAGGATATATCTCGGCAGTCTCTCTACAGTGACACACTTCTCCGTTCCTAAAGAAAATGAGACGATCCTTTCAATGATCCCCTA
>NW_020899536.1:0-384 GCF_003984885.1 Neopelma chrysocephalum
AACCCTAAAGGAAACCATAACCCTAACCCTAACTCCAACCCTAACAATCCCTAAAACTCACAGCAGCCATAACACTAACCCTTACCCTAACCCCTGGCCCTAAGCCTACACCAACTATAAGCCTAATCCTAACCCTAAACCTAAACCAAACCCTAACCCTAACCCTAACCCTAACTATCATTAACCCTAACCCTGACCCTAAATCCTAACCATAAACCCTAACTCTAACCCTAACCCTAAACCTTTACCCTAACACCAACACTAACCACTAACCCTAAGCCTAAGCCTAAGCCTAAGCCTAACCCTAACCCTAACCCCAAGCCAAAGCCTAACCCTAAGCCTAAGCCTAAGCCTAAGCCAAACCCTAACCCCTAACACTGACCT
>NW_020899537.1:0-484 GCF_003984885.1 Neopelma chrysocephalum
TGGGCGGAGGGGCCACACCTAAAATAACAGCCAATCACGGACAGCCCTTGGCCACACCCAGAGTGTTACAGCCAATCACAGACAACCGCAACACCCTAAATGTTACAGCCAATCACAGACAGCCCTTGGCCACACCCAGAGTGTTACAGCCAATCACAGACAGCCCTTGGCCACACCCAAAATGTTAGAGCCAATCAGAGACAGCCCACGCCACACCCAAAGTACTACAGCCAATCAGAGACAGCCCAGGCCACACCCAGAGTGTTGTAGCCAATCAGAGCTGCCCCTCAGGCCACACCCTGCCCCCCCCACCTGTCGCAGCCAATGGGAGTTCACCCTTCAGCTTCCTCTTGTCAGCCATGGCGGGGGGCTCTCGGCATCCCCTCGGGGGGCGCCTGGGGGGGCGGGGGGGGTCAGGCACCCCAAAACACCCCCAGACCCCTCAGACCCCCCAGAGAGACCTCAAATCTCCTGGAGCCCCCCC
>NW_020899540.1:0-323 GCF_003984885.1 Neopelma chrysocephalum
CTGTACGAGGCCGGGGGGGGGCAGCGGCTCCAGCAGCTCCTCGTCCGCCCCCCCCTCCTCCTCCTCCTCCTCATCCTCTTCCTCCTCCTCCTCCTCCTCTTCTTCTTCCTCCTCCTCCGAGGACGAGGAGCCCCCGGAGCCCCCCCGGCCCCCCACGCCCAAGCCGGGTGAGTGACCCCCCTCCCCACCTTCCCCAACACCCTGGGGGGGGGTCAGTGGGTTCCCCCTGCCCTACAGACCCACGGGGAGTCCCCCCTGACCCCTGGGGAGTCCCCCCTGCCCCACTGACCCCCCCCCCGGCCTCGCTGACCCCTGGGGAGTCC
>NW_020899541.1:0-340 GCF_003984885.1 Neopelma chrysocephalum
CTCTTTGGGGTCACTTTGTCCCTCCTGGGGGTCACTTTGTCCCTCTTTGGGGTCACTTCGTCCCCCCTGGGGGTGGCCCTGTGTCACCTGGGGGTCACTTTGTCCCTCTTTGGGGTCACTTTGTCACCCCAGGGGTGGCCCTGTGTCCCCTGGGGGTCACTTTGTCCCTCTTTAGGGTCACTTTGTCCCCTGGGGGTCACTTTGTCCCTCTTTGGGGTCACTTTGTCACTGTGGGGGTGGCCCTGTGTCCCCTGGGGGTCACTTTGTCCCTCTTTGGGGTCACTTTGTCCCTCTTTGGGGTCACTTTGTCACCCCGGAGGTGGCCCTGTGTCCCCTGGGG
>NW_020899542.1:0-424 GCF_003984885.1 Neopelma chrysocephalum
TTTCATTGTCCAAGAGTTCCTTGCGTGGGACTGAGGGAGTCACAGCTTTGTGAAGAGCAAACATGAGTCAAATCAAAACTGTGCATAAACCAAACAGATTTAACACGAACTTCTGTGCATCAAATAACTCGCTTTGCTCAAACATTTCTTCCATAACATTTAGAGAAGCACCTGACTCTGATGAGGAGGAAAAGTCCACTCTGACAGTTCTGGAGCATTCTGCTGTTGGAGTTGTTCGTAGGCTTCCAAAGGCAGGGAACACGGATGATAATGATGAATCAAATGACATCAGACTCCACCCTCTGAGAAACACACGGGGAAATTTTCTACCTGCTAAAATAAAATATAGCAAGATACCAATTCCTTCAGGTTTTGTTACCAGTAACTGGAAATAGAGTTTTTTTGATTTTTTTCGAATTTTTTT
>NW_020899543.1:0-772 GCF_003984885.1 Neopelma chrysocephalum
ATACTGGGATGAAGTGGAATATAATGGGTCAAAGTGGTTTATCCTGGGCTGGATTGGGATATACTGGAATAGAGCGGGCCAGACTGGTTTGTTCTGGGCTAGACTGGGTTATACTGGGACGAACTGGGATATGCTGGGATGAACTGAGTTATACTGGGATGTAGGCAACCAAATGGGTTTATACTGGAAATGTGAGGGGAAAATGGAGGGAAATGTGAGGGAAGAATGGAGGGAAATGTGAGGGAAAATGGCGGGAAATGTGAGGGGAAAAGGGCGGGAAACGCGAAAGGAAAATGGTGGGAAATGTGAGGGGAAATGGGCAAGAAACATGAGGGGAAAAGGGTGGGAAATGTGAGGGGAAAAGGGTGGGAAATGTGAGAGGAAAAGGGAGGGAAATGTGAGAGGAAAAGGGAGGGAAATGTCAGGCGACAAAATGAAGAAAAACGTGAGAAAAAATAGAGGAAAATGTGAAGAGAAAAGGGTGGGAAACATAAGCGGGGAAAAGGAGGGAAAATGTGAGGGGAAAAGGGCAGGAAACGTGAGGTGATAAAATGGAGGAAAACGTGAGGGGAAATGGTGAGAAACGTGAGGGGAAAATGGCGGGAAATGTGAGGGGGAAAGGCGGGAAATGTGAGGGGGAAAGGCGGGAAATGTGACGAGACAAAATGGAGGGAAATGTGAGGGAAAAATGGCGGGAAATGTGAGGGGAAAATGGTGGGAAATGTGAGGGAAAAATGGAGGGAAATGTGAGGGAAAATGGCGGGAAATGTGA
>NW_020899544.1:0-370 GCF_003984885.1 Neopelma chrysocephalum
CCAGTGCCATTTATCCCATTCTAGTGCCATTTATCCCATCCCAGTGCCTTTTATCCCATTCCAGTGCCATTTCTCCCATTCCAGTGCCATTTCTCCCATCCCAGTCCCATTTCTCCCATTCCCAGTGCCATTTCTCCCATCCCAGTGCCATTTCTCCCATTCCCAGTGCCATTTCTCCCATCCCAGTGCCCTTTCTCCCATCCCAGTGCCATTTCTCCCATCCCAGTGCCATTAATCCCATTCCAGTGCCCTTTCTCCCATTCCCAGTGCCATTTCTCCCATCCCAGTGCCATTTCTCCCATCCCAGTGCCATTAATCCCATTCCAGTGCCATTTCTCCCATTCCAGTGCCATTTCTCCCATCCCAGTCC
>NW_020899546.1:0-483 GCF_003984885.1 Neopelma chrysocephalum
GGAGGGGTTACTGGTTCAAACTGGGAGCCTGGGAGGGGTTACTGGTTCAAACTGGGAACACTGGGGAGGGGTTACTGGTCCATACTGGGAGCACTGGGAGGGGTTACTGGGCTGTACTGGGAGCCTGGGAGGAGTTACTAGTTCATACTGGGAGCACTGGGAGGGGTTACTGGACTGTACTGGGAGCACTGAGAGAGGCTACTGGTCCAAACTGGGAGGCTGGGAGGGGTTACTGGTCCATACTGGGAGCAGTGGGAGGGGTTACTGGGTTGTACTGGGAGCCTGGGAGGTGTGACTGGTCCATACTGGGAGCACTGGGAGGGGTTACTGGGCTGTACTGTGCTGTACTGGGAGCACTGGGAAGAGTTAGCGGTTCAAACTGGGAATGAATGGGGGGCAACTGGTCCATACTGGGAGCCTGGGAGGGGTTACTGGTTCAAACTGGGAGGCTGGGAGGGGTTACTGGGTTGTACTGGGAGCACT
>NW_020899547.1:0-301 GCF_003984885.1 Neopelma chrysocephalum
CCCCCCCTCAGCCCCCCCAGTGCCCCCAATTCCCCCTGGGACCCCCCAAGTCCCCCCTGAGCACCCCCAACCACCCCCAGACCCCCCCAAGCCCCCCCTGGGCCCCCTCCTCACCGAGCCCCCCCGTTGTGCAGGGGGGTCTGGGGGTCCCCCTCGGAGTCGGGGTCGGTCTCCTCCGCGCTGGAGCTGGGGGGATCAACCTGGGGGAGCCCCCCGAGGGTCAGGGGGGGTCCCCAACCCCGGCCCACCCCCCCAAAAAACACCCCCCAGCCCCCTCCTCACCTCCTCGTCCTCCTCGGGG
>NW_020899548.1:0-543 GCF_003984885.1 Neopelma chrysocephalum
GGGGGGTCCCAGTGCCCCTTTTGTCCCATCCAGGGGGTCCCAGTGCCCCTTTTGTCCCATCTAGGAACTCCCAGTACCCCATTAGGGGGGTCCCAGTGTCCCATTTGGGGGGTCCCAGTGCCCCTTGTGTCCCATTTGGGGTTCCCAGTGCCCCGTGTGACCATCCGGGGGGTCCCAGTGCCCCATCTGGGGGCTCCCAGTGTCTCCCGTTGCCCCCCAGCCCTGAGCCCCCGTTTCCCCCCCGCAGGTCCCGGCGGCTCTGGGGTCACACCCGCAGCTTTTGGGGTCCCTCAGTGCCCCCCCCGTGCCCACCAACCCCCTCCCCAGCGCCCGGGGCATCCCGGGGCAGCTCCCGACCCCCACCCAGGGCCAGGGACCGCGGGGGGGTCACCTGTCCCCGCCCCCAGGGACCGCGGGGGGGTCACCTGTCCCCACCCTCCCGGCGTCGTGTCACCTGCGGGGGAGGGGTCCCGGTTGGTCCCGGTGTCCCCCCCCGCCCCGCCCCGGGTGTTTTCGGCCCCCCCACCTCTGTATCCCCCCCCC
>NW_020899549.1:0-438 GCF_003984885.1 Neopelma chrysocephalum
CCCCCCCCGCTGCCCCCCCCCACCCCCACGGGCTCCAACCCCCCCCCGACGGCCTCCCCGGCACAGGTAACGAGGGGGGGGAGGGGCAGGGGGTGGGGGAGGGGTGACGGGGTGGGGGGAGGGGTTTAAAATGGTGGGGGAGGGGCAGAGGGGGTGGGGGAGGGGACGGAATTGGGGAAGGGGGAAGTGAACGCGGGAGGGGGGGAGGGGCCGACGGAGACCCCTCCCCTCCCCCCACGGGGTCACCCCGAGGTCACCGACCCCTCCCCCCCTCCCCCCCCCCAGGCCCACGTGCAGACGGGGGTCCCGCCGCCCCACCCCCACCCCGGCGCCGCCCATCCCCCCCCCGCAGGTGATGCTGCTCCACGCCGCCCCTCCCCCACCCCAGGGACCCCCCCAGGGCCCCCCCCCAGAGCGGGGTGGGGGTGGGGGCCCCCA
>NW_020899550.1:0-469 GCF_003984885.1 Neopelma chrysocephalum
CCATGGAAACGGACCACCCCATCCATGTCTCCATGGAAACCGCCCTGGCCTGTGTGTTGCCATGGAAACGGGATTCCCAACCCTGTTACCATGGAACCGACTCCTCCCACCTGCGTTGCCATGGAAACGGGATAACCCACCCCCGTTGCCATGGAGACGAACAACCCCATCCACATCTCCATGGAAACCGACCCCGTCCGTGTGTTGCCGTGGAAATGGGGTTCCCAAGGCCGTTACCATGGAAACCGACTCCTCCCACCTGCGTTGCCATGGAAACACCCCCTTCCCCTTACCGTGGAGATGGGAACCCCCCGTTACCATGGAAACGGACCACCCCATCCATCTGCCCATGGAAACCGACCCCTCCCACCTGCGTCGCCATGGAAACGGGATCGCCCCTCCTCCCCCACGGTTGTCATGGAGACGCACGCCCCAGCCAACCCCCGTTGCCATGGAAACAACCCCAAAA
>NW_020899551.1:0-706 GCF_003984885.1 Neopelma chrysocephalum
CCATGGAAACGGACCACCCCATCCATGTCTCCATGGAAACCGCCCTGTCTGGGTGCGTTGCCATGGAAACGAGATTCCCTGCCCCCCAGTTACCATGGAGACAGAACACCCCAGCCACTGGGTCCCCATGGAAACGGGATTCCCCTCGCCCCGGTTGCCATGGAAACGGACCCCCCCACCCACGCCTGTTGCCATGGAAACTGAATGGACCACCCACGGGCGTCACCATGGAAATGGTCCTCCTGCCCTGCACGGGTTGCCATGGAAACGGGATAACCCGCCCCCCCGTTGCCATGGAGACGGACTACCCCAGCCACATCTCCATGGAAACCGACCCGTCAATGTGTTGCCGTGGAAACGGGATTCCCAACCCTGTTACCATGGAAACCGACTCCTCCCACCTGCGTTGCCATGGAAACACCCCCTTCCCCTTACCGTGGAGATGGGAACCCCCCGTTACCATGGAAACGGACCACCCCATCCATCTGCCCATGGAAACCGACACCTCCCACCTGCGTCGCCATGGAAACGGGATTGCCCCTCCTCCCCCCGTGGTTGTCATGGAGACGGGTGCCCCAGCCAACCCCGTTGCCATGGAAACAACCCCAAAATCCCCCCCCCAACCCGTTGCCATAGTAACAACCCCTCCTTCTCCCTGCCCCCCCCCCAAGACGCCCCCAGACCCCTCCCCCTGGCGCGGGGGGGG
>NW_020899552.1:0-350 GCF_003984885.1 Neopelma chrysocephalum
GCCGTGCCCACCCCCGTGGGCTGGGCGGGGGGGGTCGGCAGCCCGCGGGGGCGGGGGGTGGCGCGGGCGGGGGGCGCTGCCCGGGCGGGGGGCGGCGGGGGGGTCAGCAGGAGCAGCAGCAGCAGCAGCGGGGCGAGGGGCACCCCCGGCATGGCCGCGGCCCTGCCTTGTCCCTACCCGCTCCTGCCTGTCCCGCTCCTGCCCGTCCCGGCCCTTCCCCGCCCCTCCCCGCCTCCCGCGCCCCCCGCCCACTCCCGCCCGGCCGGGACCCCCGCCCGCATCCTGCCCGCCCCCTCTCTGCCCGCCCCCTGCCCGGGACCCCCGCCCGTTCCGTGTCCATCCCCTGCCCG
>NW_020899553.1:0-515 GCF_003984885.1 Neopelma chrysocephalum
TTTCCCTCAGAAAAATTGAATTTTTTCCCATTAAAATCTTTTTTTTTCCCATTAAAATCCCATTTTTTTCCATGAAAATATTAATTTTTTCCCATTAAAATTCCATTTTTTCCCCCATTAAAATCGAATTTTTTCCATAAAATCCCATTTTTTTTCCATGAAAATTCCCAATTTTTTTCCCAGAAAATCCCATTTTTTTCATGAAAAAAATTACATTTTTCCCCATTAAAATCCCATTTTTCCCCATTATTTCCCATTTTTATCCCATTAAAATCTCATTTTTTCCCATTAAAATCCCATTTTTTTCCCATTAAAACCCCATTTTTTTCCCATTAAAATTCCCATTTTTTTCCCATTAAAATCCCATTTTTTCCCATTAAAATCCCATTTTTTCCCATGAAAATATTAATTTTTTTCCCATTAAAATCCCATTTTTTCCCATTAAAATCCCATTTTTTCCCATGAAAATATTAATTTTTTTCCCATTAAAATCCCATTTTTTTCCCATTAAAATC
>NW_020899554.1:0-300 GCF_003984885.1 Neopelma chrysocephalum
GGGATGGGATGGTATTGCTGGGATGGGATGGGATAAGAAATGGGATTGCTGGGATGGGATGGGATAAGAAATGGGATTGCTGGGATGGGATGGGATAAGAAATGGGATGGGGTGGGATGGGATGGAATGGGATTGATGGGATGGGATGGGATTTGTCCCCACTCCACGGGGGGGGGGGGGGGGGGGGGGGGCCGGGGGTGTGGGGGGGCGGTGGCCCTGCGCGGGGGGGGGGGGTGGGGGGGCCGCGGGGTTGGGGGGGGTTTTGGGGGTTCCCCAGCACTGACAGGGGGTGTCTGTGGG
>NW_020899555.1:0-490 GCF_003984885.1 Neopelma chrysocephalum
AACCCTAACCCAAACCGTAACCCTAAACCAAACCCTAACCATAACCCTAAACCAAACCCTAAACCCTAACCCTAACATAACCTTAAACCTAACCGTAAACCCTAAAACCTAACCCCAACGCTAAGTCTAAATGTAACCCAAACCCTAACCCTAACAATAATGCTAACCCAAACCCTAACCCTAACCCTAACACAAACATTAACTCTAACCCAAACCCTAACCATAACCCTAACCCTAGCCGCAACCCTAACCCAAGTCCTAACCATAACCCTAACCATAACCCTAACCCTAACCCTAACCCTAAACCTAAACCTAAACCTAACCCTAACCCTAACCATAAACCTAACCCTAACCCTAAATCTAACCATAACCCTAATCCTAGCCGCAACCCTAACCCAAGTCCTAACCAAAACCCTAACCATAACCCTAACCCTAACCCTAAACCTAAACCTAAACCTAAATCCTAAACCCTAACCCTAACCCTAACCTT
>NW_020899556.1:0-606 GCF_003984885.1 Neopelma chrysocephalum
TGAGTCAGTTTTTGGAGGGCTTTTTTTTGCAGTTTTTGGGGTGATTTAGGGGCAGTTTGGGGTCAGTTTTTGGAGAAGTTTTTTTGCAGATTTTGGGGTGATTTGGGCCAGTTTAGGGTCAGGCTTTGAAGCCTTTTTTTGGGATGATTTGGGTCAGTTTGGGGTCAGGTTTTGAAGCCTTTTTTGGGGGTGATTTGGGTCGGGTTTGCAAGGGCTTTTTGGCAGTTTTGGGCTCAGATTTTGGGCCGATTTGAGGTGAGATTTTGGGGTGTTTGGGGCCAGTTTTGCTTCAGTTTTGGATCAGTTTTTGGGGCGAATTTGATCAGTTTTTGGGTCAGTTTTTGGGCTGATTTGAGTCAGTTTTTGGAGGGCTTTTTTTGCAGTTTTGGGGGTGATCTAGGGCCGGTTTGGGGTCAGTTTTGGGTCATTTTTTGGGGTGATTGGGGTTAGTTTTTGGTCAGTTTGGGGGAATATTTGGGTCAGTTTTTGGGGTGATTTGGGTGAGTTTTGGATAATTTTTTGGGGTGATTTGGGTCAGTTTTGCGTCAGTTTTTAGCCTCAGTTTTTGGGGTGAATTCGAGTCGGTTTTTGGTCATTTTTTGGGGT
>NW_020899557.1:0-672 GCF_003984885.1 Neopelma chrysocephalum
TCCCCAGGACCTGTTTCATGATGAGCCAGGACAGTACGTTCATGACACACGGACACACAGACACACAGACAGACACACAGACACACAGACAGGACCTGTTTCATGACAAGCTGGGACAGCATGTTCATGACAGACGGACACACAGACAGACAGACAGACACACAGACAGACAGACGGACACACACACAGACAGACGGACACACAGACAGACGGACACACACACAGACACACAGACACACAGACAGACAGACACACAGCCATCACCTGTTTCATGATGAGGCGGGACAGGATGTTCATGACAGACAGACAGACACACACACAGACATCCCCAGGACCTGTTTCATGATGAGCCGGGACAGGACGTTCATGACAGACAGACACACAGACAGACACACAGACAGACACACACACAGACACACAGACAGACAGACAGACAGACAGACAGACAGCCATCACCTGTTTCATGATGAGGCGGGACAGGACGTTCATGACACACAGACAGACAGACAGACAGACAGCCAGCCATCACCTGTTTCATGATGAGGCGGGACAGCACGTTCATGACAGATGGACACACAGACAGACACACAGACACACAGACAGACAGACAGACAGACAGAGACAGACACACACACAGACAGACAGACACACAGACAGACAGACACACAGACA
>NW_020899558.1:0-385 GCF_003984885.1 Neopelma chrysocephalum
GGGGGGGGTCGTCGGCCAGGCCCACCTTCACCACCTGAGGGGGGGGGACGGGGGACACTTTGGGGACACCTCGGGGACACCACGGACCAGGGGACTGGGGGTGTCCCCCCCAGTGTCCCCAGTGCCCCCCCAGTGTCAACCAGTGCTACCCCTTGTCCCCCAGTGCCACCCCCTCAGTGCCACCCCTTGTCCCCCAATGCCACCCCCCCAGTGTCACCCAGTGCCACCCCCTGCCTTGGAGACATGTGTCACCCCCCCAGTGTCACCCCCAACTCCAGGGGACATGTGTCACACCCCCCCAGTGTCCCCCAGTGCCACCCTCTGTCACCCAGGGGACATGTGCCACCCCTTGTCCCCCAGTGCCACCCCCCCCAGTGTCACCCAG
>NW_020899559.1:0-317 GCF_003984885.1 Neopelma chrysocephalum
CCCCCCCCCAAATCGGGGACAGGGAGGGGACCCCCAAAAATGAGGGGTAGGGATGGGGACCCCCTAAAATGAGGTGCAGGATTGAGCCCCCCCAAAACGAGGTGCACGATTGAGCCCCCCCCAAATGAGGTTCAAGATTGAGCCCCCCCAAACCAGGCTGCACTAATGGGGTCCCCCCAAACCGCAGTGTAGGATTGAGCCCCCCAAAATGAGCTGCACGACTGAGCCCCCCCAAACCGGGATGCACTGATGGGGTCCCCCCAAAATGAGGTGCGGGACGGACCCCCCCCCAAAGACGGTGCAGGATTGAGCCCCCC
>NW_020899560.1:0-344 GCF_003984885.1 Neopelma chrysocephalum
GATTAATTTTGCCGATTAATTTTACTGATTAACTTTGCCGATTAACTTTGCTGATTAACTTTGCCGATTAATTTTACTGATTAACTTTGCCGATTAACTTTGCTGATTAACTTTGCCGATTAACTTTGCTGATTAATTTTGCCGATTAATTTTACTGATTAACTTTGCCGATTAATTTTACTGATTAACTTTGATGATTAACTTTGCCGATTAACTTTGCCGATTAATTTTGCCGATTAACTTTGCCGATTAATTTTTCCGATTAATTTTGCCGATTAACTTTGCCGATTAATTTTGCCGATTAATTTTGCCGATTAACTTTGCACTGGGGAGGGAGTGGGAGC
>NW_020899561.1:0-561 GCF_003984885.1 Neopelma chrysocephalum
GAGGGACTGGGAGAGACTGGGAGGGGACTGGGAGGGACTGGGAGGGATTGGGAGGGACTGGGAGGGGATTGGGAGGGACTGGGAGAGACTGGGAGGGACTGGGAGGGGATTGGGAGGGGATTGGGAGGGGACTGGGATGAACTGGGACTTCACTGGGAGGTCACTGGGAGCACTGGGCGGGATCACTGGGATGAACTGGGACGTCACTGGGAGCACTGAGAGGTCACTGGGATGAACTGGGACATCACTGGGAGGTCACTGGGAGCACTGGGAGGTCACTGGGATGAACTGGGAGCACTGGGAGTACTGGGCGGTCACTAGGAGTGTCACTGGGATGAACTGGGAAGGGTCACTGGGAGCACAGGGAGGTCACTGGGATGAACTGGGAGGTTACTGGGAGCACTGGGCGGGGTCACTGGGAGCACTGGGGGGTAACTGGGAGGTCACTGGCAGCACTGGGAGGGGTCACTGGGAGCACTGGGAGCTCACTGGGAACACTGGGAGGGGTCACTAAGATGAACTGGGAGGTTACTGGGAGCACTGGGCGGGGTCACTGGGAGC
>NW_020899562.1:0-317 GCF_003984885.1 Neopelma chrysocephalum
TGAAAACATGATATGCGTTTGCATATCGATATTATTCTTTTTTTCAAAAAAGCATTATTTCCTTTAAACTACAGAAAATTAAAAGTAATGTAAAATGATCCTTGCTTCTGCAACCATAGGTATTATATGAGGAAATATCATGGCTATTAAGAGTTAGTTCATAGCTGTATATTTCCTGTATATATAGATATGTTCATGGAAACGTAGAATCATTAAGAATCTATTCCCTAAGATTCCCCTCATTTCCCCCTAACCCCCTTTCCCCCCTTACCCCCTCTCCCCCTAACCCCCCACCCCCCCTTACCCCCCCTCCCCCC
>NW_020899563.1:0-368 GCF_003984885.1 Neopelma chrysocephalum
CCCGGGGACCCTAAACTATCCCGGGGACCCCAAACCATCCCGGAGACCCCCGGGGTGGAGGGACACGGGGGTTGGTGACCGGGGACCCCCAAACCATCCCTGGGACCCCCGGGGGGGCTTCCAGCGCCTCGGACCCGTCTACAGGCGGGGACCCCCCCGGGGTGGTGACCGGAGACCCCCAAACCAACCCGGGGACCCCCCCAGGGCGGGGGGACCCTCTCGGGTGGGTGGCCTCGGTTGGCTCCGTCCCACCCGGGTTCCCCCCAAGGTGGGTGGGGTGGCTCCCACTGACCTCGGTCCCCCTCATTTGGGGGTCCCCGTTGTGGGGTGCGGGGGGTGGGTGGTCCCTGTTGAACCCCCGTTTGGGG
>NW_020899564.1:0-319 GCF_003984885.1 Neopelma chrysocephalum
GGTGCAGTAGGTGGGCCAGCCTGGGTACTACATGGGTAGCAAGAGTTGTCTCTGCTGGCACCTTTGGTCTGGAAGGAATCTTCTTCCATATGCAATTTTTGGAATTGGGCTGGCAGATTTAGCGCAAGGCTAAAAAAAGCAAAAAAACAGCCATTCTCCCAAGCAAAGAAAGCCTGGAAGCTTTGGCTTTGTTGTGCAGGTGGTGGGCCAGCCTGGACACTCCATGGGCAGCAAGAATTTTCTGTGCTGGCCCTTTGGTCTGGGACGAACCTTCATCCATATACAATTTAGGCAGTCTGACTGGCAATTTAGCCCATAC
>NW_020899565.1:0-384 GCF_003984885.1 Neopelma chrysocephalum
ACCCTAACCGTAACCGTAACCGTAACCATAACCCTAACCCTAACCCTAAACATAACCCTAACCCAAACTCTAATCCTAACCCTAACCCTAACCAAAACCCTAACCCTAACCTTAACCCAAACCCTAACCATAACCCTAACCCTAACCCTAACCCTAAACCCTAAACCCTAAACACTAACCCTCACCCTAGCCCTAAGCCTAACCCTTAGGCCTAAACTTAACCCTAAGCCTAACCCTACACCTAAGCCTCAGCCTAAGCCTAAGCCTAAACCAAACCCTAACCCTAACCCTAACCCTAACCCTTACCCAAATCCTAACCCTAAACCGAAACCTAACCATAACCTTAACCCTAAAACTAAACCCTTAAACTTAAATCCTAACCCT
>NW_020899566.1:0-312 GCF_003984885.1 Neopelma chrysocephalum
GTCCTCCAGGGAAGGCGCTTGTGAGAATGGTCGAGGGGCACCAGAGGCAGAACATCCCTCTGGGCTCAGTACTGCGGGTTCCGCGTCTCCTGGCCTGTCCCGGGGATCACCCCTGCTGGCAGCAGGAGCACTTCTGCTGGGGACAAAGACCACCTGGGGTTTTGTCAGGGGCTGTGGCACCAGTGCTACGGCGATGCAGTACACGGGAGAAGCACCTTCCCCAGAGAAAGCTCAGACCTTGCATGGCATCTCCCACCTGCTTTGTACTTCATGGAGATGCAGTCTCCGTAAGTGAGCTCTGCTGTGTCCCTC
>NW_020899567.1:0-348 GCF_003984885.1 Neopelma chrysocephalum
GGAGCACTTCTGCTGGGGACATAGACCACTAAGTGTTTTGTCAGGGGCTGTAGCACCAGTGCTACGGCGATGCAGTACATGAGAGAAGCACCTTCCCCAGAGAAAGCTCGGACCAGGCATGGCGTGTCTCACCTGCTTTGCACTTCATAGATGTGCCGTCTCTGTAAGTGAGCTCTGCTCTCTGTCCCTCTTGCTCCGCTTGCTCAGAGGACCAGGGAACAGCATTTCACACCTGAACTGGCTATGCTGGAACCAGCAGATCTGCTGCAGGTTGAAAGACACTCAGAGGCACAGCAAAAGTTCTATTCTCTTTCCCATCACCGTCAATTCTTTAAATACTGAAAGCTT
>NW_020899568.1:0-637 GCF_003984885.1 Neopelma chrysocephalum
TGGGGACTGGGAGGGGATTGGGAGGGACTGGGAGGGACTGGGAGGGGATTGGGAGGGACTGGGAGGGACTGGGAGGGACTGAGGGGGTCACTGGGAGCACTGGGATGGTCACTGGGATGAACTGGGAGGGACTGGGAAGGACTGGGCGGGAAGTGGAAGAGTACTTGGAAGTCACTGGGAGCACTGGGAGGTCACTGGGAGCACTGGGAGGTCACTGGCATGAACTGGGAGCACTGGGAGGGGTCAATGGGATGAACTGGGAGGTCACTGGGAGTACTGGGCGGTCACTAGGAGGGTCACTGGGATGAACTGGGAGGTCATTGGGATGAACTGGGACATCACTGGGAGGTCACTGGGATGAACTGGGAGCACTGGGAGGGGTCACTGGTGTCACTGGGATGAACTGGGAGGTCACTGGGAGCACTGGGAGCACTGGGAGGGGTCATTTGGATTAACTGGGAGGTCACTGGGATGAACTGGGCGGGGTCACTGGTGTTACTGGGATGTCACCGGGAGGTCACTGAGAGGTCACTGGTGGCACTGGGATGAACTGGGAGGTCACTGGGAGCAGTGGGTGGTCACTGGAATGAACTGGGAGCACTGGGAGGTCACTGGGAGCACTGGGCAGTCCAATGGG
>NW_020899569.1:0-314 GCF_003984885.1 Neopelma chrysocephalum
CAATGTACTGCATCGCCGTAGCACTGGTGCCACAGCCCCTGACAAAATATCAAGTGGTCTATGTCCCCAGCAGAAGTGCTCCTGCTACCAGCAGGGATGCTCCCCGGGAAAGGCCAGGAGAGGCTGAGCCCGCGCTGCTGAGCCCGGAGGGATGTTCTGCCTCTGGTGCCTCTCCACCATTCTCACAAGCGCTTCCCTGGAGGACAATTCCGGAGTTTCAACGTGCGAAAAGACTAGGGACGTGAGGGAAGAGATAATGGCGAAGAAAGGAGCCCATGGCCTGTCCATCTTGATCTCCCCGATACCAGTCTGCA
>NW_020899570.1:0-649 GCF_003984885.1 Neopelma chrysocephalum
AGCTGTGACTCCCTCAGTCCCACGCAAGGAACTCTTGGACAATGAAAGGAAAAACTCCACGAAACTCGAGCTGCACGAATCATTCAGTCTGCTTGGAGGAATTATAGGCTGAAAAGGGAACTGCAGCTTTTTAAAGTACTCTTTGCTTGTGCAATATTCATACGTTGTGCTTTGAGAAATAATAAATAAAGGCTAAAAATTCAGTGGGACGTACAGGTTTATTGGAGTAATATTGGCATTTAAATGAACGAGGACCGTTTTTATCATCAAAACATGTGGCCTTCTTGGTGGTGTAATGACTAAAACAAAAAAGGGAGTGGGTTTGGGGTGGATTTGAGGGATCCTGGGGTGGATTTGGGGGTCTCGGGGGGGATGTGTGTCAATTTGGGGTCTCTGAACGAGGGGGGGGCTCATTTTTGGGACCCTCCCCCTCCCCCCCCGTCGATGTTGGCTGATTTCATCGACTGCCCCCCCGACGACGAGAAGACCCCCGAGACCCCCCTGTGACCTCCTCCTGGGACCCCCAAAACCCCCCCGGGACCCCCAAAACCCCCAGACTCCCGTTTTGAGTTTTTTTTACCCCGATAAACGACACCCCCCCACCTCCCCTCAATAAAGGTTTCAAAATCCCCCCTAAACGACCCCCTGG
>NW_020899571.1:0-432 GCF_003984885.1 Neopelma chrysocephalum
GGGTTTAGGATATTGGGTTTACGGTTAGGGTTAGGGTTATTGTTAGAGTTAGGGTTGGGGTTAGGGTTTAGGGTTTACGGTTAGGTTTAGGGTTTAGGGTTAGGGTTAGGGTTAGGGATAGGGTTAGGGTTGTGGTTAGGGCTTAGGGTTTAGGGTTAAGGGTTTAGGGTTTCGGATATTGGGTTATGGTTAGGTCTTGGGTTAGGGTTAGGTTTAGGGTTAGGGTTAGGGTTACGGGTAGGGCGGGGGTTAGGGTTGGGTTTAGGGTTTAGGGTTAGGGTTAGAGTTAGGGATAGGGTTAGGGTTGTGGTTAGGGCTTAGGGTTTAGGGTTAAGGGTTTAGGGTTAGGGTTAGGGTTAGGGTCAGGTGTAGGGTTAGGGTTAGCTTTACGGTTATGGTTAGCGGTAGGGATCCGGTTAGGGTTAGGGGTAG
>NW_020899572.1:0-872 GCF_003984885.1 Neopelma chrysocephalum
GGGGCTCTGGGGGGGTGGGATCGGCATTGGGGGGGTCCCCAACCCCCCTGTCCATCCCCGGGGGGCTGATGGGGGGGTTCCCCCCCAGCCAAGAGCCGGTGCTGGGGCGTCCGTGGGGCAGAGGGGGGTGGGAAAGGGGGGTCCGGGGTGGGTCCCTGAGCTGCCAGCGTGGTGTGGGGGGCTGGGGGATGATGGGGGGGGACGGGGCACCCCCTGACCCGTGTCCTGCACACACAGGGGTGTTCCAGTTGTTGTCTCCGCTCGAGTGTCACTTCATCAACGGCACCGAGCGGGTGAGGCTCGTGGACAGGTACATCTACAACCGGGAGCAGTTCATGCACTTCGACAGCGATGTGGGGGTGTTTGTGGGGGATACCCCAGAAGGGGAGATCTGGGCCAGGGACTTCAACAGCCGCTCAGAATTCATGGAGATCAAACGGGCTGAGGTGGACACGGTCTGCCGGCACAACTACAAGATCGTCACCCCGTTCAGCGTGGAGAGGAGAGGTGAGCGTGGGGCAGAGCAGGTCCCCTCGGCCCCTGCCCCGGGAATGACCCTGGAGCCCCTCAAACCCTCCCTGGAAATCACCCCACACCCCTCAGCCCTCCCTGTACCTGTCCCGTGGCCTTTTACCAAGTCCAAGTACCCCCCAGTCCATCCCAGTCTCTCCCAGTCCTTCCAATGCCCCCTACTCTCTCCTAGTCCATTCCAGTTTCTCACAGTCCATCCCAGTCCATCCCAGTCTCTCCCAGTGCCCCCCCGCGTCTCCACGCGTCGATGCCCCCGAGCTCCCGCCCCTCAGCCAATGGCAGCGCGTGTCTCTGATGACGCTCCAGTTGCCAGGCAGACCCAAAGCAAACACTTCCCTCAC
>NW_020899573.1:0-332 GCF_003984885.1 Neopelma chrysocephalum
TGGTCATTTGTAATTTTGGTTTGGTGGTGTTGTTGTGATTGGTAATTATTGTGTGTGTGTGTTGGTAATTGTGTTTGTGTTGGTAATTGGGAAGTAGGGTTTGTATGTGTGTGGTTATGGTTTTGTTAGGGTTTGGGGTGTGGGTTTTGTGATTTAGGGTGTTTGGAACTTTTTTTTGTGTTGTGATTGGTGTTTGTTGTGTGTTTAGGTGTTTTTTGTGTTTTTTTTTTTATTTTTTAGTCATTTTTTGTTTTTCTGTGTGTTTCTTTGATTGTGCTGTAGGTGGCAGTAGTGTTAGTAGGTTTTGGTTGTAATTGCAGTTTGTAGTCGGT
>NW_020899574.1:0-302 GCF_003984885.1 Neopelma chrysocephalum
CAGGTCCAAGACCAACGCGCTGAACATCTCCCAGAAGATGATCGAGATGTTCGTGAGGACCAAGCACAAGATCGACAAGTGCCACGAGTTTGCGCTGGTGGTGGTGAACAACGACGCCACGTGGGTGAGAGGGGGACAGGGAGGGGGCACAGGGACAGGGCTGGGGACGGGCACAGCTCCGTGCACCCCTCACCCGGCTCCTCTCAGCTCTCAGGGTTCACCTCGGACCCCCGTGAGGTTTGCAGCTGCCTCTACGACCTGGAGACCGTCGTCTGCAAGTCCTTCAGTATCCGCCCGCCTGT
>NW_020899575.1:0-302 GCF_003984885.1 Neopelma chrysocephalum
CAGGTCCAAGACCAACGCGCTGAACATCTCCCAGAAGATGATCGAGATGTTCGTGAGGACCAAGCACAAGATCGACAAGTGCCACGAGTTTGCGCTGGTGGTGGTGAACAACGACGCCACGTGGGTGAGAGGGGGACAGGGAGGGGGCACAGGGACGGGGCTGGGGACAGGCACAGCTCCGTGCACCCCTCACCCGGCTCCTCTCAGCTCTCAGGGTTCACCTCAGACCCCCGTGAGGTTTGCAGCTGCCTCTATGACCTGGAGACCGTCGTCTGCAAGTCCTTCAGTATCCGCCCGCCTGT
>NW_020899576.1:0-343 GCF_003984885.1 Neopelma chrysocephalum
TTATGGCTGAGTGAAGCTGAATTTAAGGCCTGGCTTAATTCAGGAGCTGAATTTAAGGCCTGGCTTAATTCAGGACTGAATTTAAGGCCTGGCTTAATTCAGGACTGAATTTAAGGCCTGGCTTCATTCAGGACTGAATTTAAGGCCTGGCTTAATTCAGGAACTGAATTTCAGACCTGGCTTAATTCAGGAGCTGAATTTAAGGCCTGGCTTCATTCAGGAGCTGAATTTAAGGCCTGGCTTAATTCAGGAGCCGAATTTAAGGCCTGGTTTAATTCAGGAGCCGAATTTGGGGCCTGGCTTAATTCAGGAGCTGAATTTAAGGCCTGGCTTAATTCAGGAC
>NW_020899577.1:0-361 GCF_003984885.1 Neopelma chrysocephalum
TTATGGCTGAGTGAAGCTGAATTTAAGGCCTGGCTTAATTCAGGAGCCGAATTTAAGGCCTGGTTTCATTCAGGACTGAATTTAAGGTCTGGTTTAATTCAGGACTGAATTTAAGGCCTGGCTTAATCCAGGAGCTGAATTTAAGGCCTGGCTTAATTCAGGAACTGAATTTCAGACCTGGCTTAATTCAGGAGCTGAATTTAAGGCCTGGCTTAATTCAGGACTGAATTTAAGGCCTGGCTTAATTCAGGACTGAATTTAAGGCCTGGCTTCATTCAGGACTGAATTTAAGGCCTGGCTTAATTCAGGAACTGAATTTCAGACCTGGCTTAATTCAGGAGCTGAATTTAAGGCCTGGCTT
>NW_020899578.1:0-371 GCF_003984885.1 Neopelma chrysocephalum
TTTGGGGGTATTTTTAGGGGGCTAGAGGTTGGTTTTGGGATGTTTTGAGGGGCTGGGGGTTGGTTTCGGGGTGTTTTTGAGGGGCTGGGGGTTGGATTTGGGATGTTTTTGAGGGGCTGAGGGTTGGGTTTTGGGGCCTACGAGGGGCTGGGGTTGTTTTGGGGCGGGGGGTTGTTCTGGGAGGGTTTCGAGGGGGTTGGTTTTGGGGGCCTGGGGGGTGTTTTTGAGGGGCTGGGGGTTGGTTTTGGGGTGTTTTTGAGGGGCTGGAGGTTGGTTTTTGGGATGTTTTTGAGGGGCTGGGAGTTGGTTTTGGGATGTTTTTGAGGGGCTGGGGGTTGGTTTCAGGGTGTTTTTGAGGGGCTGGGGGTTGG
>NW_020899579.1:0-653 GCF_003984885.1 Neopelma chrysocephalum
CTCCTGGAGGTACCCCCGGTTCTTCCCTTGTGCCCCCCCTCCATTCCCTCCCCGGTGTCCTCCCTCTCCTGCCGGTCCTCTCGGGCCCTGCCTCCCTCCCCGGACTCACCTGGCCACCTTGCCGGGTCTCCGCGGGTCCGCCATGGCCCCGCCACCACCGCCGCCACCGCCTCTTCCGTTCCCCGGTGCCGCCCCGGTGCCACCCCCATCACAGGTACCGCCCCCCGTACCACCCCCAGTACCACCTCCATCCCCGGTACCACCCCCGGTACTACCCCCATCCCCGGTACCGCCCCCGGGGCCACCCCCATCGCCGGTACCACCCCCCGGTACCACCCCCGGTACCGCCCCTATCGCAGGTACCGCCCCCGGTGCCACCCCCATCCCCGGTACCACCCCCAGTACCGCCCCCGGTACCATTCCCATCGCCGGTACCGCCCCTGGGGCCACCCCCGGTACCGCCCCGGTACCGCCTCCATCGCCGGTACCGCCCCCGGTGCCACTCCCGGTACCGCCCCCGGTACCACCCTCACCCCCGGTACCACCCCCGGTACCTCCCCGGTGCCACCCCCATCGTCGGTACCGCCCCCGGTTCCGCTCCCGGTACCACCCCCCGTACCGCCCCCATCGCCGGTACTGCCCCCGGGGCCATC
>NW_020899580.1:0-368 GCF_003984885.1 Neopelma chrysocephalum
GGGACGGGAGAAACAAGGCCCGAGGGACGGACAGAGGGACAGAGGGACGGACAGGGGGACGGACAGAGGGACAGGGATGGGAGGGACAGACAGACGGACAGGGGGACAGAGGGCTGGGAGGGACAGAGGGACAGACGGGGGGACAGACGGACGTGGGGACAGACGGACAGGGGGGTGGAGGGACAGGGATGGGAGGGACGGAGGGACGGACAGATGGACACGGGGACAGAGGGACAGGTGGAAGGGACAGAGGGACAGACGGACGCGGGGACAGAAAGACGGAGGGACGGACAGATGGACACAGGACGGACACGGGGACAGACGGACACAGGGACAGACGGAGCCGCTGTCGCGACAGCCCCGAGCCC
>NW_020899581.1:0-445 GCF_003984885.1 Neopelma chrysocephalum
CCCCTCCCCCCCCCCCCACCCCCCCCCCGCCCCCCCCCCCCCCCCCCCCCCCCCCCCCCCCCCCCCCCCCCCCCCCCGGGCCTCTCTCACCGCGCGGAGCCGCTCCCGGAGCCGCCGCCGCCGCCGCCGCTCCGCGCAGGCGCGGGGGGGCGTGGCCTCGACCTGGGGGGCGTGGCCTGCGTCGCGACACGCCCCTTCCCACCTCCCGTTCGGAGGCTCCGCCCACCGAGCTCCGCGGCGCCCCCTGGTGGAGTAGGGAAGGGGTGTCACGTGGACAGGGGGACACGTGACCGGGAGAGGGGAGGACACGTGACGAGGGTGGGGGGGAGGGGGGATGGGGGAGGACACGTGACCGGGATAAAAACAAATCCCCAAAAAAAAAAATCTCCACCCCCGCGGGAGCGAAACTGGGACGTGGGAGCGGAAATTTGGGGGGGGGTGGAGA
>NW_020899582.1:0-596 GCF_003984885.1 Neopelma chrysocephalum
ACAACTACAAACTTGGTGCCCCGTTCAGCGTGGAGAGGAGAGGTGAGTGTGGGGCAGAGCGGGTCCCCTCGGCCCCTGCCCCGGGAATGACCCTGGAACCCCTCAAACCCTCCCTGGGAATCACCCCAGACCCCTCAGCCCTCCCTGGGCCCGTTCCCGTGGCCTTTTGCCCACTCCGAGTTCCTCGGAGTCCATCCCAGTGCCCCCCGCGTCTCCACCCCGCTGGGGCCACCGAGCTCCCGCCCCTCAGCCAATCCCAGCGCGTGTCTCGGATGACGCTCCAGTTGCCAGGCAGACCCAAAGCAAACACTTCCCTCACCACCACTCAGCCTCCCAGGCCCGAGCGCTTCCTTCCCAGGCCACACCAGTCACTCCCAGTCCATCTCAGTCACTCCCAGTCCTTCCTAGTCCCTCTCACTCCATTCCCAGACCCTCTCAGTCCATTCCCAGTCGTTCTCACTTCACTCCCACATCTCCCAACTCTCTCCCCAGTGTCCCCCCAGCCCAGCCCCTTCTACCCCACTCTATTCCCAGTCCCTCCCACTGCCATCCCACTCCCTCCCACTGCCATCCCAATCCCTCCCAATGTCCTCCAA
>NW_020899583.1:0-395 GCF_003984885.1 Neopelma chrysocephalum
ACATGCGCTGGGTGAGAGAGGAACGCGGGTCCAGCAGGGCTGCTGGATATCGTATCCCCAGCGGTGGCAAGAACAGCATATTCCCTAGGGAACGTGCTGAGGGATGAGCAGGGAACAAGATGAACATTCAGAAGGTGACGCTCACGCACACGCAGGGAGCACACGGGACAAAAACCAGAGCGCTGCCTGGGAGTGGTGGGGCTGAGAGAGCCCTGGTCCACTCATCTGAAAGGGCAGCTGAAGGTGTGGAGGCTTGGCAGATGAGGACCCTTACTCCCGTCCCCTTGTCTAGATCAAATCCCGAAAGATCCCAGGTACCCATCACACCACAGGAAACATAGTGTTCAGTTTGGTTACTTCTAATCTGGCGTTTACTCCACAAAATATTTGTGAAG
>NW_020899584.1:0-411 GCF_003984885.1 Neopelma chrysocephalum
CCCCAAAATCCTCCCAAATTACCCCAAAATCCTCCCAAATTACCACAAAATCCTTCCAAATCCCCCCAAAATCCTCCCAAATCACCCAAAATCCTCCCAAATTACCCCAAAATCCTCCCAAATCACCCCAAAAACCTCCCAAATCACCCCAAAATCCTCCGAAATTACCCCAAAATCTTCCCAAATCCCCCCAAAATCATTCCAAATCACCCAAAAATCCTCCCAAATTACCCCAAAATCCTCCCAAATTACCCCAAAATCTCCCCAAATCACGCCAAAATCCTTCAGAATCCCCCCAAAATCCTTCCAAATCCCCCCAAAATCCTCCCAAATCCCCCCAAAATCCTCCCAAATTACCCCAAAATCCTCCCAAGTCATCCCAAAAATCCTCCCAATTCACCTCAAAATCCT
>NW_020899585.1:0-532 GCF_003984885.1 Neopelma chrysocephalum
GAGGAGTTTTGGGGGGTCCTGGAGGAGTTTTGGGGAGATTTGGGGGGTTCCTGAGTTTTGGGGGGGTCCTGAGGAGTTTTGGGGGTCCCGGGGTGGGAGGACCCCAAATTTGGGGGGTTCTGGGCCCCTTCGGGAGGTCTCTGGGGGGGGGGTCCCGGGGGGGGGGGGGGGTCTCGTCCCCGCCCCTCCCCCCTGCTGCCCCCATTGAGGGGGAGGGGCGCCCCTCCCCCCCACGCCCCCTCCCCCCTCCCCCCAAGGCCGAACCCGCCCCGTGACCCCCCCGAGGGGGAGGGGGGTGGGTGGGGAGGTCACGGGTGACGTCACCGATGACGTCACCGATGTCGCCATCGCGCAGCCTTGGGACGCGCCCCCCACCCCCCCCGTGACCCCTCCCCCGCCCCAAGGAGGGGTCCGAGACCCCCAAAACCCCCCCGAGACCCCCAAAACCCCCCCGGGACCCCCAAGTTCTTCCTCTCCTCGATCAAGGGGGTCTCGGACCCCCCAAAATCCCCCTCGGGGGGTTCCGACCCCC
>NW_020899586.1:0-404 GCF_003984885.1 Neopelma chrysocephalum
GGTCAGCAGCCTGCCCTGTGCCCAGAGCAACCACCCCTGCAGGTCAGCGCCTGGGGGATTTTGGGGGGTTTTGGGGGGTTTGGGAGGGGGTCACATCCCCCCCTCACAACGGGGGTGACACGTGGCTCTCGCAGGGCCAAAGAGAAGGAGAAGATGGGGCTCCTCATCGTCATCCTCAGCTTCATCTTCATGAAGGGCAACGTGGTCAAAGACAGTGAGTCGCCCCCAGAACCACCCCCCTGTGCCCCCTTCCCTTTTGGGAACCCCCCCTCACCCACTGACCCCCCCCCTTTTCCAGGTGCTCTGTGGGAATTCCTGCGCTGGCTCCGGGTGCACCCAGGGTAGGATATGGAGGGGTGGGGGGCACACACAGGGAATGGGGGGCACGGGGCTTGTCCCCCCCC
>NW_020899587.1:0-627 GCF_003984885.1 Neopelma chrysocephalum
GGGGGGGGGTCTGTGGTCGTGTCCCACTCGCCTGAGGCCCCGCCCACCCTTCACTGAGGCTCCACCCCCCTCCTCCGGCCGCTCTCGGGCGCCCCCTGCAGGGATTGGTCCCCATTGAGGCCCCGCCCCCCTCGGCTGAGGCTCCACCCCCTCCGGGCGCTCTCGGGCGCCCCCTGCCGGAAGTTCCTCCGTGGGCGTGTCCCCATTGAGGCCCCGCCCCCCTCGGCTGAGGCCCCGCCCCCTCTTCCGGCAGCTCCCTGGCGCCCCCTGCTGTGCCGGACCTGCGACAGCTCCGACGGCTCCTGCGGGCCGGAAACGGGACCGGGACCGGAACCGGAAGCGGGATCGGAACCGGAAGCGGAAGCGAGACGACGGGAACCGGAACCGCTGCTCTGCCCCCGGTCACGTGACTCCTGCGTCGACGTCATCGCCCGCGCGCCCGGGCAGGGTGGGGGAGGGGCCGAAAAGGGGGGAGGGGGAGGGGAGGGGGGGTCCTGGGTGGAGGAGTGAGTGGGGGAGGGGCCACAGGGGAAGGGGGTGGAGGCAAGGGTGAAGGGGCGGGGCCAGAGGGCGCGGGGGGGCGTGGTCAAAGGGAGAGGGGAGGTCTTGGGTGGGGGAGGGGGAGGG
>NW_020899588.1:0-398 GCF_003984885.1 Neopelma chrysocephalum
TAGCGTTATTGTTAGGGTTAGGGTTTGGGTTAGCATTATTGTTAGGGTTAGGGTTACGTTTAGAGTTACGGTTGGGGTTAGGTTTTAGGGTTTATGGTTAGGCTTAGGGTTATGTTAGGGTTAGGGTTTAGGGTTTTGTTTAGGGTTATGGTTAGGGTTTGGTTTAGGGTTAGGGTTTGGGTTAGGGTTTGGGGTTACGGTTAGGGTTAGGGTTAGGGTTAGGGTAAGGGTTTAGGGTTAGGGTTAGACTTAGGCTTAGGCTTAGTGTTACGGTTAGGGCTGGGGTTAGGATTCGGGTAAAGGGTTACGGTTAGGGTTGGGGTTAGGGTTACGGTTAGGGTTAGGGTTAGAGTTAGGTTTAGGGTTAGGGTTAGGTTTAGGGTTTGGGTTAGCATGAT
>NW_020899589.1:0-449 GCF_003984885.1 Neopelma chrysocephalum
GGAGGGGTTGGGACCCCAAATGAACATCCTGGTGGGGAGGGGAGCACCTTCAAACCCAAATGAACATCCTGGTGGGGAGGGGAACACCTTGAACCCCAAAACAACATCCTGATGGAGAAGGAAACACCTTCAACCCCAAATGAACATCCTGGTGGGGAGGGGACCACCTTCAAACCCAAATAACATCCTGGTGGTGAGGGGAGCACTGAATTAAATTCTCAGTGGTGAGGGGACCACCTTCAACCCCAAAACAGCATCCTGATGGAGAAGGAAACACCTTCAACCCCAAATGAACATCCTGGTGGGGAGGGGACCACTGAATTAACATCCTGGTGGTGAAGAACCACCTTCAGCCCCAAAACAACATCCTGATGGAGAAGGAAACACCTTCAACCCCGAATGAACATCCTGGTGGTGAGGAACCACCTCGGAGAAGGAGTTTAGAAAGC
>NW_020899590.1:0-376 GCF_003984885.1 Neopelma chrysocephalum
CCCCCCCAGCCCTGGGGGGTCCCGGGGGTCTCACCCGAGGAGTGGATGACTCGGCTGCGCTTCTGCATCACGTCCATGAGGGCCCCCACGAGCCCCCCCGCGCCGGGGCCGGCGGCGATCTCGGGGGTCTCAGGGGTCTGGGGGGTGGGGGGGAGGGATGGGGGTCAGGGGAGGTCGGGGGGGGACCACCGGGCAACGACCCCCGCCCAGCTCAGCAGCCCCCACCTCGTGGGAACGCCGAGGGGGGTCCTGGGAGACCCCCACGCTCCCCCAAAGGATAACGGGACCCCCACAAAGGATAACGAGAGCCCTCCCCCAGCCCCCCACCCTATTTGAGGGATTCCAAGATCCCCCCCAACAACTTCACCCCCGGGGG
>NW_020899591.1:0-394 GCF_003984885.1 Neopelma chrysocephalum
TTTAGGGTTAGGGTTAGGGTTAGGCTTAGGGTTAGTGTTCGGGTTAGGGGTTAAGGTTAGGGTTACGGTTCGGGTTTTTTTAGGGTTAGGGTTAGGGTTAGGGTTAGGGTTAGGCGTTAGGGTTAGTGTTACGGTTAGGGTTTGTGAGGGTAAGGGTTAGGGTTTGGTTTGGGGTTAGGGTTAGGGGTTAGTGTTAGGGTTAGGGGTTAGGGTTAGTGTTCGGGTTAGGGGTTAAGGTTAGGGTTAGGGTTAGGGTTAGGGTTATTGTTAGGTTTAGGTTTAGGGTTAGGGTTAGGGTTAGGGTTAGGGTTAGGATTAATTTTAGGTTTAGGGTTAGGGTTTAGGGTTTAGGGTTTACGGTTAGGGTTAGGGTTATGGTTAGGGTTCGCGTTAG
>NW_020899592.1:0-427 GCF_003984885.1 Neopelma chrysocephalum
CCCATTCCCAGCCCATTCCCATCCCATTCCCAGCCCATTCCCAGCCCTTTCCCGGCCCCTCACCAGCGAAGCGCAGGAATTTCTGGGTGTCGGGGGGCAGGCTGGGCCCCCCAAAACCCCCTCCCAACACCCCAAACCCCCTCCCAACACCCCAAACCCCCTCCTAACACCCCTCCCACCCCCATTCCCATCCCATTCCCATCCCATTCCCATCCCATTCCCACCCCCATTCCCAGCCCATTCCCATCCCATTCCCATCCCATTCCCAGCCCGTTCCCAGCCCCTCACCGGCGAAGCGCAGGAATTTCTGGGTGTCAGGGGCCAGGCTGGGTCCCCAAACCCCCTCCCAACACCCCAAAACCCCCTTCCAACACCCCAAACCCCCCCAAAGCCCCCTCCTAACACCCCAAATCCCCATTCCCATCCC
>NW_020899593.1:0-369 GCF_003984885.1 Neopelma chrysocephalum
GAAGGAGAGGAAGGAGAGGAAGGAAGAGGAAGGAAGAGGAAGGAAGAGGAAGGAAGAGGAAGGAGATGAAGGAGATGAAGGAGATGAAGGAGAGGAAGGAGAGGAAGGAGAGGAAGGAGAAGAAGGAGAAGAAGGAAGAGGGAGAGGGGTGAACCCTGGGCGATCAGGGGGGGCTTCCCTTTCCCTCCTTCCCGAGGAGGAAGGACACCCCCCACCCCTGGGAGCCGCTCAACTCGGGTCCCAACAACCCCCCCCTTAATCCCGCCGGGATTTCCGCTCCCACATTCCCGCTCCCGACCCGAGCCAAGAGCTGAGGATTCATCGGGGCAGCAACAAAATTCCTGCCCCCCCTCGGGCTCATCCCTCGTC
>NW_020899594.1:0-307 GCF_003984885.1 Neopelma chrysocephalum
AAGGCGGGGCTTGTGCAGGAAAAAGGGGTTTCTATTGGTCAGAGGAACTGTCACTCACGGCAGGGCGGAAGAGGCTGACGCGGCCCCTGATTGGTGGCCGTCTCTCCCATTGGCTGGTTCATCGGGGGCGTGGCCAGCGCGATGCGGGGGGGAGGGAGGAGGAGCGGGAATGAGACCCCCAAAATCCTGACAAAACCGCCCCAAAATCCCAACACCCCCCCCCCAAATCCCTCCAGGAGCCCCCCAGAATCCTCCCAGGACCCCCTAAAAGTCCCTCTGGGGGGGCCCCCTCAACATCCAGGACCCC
>NW_020899595.1:0-485 GCF_003984885.1 Neopelma chrysocephalum
CTTGGCCCCGCCCCTTTTCATGGGGTGGGCGGTGCCTGGGTGGGCGTGGTGGTGACGTCACCCTCACCTGTTGGCCCCACCCACCTCCCCAGGTAACATTTAGGGACCCCCAAACCCCCCCTTTTCCCACCTTACCCGCTTGGCCCCGCCCCTTTTCATGAGGTGGGCGGTGCCTGGGTGGGCGTGGCGGTGACGTCACACTCACCTGTTGGCCACGCCCACCTCCCCAGGTACCAGCCCCCAGGACAGCCCCCGGAACTTCTCCCCCAGTAACCCCGCCCACTTCTCCTTCGCCTCCTCCCGACGGTGAGGGGGGGGCTGGGGGGATGATTTTTTTGGGGGGGGGTCTGGGGGGGTCCCCAAGGTCTGTGGGGGGGTCCTGGGGGGTTTTGGGGGGTCCTGGGGGATTTTGGGGGGTCCCAGGTGTGGCCCCGCCCACTTTTCCTTCGCCTCCTCCCGCTGGTGAGGGGGGGTCCGGGGGGGGG
>NW_020899596.1:0-325 GCF_003984885.1 Neopelma chrysocephalum
AGCTGAATTTAAGGCCTGGCTTAATTCAGGAGCTGAATTTAAGGCCTGGCTTAATTGAGGATGATCCCAGTCTCCTCCTGCTCCCAGGGAGGGGAAAATGCTGCGAGCTGCTTTGGCTGGAATGGCGAAACTCTGGCTTTTGAGTGTAAAAGCACTTTTTTTTTGGCCTGTCCTTCTATGCAACCGCCTTTTTTTGTATGTGAATAAAGACCTTTTTTTTTGCCTTTTTGGGCTCAGAGAATTCCTTGGATTTTTGGGGAGGTGTCTCTCGACCTCGGGGGGGTTTTGTCCTGAGGAGGAGATGCTGAGCTGGGAGACTCATCAT
>NW_020899597.1:0-380 GCF_003984885.1 Neopelma chrysocephalum
GGGTTAGGGTTTGGGTTTGGCGTTGGGGTTATTGTTAGGGTAAGGGTTAGGGTTAGGGTTAGGGTTAGGGTTACGGTTAGGGTTAGGGTTTCGTATAAGGTTAGGGTTAGGGTCAGGGCTAGCATTAGGGGTCCGCTTAGGGTGAGGGATGGGGTTGAGGTTTAGGGTTAAGGGTTTAGGGTTTAGGATTTAGGGTTTACAGTTAGGGTTAAGCTTAGGGTTAGGGTTAGGGTTTAGGATTTAGGGTTAGGGTTAAGGCTAGGGTTAGGGTTAGGGTTAGGGCTTGGGTTAGGGTTATCGTTAGGGATAGGGTTAGGGTTAGGGTTATGGTTAGGGTTTGGTTTAGGGTTAGGGTTTGGGTTAGGTTTAGGTTTGGGGTT
>NW_020899598.1:0-333 GCF_003984885.1 Neopelma chrysocephalum
CCCCCCCCCCCCATCACTGTCGTCATGTCGCGACCGATGAGCGACGAGGAGCGGCGGCGGCAGATCAGCGTGCGGGGGCTGGCGGGGGCCGAGAACGTGGCGGAGCTGAAGCGCAACTTCAACCGGCACCTGCACTTCACCCTCGTCAAGGATCGCAATGTCGCGACACCGCGCGATTACTACTTCGCGCTGGCCCACACCGTGCGCGACCACCTGGTGGGGCGCTGGCTGCGGACACAGCAGTACTACTACGAGAAGGACCCCAAGGTGGGGGAAAGGGGGGTCCCGGAGGGGCTGAGGGGCGTCTAGGGGCTGTGCACCCAGCAGTGCTGC
>NW_020899599.1:0-393 GCF_003984885.1 Neopelma chrysocephalum
CCCCCCCAAATGCCCAGGCTCCCCCCCAGACCCTCCTGAGACCCCCAAAATCTCCCTGGTCCCCCCAAATTCCCCCCCCCGTGTCTCTCCGCAGCATCTGTGGGACCCTGCACTCGGTGGATCAGGTGAGTGGGGGGGCCTGGGGGGTCCTGGGGGGGGTCTCTAAACCCCCTGGGGGGGTCTCTAAAACCCCTGGGGGGTCTCTGGGGGTCTCTAAACCCCCCCTGACCCCCCTCCCCCAGTACCTGAACATCAAACTGACCGACATCAGCGTCACCGACCCCGAGAAGTACCCCCACATGGTGAGGGGGGGCTTGGGGGGGTCCTGGGGCGGCTTGGGGGGGTTTGGGGGTCCTGGGGGTGTTTGGGGGTCCTGGAGGGGTTTGGGGGGGG
>NW_020899600.1:0-590 GCF_003984885.1 Neopelma chrysocephalum
CCCCCCCTTTTCACCATCGCGGCGGCGCCTCCGGGCAACGGCCCCGGACACGCCCCTTCCGGTGACGTCACTTCCGCGCCCGGCGCGCTTAAAGCGGCGACGGCGCCGCGGTGGGGACCACAAAGGGGATTTAAAGGGGCGATGGATCCCTCTCAGTGTCACCCCTCCCGTGTCACCCCCCTAGACACTCAGAGCCGCGCGTGGGTGTCACCCCCGTGTCCTCCTGTGTCCCCTCAGCCCCGTGTCCCGCTGTCACACCCTGTGTCCCCTCCCGAGTTCGTGTCACGCCGTGTCACCCCCTGTCCCACCCCGTGTCCCCTCAGCCCCGTGGCCGTGTCCCCCCATTTCCCCCCAAGTCTGTGTCTCCCCAATGTCCCCTCTGTCCCTCAATGTCCCCGGATCTCCCCAAAGCCCCCTCATGTCCCCCCCGATGTCCCCAAAGCCCCCCCATGTCCCCCCATATCCCCCAAAGCCCCCCCATGTCCCCCCATATCCCCCGATGTCCCCAAAGCCCCCCCATGTCCCCCCACACCCCCCAATGTTCCCGGATCTCCCCAAAGCCCCTCGTGTCTCCCCCGATGTCCCCAAAG
>NW_020899601.1:0-302 GCF_003984885.1 Neopelma chrysocephalum
TGGGGGGCTCGGGATGCCAAGGGCTTGGGGTGCCAGGGGTCCGGGGGGTCCGGGGGGCTGCGATACCAAGGCTAGGAGGTGCTGCTGGACTCTGGGGTGCCAAGGGCGTGCGGTGCCAGGGGTCCGGGGCTCACGTCCCCCCCCCCCCGTCCCCGCAGTCCCCCGGCCCCAGCCACTACGCCCCGGTGAGGAGCGACGTGTTCCTGCCGCGCTCCCCCCGCTGCACCATCGTGGGGCGCACGGAACCCCCCAAGGCCGCCGCCACCCCCGGCCCCAGCGACTACAGCCCCCCGCAGGTGAGC
>NW_020899602.1:0-521 GCF_003984885.1 Neopelma chrysocephalum
GGGGAGGGGGGGGTCGCGTTTTTGGGGGGGTTTATTTTGGGGGGGGGTCCCGCTCACCACTCGCTCCGCGCCCGCGGCCGCGCCCGCGCAGGGACCGACTGCAAAGAGGGGCCGCGGGGCCGCCCGGGGGGGGGTCCCCGATTATTGGGGGGGGGTCCCAAATCGAGGGGGGGGGCCCCCTCTAAACCCCCCGCCCCCCCCCCCCCCCCCCCCCAAAAAAAAAACCCCCCCCCGAACCCTCCCGGCCCCGTTTTTCGTCCCAAATCGGTCGCGGCTCTTTCGCGACGCTCCCTGAGCCCCCTCAGGCCCCGCCCCCTCCCCGAACGCGCCCTCTGATTGGTTCCTTTTCTCTCTGACCCCGCCCCCTCCCCTCGCTGGCCCCGCCCCTCCCGGGGACCGGCGGAAAATTCCGAGCGCGGCCGAACCCGAAAAACGGCCCCGGGAGGGGGAAAAACACCCGATTTTTTTGGGGAGGGGGGGTCGCGACCCCCCGGGAGGGGCTCGGGGTCTCTGGGGGGGGG
>NW_020899603.1:0-395 GCF_003984885.1 Neopelma chrysocephalum
TGACACCCCCCGGGAGCTGCAGCAGCTGCGGCTGTGCCTCAGCGGGGACGGGGCACAGTAATGACCCCCCCGGGGACCCCAAAAACACCCCCAGGGACCCCAGAAACAGCCCTGACCCCACAAAAACACCCCCAGCCACAGGGACCCCCCCAAACCCCACTGACACCCCCCGGGAGCTGCAGCAGCTGCGGCTGCGCCTCAGTAGGGACGGGGCCCGGTAACCACCCCAAAAACACCCCCCGGGACCACAAAAACAGCCCTGACCCCCCCAAACCCCACTGACACCCCCAAACCTCATGAACTTCCCCCAATCCCCCTTTTTTCTCTGATCTTTCAAACCTACCCCGACCCCCCACCCCAAAAAACCTCCCAGACCCCCCAAACCCCTCCAGGAC
>NW_020899604.1:0-386 GCF_003984885.1 Neopelma chrysocephalum
ACCCCTCGCACCCCAAGACCTTCCAGCTGCACCCTGAGACCCACCAGATGCACCCCGAGACCCCCCAGCTGCACCCTGAGACCTTCCAGCTGCACCCTGAGACCCCCCATCTTCACCCTGAGACACCCCCATTGCACCCTAATACCCTCTGCCTGCACCCGGCCCCCCCTGCTGCACTCGGAGACCCCCCAACTGCACTCGGAGACCCCCCAACTGCACCCTGAGACCCCCCCCAACTGCACCCTGACCCCCACACACACACCCTGAGCTTCCTCACCTGCACCCTGACCCCCCCCCCCGATCCCCTTTCCCCACCCTCAGCCCCCCAAAAGGGGTTGGGGGTCCCCTGACCCCCCCGTGGGGTCCCAGTTGGGTCCCGGGGGGGG
>NW_020899605.1:0-391 GCF_003984885.1 Neopelma chrysocephalum
TCCATCTGTCCATCCCTGTCCGTGTGTCCATGTGTCCATCCCTGTCCATCTGTCCATCCCTGTCCATGTGTCCATCCCTGTCCGTGTGTCCATCTGTCCATCCCTGTCCGTGTGTCCATCCCTATCCGTGTGTCCGTGTGTCCATCCCTGTCCGTGTGTCCGTGTGTCCATCCCTGTCCATCTGTCCATCCCTGTCCATGTGTCCATCCCTGTCCGTGTGTCCATCTGTCCATCCCTGTCCGTGTGTCCGTGTGTCCCCTCCCCTCCCCCCGGGGGTCGCAGGGTCTCCGGGGGGTCTCGGGGGGGGCCGGAGCCGTTTAATCTCTTTTCTCTTTGTCTCCTCTCTCGCCCCTCCCCCCCCCCCCCCCCCCCCCCCCCCCCCCCCCCCCCC
>NW_020899606.1:0-436 GCF_003984885.1 Neopelma chrysocephalum
GCAGGAAAAAGGGAGAGAGGAGCTCCAAACCCTCCCTGGATTTATCCCCAAAGCATCCAAGCTGCTCCATATTGGGAATAATTCCATGGAATACTCGGCCACCAACACCCAAACCCTGCAATTCTGGGTGTTAAAACAAGGCCTGATCCCTCCCTGGATATCTGGGAAGGCCCAGGGGGAATCACTCCCTCCTCTCCCAGGATTCCAAACACACATTTCGCTCCCACTGGGATGGAAAACGGAGCTGCTTCATTTGGGGGCATTTTTGGGAAGCAAAGATGTTCCTGTTCCCTTTATCCAAACAGCCCCGGGGCTGCCCCATCCCGGGATGTTTTCCAAGGAAGTCTTGGAGCAAATCTGGGCTAAGGGAAGGTGTCCCTTGGAACTGGATGAGATTTAAGGTCCCTTCCAACACAAACCATTCCAAGATTCCACA
>NW_020899607.1:0-451 GCF_003984885.1 Neopelma chrysocephalum
TGACACTGCGGGGGGTCTGGGGGGTCCCCAGGACTTTGGGGGTCCCGGGGGGGACCCCCCCGGGGGGGGGTTCCGGGGTCTCAGGGGGATGCGGGGACCCCACTTTTGTCCCCCTTGACCTTGAGGAACTCGGCTATGCTGGAGAAGTATTTCTGGTTGGCCTCGGCCACTTTCTTCTCAGCCGCCTGAGGTTTGGGGGGGGTCCCGGGGGGTCTCAGGGGGTCAGGGGGGGTCAGCGATCCCCCCTCAAGCCGATCCCACCCACAGGGACCCCCCCCCAAGTTCCCACTGAGCCCTCAAATTTCACATGGGAGCCAGAACAAAACACACCCGGGAGGGGCCAAATTCCTCCTCCCCACCCAGGACCCCCCAAAACCCACTTGGGACCCCTCAAATCCCACCCAGGACCCCCCAAATCCCACCCGGGACCCCTCAAATCCCACCTGGGACC
>NW_020899608.1:0-336 GCF_003984885.1 Neopelma chrysocephalum
CCCGGCGAGCTGGAACACAGAGGGACAAACACAGCCCCATGAAAACACCGCTTTTTTTGTGTGTGTGCATTAAAAAAAAAGGGAAAAGGGCAGAAAAACTCTGTTTAGAACTTCTGGAAACTCTAAAACTAAAAGTTCAGCATTTTGAAATAAATTCATATTGGAGTCCCCCACAGCTAAAAATACTTCAGGCAGCAGAGCACGAACTGGCAGTGTGTCCTTCCAAACAATCCTACAGCCAGGAGGTTCTTTCCATGTGTTGCTCCATAAATAAGCCCAGGCAGTGAAAAATTAGGCACTGTTAACTGCTGATGCTTGTCAGTATCAATTTTTGGT
>NW_020899609.1:0-318 GCF_003984885.1 Neopelma chrysocephalum
CCGGCCCCGACACAGCCCTTCCCTCCTGAACCTCCCAAACCACCCCCAGATCCCAAATCCCACCCCACCATCCCAAACCACCCCCCCCATCCCACACCCCCCCAGATCCCAAATTCCCGGTTTTCGGCTCTGCGGATCAAATGCAAAAATTCTCCTTTTACTGAGCAAAACAAAAAGGGAAGGGGGGGGGTGGAACTGAGGGGGAATCCCAAAAACGGGGGGCCATGAGGTTCTGTGGGGTCCCAGACGTGTTTATGAGGTTCTAGAGGTGTCTGTGGGGTCCCAGAGGTGTCTATGGGGGTCCAGATGTGTCTATGT
>NW_020899610.1:0-308 GCF_003984885.1 Neopelma chrysocephalum
TGCCTCGCCGTAGCACTGGTGCCACAGCCCCCGACAAAACCCAGGTGGTCTTTGTGCCCAGCAGAAGTGCTCCTGCAGCCAACAGGGATATTCCCCGGGACAGGCCAGGAGAGGCTGAGCCCGCGCTGCTGAGCCCGGAGGGATGTTCTGCTTCTCGCGCCCCTCCACCATTCTCACAAGCGCGTGCCCCGGAGGACAATTCAGGAGTCTCCAAGTGCCAAGAGAGGTGGGATGTGAGGGAAGAGTTGACGGCGGTGAAAGGTGCTCAGGGCCTGTCCATCTTGAGCTTCCCGATAGCAACCCGCACC
>NW_020899611.1:0-483 GCF_003984885.1 Neopelma chrysocephalum
GGGGTCCCAGGGGGATTTTGGGGGTCCCAGGTAGGTTTTGGGGGGGCTTTAGAGAGGGTTTGGAGGAGGCTGGAGGGGACTGGGGGGGCCTAGAGGGGGTTTGGGGGGTCCTGGAGGGGGTTTGGGAGGGGCTGGAGGGGGTTTGGGGGATCCTGGAGGGGGTTTGGGGGGGCTGGAGGGAGATTTTGGGGAGTCCCAGATGATTTTGGGGGTTCCAGATGATTTTGGGGGTCCCAGATGGGTTTTGGGTGTCCCAGGGGGATTTTGGGAGTCCCAGGGGGATTTTAGGGTAGTCCCAGGCAGATTTTGGGGTGTCCCAGGGGGATTTTGGGTGTCCCGGGTGGGTTTTGGGGGTCCCAGGTAGGTTTTGGGGGTCCCATGCGGGTTTTGGGGGTCCCATGTGGGTTTTGAGGAGAGTCTCAGGTGGGTTTTGCAGGTCCCAGGAGGATTTTTGGGAGAGGGAATCCTGATGATATTTGGGGG
>NW_020899612.1:0-580 GCF_003984885.1 Neopelma chrysocephalum
AGGGGCCTAAACGGGGTCTGGAGGGGCCTGTGGGAGGGTTCTAGGGGTTTATCGGAGCCTGTAGGGGTTTATTGGGATTCCGTTGGGGTCTGGGAGGGGATAGAGGGGAATATGGGGCTTTTCTGGGGTCTGGAGGGGCCTGTGGGAGGGTTCTAGGGGTTTATAGGAGCCTGTAGGGGTTTCTTGGGATTCCGTTGGGGTCTGGAGGGGCCTGAAGGGCTTTATGGCGATCTGCAGGGGTCCCTAGGGCTCTGTAGGGGTTTATAGGAGTTCCATGGGGGTCTGGAGGGGTCTCTGGCAGGTCTGTGGGGGTTTACAGGAGTTCCATGGGGGTCTGGAGGGGTCTCTGGCAGGTCTGTGGGGGTTTACAGGGCTCTGGAGGGGTTTCTAGGGGTTCCATGGGGGGTCTGGAGGGGTTTCTAGGGGGATGTGGGCCTTTATTGGAGTCTGAATGGGCTCTCTAGGGGTTCTGTGGAGGTTCTCTAGGGGTCTGGAGGGGTCTGCAGGAGCTCTGGAGGGGTTTCTGGGGGTCTCCATGAGTCCATAGGGGTCTGTAGGGCTCTGGGATGGTTTGGGGGGG
>NW_020899613.1:0-399 GCF_003984885.1 Neopelma chrysocephalum
GTGTGCCGCGATGCACCGGGGGGGTCCCATCGGGGGGGACCCCCACAGGATTCCAGCCTGTTCTCCCGCCCGTGGCTCTGGGATGGCCGAACGGGGAGACCCCCGCCCAGGAAAGGAACGGTCTCCCTGCCGTGGCTCTGCCGTGGGCCGGGGACAGCGGGAATGAACCGAAGCTGTCAATAAACCCGTTTTTATGGAACATTCCGGGGGCCGGGGGGGGGGGGGTCTGGGGGCGCGGGGGGGGTTTAAAGGGGGAGGAGGCACCCGGGAGTGTGGGCGGGGCCAGCGGAGGGGGCGGGGCCAGCGGAGGGTACCCGTCCAATGGGGTGTGGCCTGGGCGGTGGGCGGGGACTCGTCTCCATGGCGACGGGGGGCGGGGCCTCGGGGGCCGCCGGGAGC
>NW_020899614.1:0-432 GCF_003984885.1 Neopelma chrysocephalum
CACGTTTCCCACCATTTTCCCCTCACGTTTCCCACCATTTTCCCCTCACATTTCCCGCCATTTTCCCCCTCACGTTTCCCACCATTTTTCCCCTCACGGTTCCCGCCCTTTTCCTGCCCCTTTCCCTCACGTTTCCAGCCTCAAGTGCCCCAACACAACCTCTACACTCCCCGAACTGAGCTGGACACCCCCAAAACCAACCCCTGCACCCCACAAACCACCCCAAACCTCGACCTGCGGCCACCTCTCGCGTCATGGCGGAGCGCAGGTGGATGACGGGGCTCAGCGTCTGCCCTGGGCACCCCAAAACCGACCCCTGCACCCCAAAACCGACCCCTGCACCCCAAAACCAACTCTCTACACCCCATAAACAACCCCGACCTGCGGCCACCTCTCTCGTCATGGCGGAGCGCAGGCGGATGACGGGGCTCA
>NW_020899615.1:0-366 GCF_003984885.1 Neopelma chrysocephalum
CACCCCAAAACCAACTCCCTACACCCCAAAACCAGCCCTGACCTGTGGCCACCTCTCGTGTCATGGCGGAGCGCAGGCGGATGACGGGGCTCAGCGTCTGTTTGCCGTCGGGCGCGGGCGCCAGGGCCCGGCTGTGCCAGCGCAGCACCAGCCGCTCCTCCTGCCGCTGCAGCAGCACCAGCAGGTCATCCAGCAGCAGCACCTGAACCTCTGCGGGATGGGGGGGGAGAACAAATTTTTTGGGTGGGGGGCACCCAAATTTTGGGGGGGACACCCCTCCCCGAAAAGTTGCTCACCCACGGCCTTGTCCCGGGTGACGCGCCAGGTCAGGGGCCCGTCGTGCACCAGGGTGCGCTTGGTGATGTC
>NW_020899616.1:0-376 GCF_003984885.1 Neopelma chrysocephalum
AGCTTTCTCTGGGGAAGGTGCTTCTCCCATGTACTTCATCGCCGTAGGACTGGTGCTACAGCCCCTGACAAAACAGTAGTCTATGTCCCCAGCAGAAGTGCTCCTGCTACCAGCAAGGATTGCTCCCTGGGAAATGCCAGGAGAGGCTGAGCCCGCGCTGCTGAGCCCGGAGGGATGTTCTGCCTCTGGTGCCTCTCCACCATTCTCACAAGCGCCTTCCCTGGAGGACAATTCAGGAGTTTCAACGTGCGAAAAGACTAGGGACGTGAGGGAAGAGATAATGGCGATGAAAAGAGCCCATGGCCTGTCCATCTTGAGCTCCCCGATACCAGTCTGCAACCCTGCCACTCAGCCCGGCCCGCCACCTCCGCGGTGC
>NW_020899617.1:0-314 GCF_003984885.1 Neopelma chrysocephalum
GTCAGAGAAATTCTGTGCCTGAATTACTCTCTTTTGGTTTCTCCTTTTCCAGGCAGCAACCTCTGTGGGGTCCTCAGCCGATATCATTCTGAGCATTGCCTGGCTCTGGGACCTCGTTCATGGGCAGGAGCTCTTCCCGGTCAGCTCGCAGTGCAGTCCTCCGCTCCCCATTTGCAATGACCTGCTCTGCTGCACATCCAGTGCTGGGCTTTTGGGAACTCCGAGACTGCTTCCCTGCTGTACCTTTCACATCTTCCCGTGCTGTCGTCAGCTCTCTGGGTGCTTGCAGCTTCCTCTGGTAACACGTGTGTCCT
>NW_020899618.1:0-404 GCF_003984885.1 Neopelma chrysocephalum
TACATCTCGTGGTGTAGAATCTTGAAGGCAGACAGTGCGATGGAGCGAGGGGTAGCCAAGCCAGACCACATATTAGAGGTTGTGAGAGAGGAGACAAAAGCAGTAGGAAAGGAGAGACTTCCAGGCATGTTGCCCTAGGCTCAAGAAGTGTGGTTGCAGGAATAGCATTTTCCTCTCAGTACCAATGCAGACTCCTCACCTTCCTCTAAATGTGTTAACTCTGCTCCGATACCTAAATGGGCAGAACCATGTTAGGAGTACACAGGCATAGGGAGGACGAACTTGATGCTGTTCTTCCACTTGGGAAGACTGTGAAAGCCTCAGGACCCTTCACTTGCCTAGAAGTCTGTTTTACATCTTGAGGAGGTGCAGCACTTCCACTGGAATGCTTTTACTCTTACCAT
>NW_020899619.1:0-367 GCF_003984885.1 Neopelma chrysocephalum
CGGGACATTCCGGGCTTTGTCCCCGCGGGGACATCGGGGGGGGGGGGAGGAAGGGTGAAAGGGTCGGAGAAAAATGGGGAAAAATGGGGAAAAAGGGGAGGAAAAAGGGGAAAGAAAGCGGACAAAATCGGGGGGGAAATGGGAAAAAATGGGGAGAAAATGGGGGAAAAAAGGAGAAAAATTGGGAGAAAAATGAGAAAAATTGGGGGGAAAATGGGGAAAATTGGGGAAAAAGGGGAGAAAAACGGGAAAGGAAGCAGAAAAAATTGGGGGGAAAACGGGAAAAAATGGGGACGAAATAGGGGAAAATGGGGAGAAATTGGGGAAAACGGGGAAAACCCCCAAAATTGAGGGTTTTTGGGGGGGG
>NW_020899620.1:0-396 GCF_003984885.1 Neopelma chrysocephalum
CCCCAAAAAATCCCAAAAATCCCCCAAAAATTCCCCAAAAATTCCCCAAAAAATTCCCCAAAAATTCCCCAAAAAATTCCCCAAAAAATTCCCCAAAAAATTCCCCAAAAACTCTAAAATAATTTCCAAAAAAATTCCCCAAAAATCCGAAAAAAATCCCCAAAAATTTCCCCAAAAATCCCCCCAAAATTCCCCAAAAAATCCCTAAAAAATTCCCAAAAAATTCCCAAAAAATTCTCTCCAAAAAATCCCAAAATTTTCCCAAAAAATCCGAAAAATTGCCCGAAAAATTCCCCAAAAAATTCCCCAAAATTTTCACAAAAATTAACAAAAAATTCCCAAAAATTCCCCCCAAAAAATCCCAAAAATTCCCCAAAAAGTCCCAAAAAACCTCAA
>NW_020899621.1:0-301 GCF_003984885.1 Neopelma chrysocephalum
CAAAGACCACCTGGGTTTTGTCGGGGGCTGTGGCACCAGTGCTACGGAGAGGCAGTGCATAGGAGAAGCACCTTCTCCAGAGAAAGCTCGGAGGTGGCATTGCATCTCGCGCCTGCTTTGCACTTCATGGAGATGCAGTCTGCGTACGTGGGTTCTAATCTCTCCCTCCTCCTGCTCCTCTTGTTCAGAGGACCAGGGAACAACCTGTCACACCTGAACTGGATGTGCTGGAACCAGCACATCTGCAGCACTTTCAGGGACACTCAGAGACACAGCAAAAAATTTCATTCTCTTTCCCATC
>NW_020899622.1:0-309 GCF_003984885.1 Neopelma chrysocephalum
GGGGTGGGGGCGGGGGGACAGCGGGGACATTGGGGACATTGGGGACAGCGGGGACATTGGGGACAGTGGGGGCGGGGAACAGGGACCCAGCGGGTGCTGCGGGTGGGGACACGGGGACAGGGGTGGGAACAGGGCACAGGGACGGAGGGACACCTGGGATGGCACCTGGCAACCCGCCGGGGGGTGGGGACACAGGGACAGCGGGGACAGCGGGGACAGCGGGGACAGCGGGGACGGGGTCACTGTCACCTCCCCCCTGTGCCCCCCCGGATCCCCGTGTCACCACAGTGTCCCCAACCCTCCGTGTCA
>NW_020899623.1:0-475 GCF_003984885.1 Neopelma chrysocephalum
GAGGGGGGATTTTTGTCCCCGAGAGCTCTTTTCCCCCGTTTTGTCCCTCAAAAAACCCCCACGCGGGAGCCAACTGCAAAACGGGATTTTACTGGAAAAACTCAGGACGTACAAAATTCCCCCTCGGGGGGGGTCCGCGCCCCCCTCCCCCCGCCCCATTCCCAGGCGCTGCCGAACCATTTGGGGCAGGAAACCCCTCAGGAAGTGGAAAAACTCGTGGAAAAGGGGCGGGGGGAGGTCGGGGACGGGCCGGAGCCGCAGCAGCACTTGGGGGTCCCGGCGCGGCCCCCCCCGGCGGGCGCGGGCCTGGAAACGAAGCAGCGGCTCCGGGGGGGCCCCGGGGGGGTTCCCGGGGGGGTCCCCGGTGTCCCCCCGCACGATGGCCTCGGTCACCGCCCGCTCCAGCGCCAGCGAGTCCTGCCCGGGACCCCCCCCCGGGATCCTCGGGAACCTTCCCGGGACATTCCCCGGGACC
>NW_020899624.1:0-332 GCF_003984885.1 Neopelma chrysocephalum
GTCAGCGATCCCCCCCCAAGCTGATCCCACCCACAGGGACCCCCCCCCAAGTCCCCACTGAGCCCCCAAATTTCATGTGGGAGCCAGAACAAAACATGCCCAGGAGGGGCCAAATTCCTCCCCCCCACCCAGGACCCCCCAAATCCCACCTGGGATCCCTCAAATCCCATCTGGGACCCCGCAAACCTCTCCTGGAATGCCCAAATCCCACCTGGGATCCCCCAAATTCTGCCTAAGACCCCCAAATCTCACCTGGGACCCTCCCAAACTCCCCCAGGGACCCCTCCAAACTCCCTTTCCTCCCCCTTGAGCCCCACCAAACCCTCCCACGA
>NW_020899625.1:0-415 GCF_003984885.1 Neopelma chrysocephalum
CCCCCCCCCCCGGTACCGTGCCAGCCCCTGCCCCGCCGCCCGGAGCATCCCGAGCTCCCGTTCCAGCTCCTCCCGCCCGCGCCGCTCCCGCTCCAGCTCCGCCCGCAGCTCCGGGACCCCCTCCGGGACCGGGACCGACACCGGGACCCGCTCCGGGTCTGGCACCGGGTGTGGCACCGCCTCAGGGACCGGCACCGGGTCTGGCACCGGGATCGCCGCCGTCGTCGCCGTCGTCTGCGGGAATCGCGGCTTCCTGGGGACTCCCGGGACCCCCGGGACCACCGGGATCGGGACCCCCGGGACCTCAAACCCCCCCACCCCACCGGGCACTGACCGATCCCCGGGACCACCGCGGATCGGGACCCCCGGGCCCCCCCCCCCCCCCCCCCCCCGCCCCCGCCCCCCCCCCCCCCCC
>NW_020899626.1:0-427 GCF_003984885.1 Neopelma chrysocephalum
CTAGTGCTCCCCCCAGTGCTCCCAGTGTCCTCCCAGTATCCCCGGGTTCTCCCCGTCCCCTTCCAGTAAACTTCCACTGTCTTCCCAGTGCCATCCCAATATCCCCCAGTGCTCCCAGTATCCTCCCAGTAACCTTCCAGTGTCTTCTCAGTGCCGTCCCAGTATCCGCCAGTGCTCCCAGTATGATCCCAGTGCTCCCAGTGCCCTCCCCGTAGCTTTCCAGCCCCCCCCCAGCCCAGTGTCCCCCCCACTCCCAGTATCCCCCCACTCCCAGTATCCCCCCATTCCCAGTGTCCCCCCCATTCCCAGTGTCCCCCCATTCCCAGTGTCCCCCCATTCCCAGTGTCCCCCCCACTCCCAGTATCCCCCCATTCCCAGTATCCCCCCATTCCCAGTGTCCCCCCATTCCCAGTGTCCCCCCATTCCC
>NW_020899627.1:0-336 GCF_003984885.1 Neopelma chrysocephalum
CCCCCCCCCCTCCCTCCCTCCCCAAACCCTCCCCGTCCCTTTTCAGCGCCCACCGAGCGCCAGGATCTTGCGCGCCGCCATCTTGGAGACCTCCCGGAAGTGACGTCAGCTCACGTGAGGAGGTTTCGGCGGAACCGCCGCCATTTTGTACGGAGAGTCACGTGATATAAACGGAAGGCGCCATGTTGTACGGAAAGCGGGAGGCGCCATGTTGTACGGAAAAGCGGGAGGCGCCATTTTGTGGCGGGAGGCGCCATTTTGAGGCGCTACGGTGGCGGGGAGGGGACAAAAGACGTCCCGGGAGAGGCGAGAGCGGCTGGAACGGCCCCAAAACCG
>NW_020899628.1:0-328 GCF_003984885.1 Neopelma chrysocephalum
CATCCCCCCTATGCCCCCCATGTCCTTGTCCCTGTCCCCACTCCCCCATTCCCCAGTGTCCCCTGTGTCCCCCTTGCCCTGTCCCCTGTGTCCCCGTCCCCCACCCCTGTCCCCCCGTGTCCCCCGTGTCCTCCATGTCCGTATCCCGTGTCCCCCCATTCCCGTGTATCCCCCACGTCCCCTCCATGATGTCACCTCTGTTCCCATCTCCCATCCATGTCCTCTGTCCCCCACCCTTGTCTGTGTCCTCTGTCTGTCATCCGTGTCCCCCATGTCACCCCATGTCCCACATGTCCCACGCTGTGCCCCTTGTCCCCTATGGTCCCCC
>NW_020899629.1:0-883 GCF_003984885.1 Neopelma chrysocephalum
CCGGGGGGGGAGAGGAAGGAAACCCCCCCCAAAGGAGGGACTGAGGGGGGGTCCCAAACCTGGCACGGCCCCCCCCCCCACAGCAGGGGCTGGGCAGGGACCCCCAGACCGGGCAGGGACCCCTCAAACTGGGAGAGGATTCCCAAACTGGGAGAGGATCCTCAAACTGGGACAGGACCCTCCAAACTGGGACAGGACCCCCCCAGACTGGGACAGGACCCCCCCAATTTCCCATCCCTGGCTCCCCCCGGGGGTCGCTCGCGGAACTGCAGGCGGGGGGCGGGGCTTCTGTAATGGGGCGGGGCTTATTGCGACGTGGGCGTGGCTTCGAGGGTGCGCCGACGAGCCCCGCCCATTTCGTGGCTGATTGACAGCCCGGGGGGCCAATGGGGAGACGAGGGGGGCTTCTTGTCCTCGTGTCCCCGAGAGCTCCCAGTGCCCCCCCAGTTCCTCCCAGTTCCCCCCCAGTCCCTCCCAGCGCCCCCCCAGTCCCCCCCAGTGCCTCCCCAGTCCCTCCCAGTTCCCCTCCAGTCCCTCCCAGCGCTCCCCCAGTCCCTCCCAGTTCCCCCCCAGTCCCTCCCAGCGCCCCCCCAGTCCATCCCAGTCCTTCCCAGCGCCCCCCAACTCCCTCCCAGTTCCCCCCCAGTGCCTCCCAGTGCCCCCCCAGTGCCTCCCAGTTCCCCCCCAGTGCCTCCCAGCGCCCTCCCAGTCCCTCCCAGTGCCCCCCAGTCCCCTCCACTCCCTCCCAGTGCCTCCCAGTCCCTCCCAGTCCCCCCCAGCACGGCACTGGACACGAGGGGGCCGCTGGAAGCTGCTTTATTTGGCCACGTTTGGGGCGGGACGAGCGCGGACGGGGGGGTTTGGGGGGGTCCCCGGGGGGGGG
>NW_020899630.1:0-374 GCF_003984885.1 Neopelma chrysocephalum
AAGGGTCATGGTGGTCATGGTTGGGTCATGGTGGCCATGGTTGGGTCATGGTAGCCATGGTTGGGTCATGGTGGTCATAGAAGGGTCATGCTGGCCAAGGTTGGGTCATGGTTGCCATGGCTGGGTCATGGTCATAGAAGGGTCATGGTGGCCATAGATTGGTCATGGTGGCCATGGAAGGGTCATGCTGGCCATGGCTGGGTCATGCTGGCCATGGTTGGGTCATGGTGGCCGTGGATGGGTAATGGTGGTCATAGAAGGGTCATGCTGGCCGTGGTTGGGTCATGGTGGCCATGGTTGGATCATGGTGGCCATGGATGGGTCACTGGCCTTGGAAGGGTCGTGTTGGCCATGGAGGGACTCAATGTGGGGGG
>NW_020899631.1:0-323 GCF_003984885.1 Neopelma chrysocephalum
ATTTGGGAAGAGATGTGGGATTTGGGAAGGGATGGGGATTTGGGAAGAGATGTGGGATTTGGGAAGGGAGGGTCTGGATCCCGACAGGGCAAAGCTCCATCCTCATCCCACGTCCATCCCAGGATGGGGATGCAAGAAAAGAGGCAGGAAAAGCTCCAACTCGGCCGAAAACTCCTTTTCCCACCCCACGGAAGCGCGGCGGGGTCGGAAGTGGCTCCGGGGGATTTCCCACCACCTGATGGATGTGGGGTTGGAGGGGGACACACGCCAGGCTGCCCTGCTTCCCAAAAACAGCCTCCAGTGGGAATGAGTCACCGATTCCA
>NW_020899632.1:0-458 GCF_003984885.1 Neopelma chrysocephalum
CCCTTCCTCCTAAAATTCTGGTCCGAGGTTGAGCACGACGCCGGCACCACTCGGTCTTTCGGCGTCGGTGGGTTGGATGCGGAGGTCAGGCGAGAGTGGCTACAGAGCGGAGGCGGTCAAGGCTTTGCACCGCGGAGGTGGCGGGCCGGGCTGAGTGGCAGGGTTGCAGACTGGTATCGGGGAGCTCAAGATGGACAGGCCATGGGCTCCTTTCACCACCATCATCTCTTCCCTCACGTCCCTAGTCTTTTCGCACGTTGAAACTCCTGAATCGTCCTCCAGGGAAGGCGCTTGTGAGAATGGTGGAGAGGCACCAGAGGCAGAACATCCCTCCGGGCTCAGCAGCGCGGGCTCAGCCTCTCCTGGCCTTTCCCGGGGAGCATCCCTGCTGGTAGCAGGAGCACTTCTACTGGGACAAAGACCACTTGAGGTTTTGTCAGGGGCTGTGGCACCAGTGC
>NW_020899633.1:0-487 GCF_003984885.1 Neopelma chrysocephalum
ATAGCGAGGTGGGGGCCAGGACCCCCCCACAGCAGGGCAGGGGGCACGGGGGGCACAGCGGCAGCGGGGGGACCCCAGCCCATCGGGGCGCAGGGCTGGTGGACCCCCCCAGCCCACTGGGTCTGCCCCGGCTGGGGTGACCCCCCCTTCCCCCGTGCCCTCCCCTTTATCCCCAGATTCGGGGCCAGATTCGGGGTTTTGGGGGTTCTCTGTCTTTTTTTTTTTGGGCTGAGAGAAGACGATTTTGTGCCAAGCGCCGCGGACGGTGGGCGCTGCAGGACGCCGAGGGGGGGGCTGCCCCCTCCCCAAACCCCCCCAACTTTTCCGTTGTCCTTTTTTTTTTTGTTGTTTTTCCCCTCGTCCTCGTGGGTTTTGTCGTGTCCGTCAGGAGTTGAAAAGGCCCCGGAGGCGCCGGCGGGGGGGCAGCGGGTGCCCCCTCTCCGGGACCCCCCCACTGCACTACTGCCCCGGCCCCCCGGCAGCAGCA
>NW_020899634.1:0-399 GCF_003984885.1 Neopelma chrysocephalum
AACTTTTTGTCTGTGCCTCTGAGGGCCCCTCAACTTGCTGCTGTTGTAGTGGTTCCAGCACATCCAGTTCAGGTGTGACAGGCTGCTCCTTTGTCCTCTGAGCAAGCAGAGCAGGAGGAGGGACACAGCAGAACCCACGAACGGAGACTGGACCTCCATGAATTTCAAAGCAGGTGGGAGATGCCATGCAACGTCCGAGCTTTCTCTGGATGGTGCTTCTCCAATGCACTGCCTCGCCGTAGCACTTGTGCCACAGCCCCCGACGAAACCCCCAGTAGTCTATGTCCCCAGCAGAATTGCTCCTGCTGGCAGCAAGGATGCTCCCCGGGGCAGGCCAGGAGAGGCTGAGCCCGCACTGCTGAGCCCGGAGGGATGTTCTGCCTCTGGTGCCCCTCGACC
>NW_020899635.1:0-466 GCF_003984885.1 Neopelma chrysocephalum
GGGGGGGGGTCACAGGGGGCCACATGGGGTTCTCAGGGGGACACGGGGGGGTCACAGGGGGACACTCACGGGACTGAGAGCTCGTGGGGGGACACGGGGGGACACTCGCTCAGTGGGGGGGTCCCGGGGTGTTTTTTTGGGGGGGAGACGGGACACAAACACTCACTCGACCGGGGGGTTGCCGGTGGCGGCGCATTTAAGGATGACGTCATCGCTGGGGAACACCACGAGCTGCTCCGGGGGCTGCTCCGTCAGGTTGGGGGGCTGATGGACTGCGGGGGGGGGGGGGCGGGGAAGGGGCCCCCCCTTCGGGCACCTGAGCCCCCCCCAAGGACCTCCAGACCCACAGGATCCCCCCGGGACCAACCCCCAAACCCCCCCCTCCCCTGCACCCCCCAGGGATGCCATGGGGACCCCCAGGATGTTGGACCCCCCCCGGAGACTCCAGAGACCCCCCAGGGTCCTC
>NW_020899636.1:0-986 GCF_003984885.1 Neopelma chrysocephalum
TTGGGGGGTCCCAGGGGGAATTTAGGGGGGTTTGGGGGGCTTTCAGGGGGTCCTCGAGGGGGCTGGACCAGAGCAAGATGAACCACAACCACATCTTCAACGTCTTCTGCTTCTACAGGACGGTGGGCAGGGGGCTCTGAGGGGGTTTTGGAGTCCTGGGGGCTCCTCAGGGGGGATTTTGGGGGTCCTGGAGGGGTTTTAGGGGGTCCTGGAAGGGTTTGGAGGGTCTTCAGGGCAAACTGGACCAGGTAAGATGAACCACAACTGTCTCTTCAACTTCTTCTGCTTTTACAGGACGGTGGTCAGGGGGCTCTGTGGGGGACTTGGGGTCCTGGGGGGCACTGGGGGCTCCTCAGGGGGGATTTTTGGGGGTCCTGGAGAAGAACTGGAGGGATTTTAGGGGGTCCTGGAAGGGTTTGGAGGGTCATCAGGGCAAACCAGACCAGGGCAAGATGAACCACAACCGCATCTTCAATGGCTTCTGCTTCTAAAAGATGGTGGTCAGGGGGCTCTGGGGGTGGTTTGGGGGTCCTGAGGGAGGTGTGGGGATCCCCCAGGTGTGTCCTCACCTGTCCCCCCAATATTTTGGCACAGGTGAAGTTCATGAAGAGCAAGCCGGGCGCGGCCATGGTGGAGATGGCCGACGGCTACGCCGTGGACAGAGCCATCACCCACCTCAACAACAACTTCATGTTCGGCCAGAAACTCAACGTCTGGTGGGTCTGGGGGCTCCGGGATCCCCCTGCACTGAAATGGAACTGGGAGAGCTTTTCCCCTCACATTTCCCGCCATTTTCCCCTCACATTTCCCGCCATTTTCCCCTCATGTTTCCCGCCCTTTTCCCCTCACATTTCCCGCCATTTTCCCCTCACACTTCCCACCATTTTCCCCTCACGTTTCCCACCCTTTTCCCCTCATGTTTCCCGCCCTTTTCCCCTCACGTTTCCTGCCCTTTTCCCCTCACGTTTCCCGCCATTTTCCCCTCA
>NW_020899637.1:0-514 GCF_003984885.1 Neopelma chrysocephalum
GGGGGGGGGTGTCCCGGGGTGGGGGTCCCGCGTTGGGGCGGGGATGCCAGGGGCAGGCGCGGGGAGGGGTCTCGAGTGGGAGCCCATGGGGGTGGGCGCTCCGGGAGGGGGAATTTGGGGTTTGGGGTGTGGGGGTCCCGCGTGGGTGGGTGTCTGAGGGGTGTCCCAGGGTGGGAGTCCCACGCTGGGGGGGGTTCCAGGGTCAGGCGCGGGGGTGGTCGCAGACGGGCTCCCGTGGGGGTGGGCTCTCGGGGGGGGGATCTGTGGGTGCCCCGCGTGGGTGCGTGCCCCGCGTGGGCGCCCCGGGCCGCCCCTACTCACCCCTCTGCCCATGGCGCTGCCGTCGCTGCTGCTCCCGCCGTTCCCGGGGCACTTTGTCGGGGGGGGGGGGGGGGGCCGCCCCCCCGAAAACCCCGCCGGGGCCCCGCCCGGGACCCCCCCCCCCCCCCCTCCGCCCCCCGCCCCCAGCCCGCCCCTCACCCCCCAACCCCGCTCTAGGGAGGGGAGGGGGGGG
>NW_020899638.1:0-941 GCF_003984885.1 Neopelma chrysocephalum
CCACACCCGCACGTTACCAGCTCGTTGCCACACCCCCTCGTTACCACCTCATTACCACACCCCATTCTTACCAGCTCGTTACCACACCCCCTCGTTACCACCTCATTGCACACCCCCTCATTACCACCACGTTGCCACACCCCCTCGTTACCACCTCGTACCCACACCCCCTCATTACCACACCCATGCAAACCCCACCACCCAATTACCAACACACACACGATAATTACCAATCACAACAACACCACCAAACCATAATTACAAATCACCACACCCACATACCGCCACGCTACAACTACCCTTACCATTAGACTGCAAAAGTTACAGGTTAAGGTTACAGGTTAGGATTACAGGTTAGGCTCACGAGATACACTTAGGGTTACAGTCACCACCACAAATCAAGGTCATTGCACAGGATCAGGGTCACAGGTGAGGATGACAGCTTAGAGTGAGGATCACAGATTACAATCACGGGTTACAGTTACACTTACGCTTAGGCTTAACCCTTAGGCTTAAAGTTAACAAGTACAGTTAGGGTTACACCTACCGTTAGGATTAGGCTTAGGGTTAACACTTAGGGTTTACCCTTAGGGTCAACCCTTACAGTTACAGCTTAGGGTTTACCCTTACGATTTAGCCTTAGGGTTACAGCTTAGGGCTTACGCGTTAGGGCTAAAGGGTTAGGGTTAGGGTTTAGGGTTAGGATTAGGCTTAGGACGTTAGGATTAGGGCGTTACGGTTAGGGCATTAGGCTTAGGGCGTTAAGCTTAGGGCATTAGGGTTAGGGCGATACAGTTAGGGGGTTAGGGTTAGGGTTAGGGTTAGGGTTAGGGTTAGGGTTAGGGTTAGGGTTAGGGTTAGGGTTAGGGTTAGGGTTAGGGTTAGGGTTAGCAAGTTAGGGTTAGGGTTAGCAAGTTAGGGTTAGGGTTAGGGTTAGGGTT
>NW_020899639.1:0-379 GCF_003984885.1 Neopelma chrysocephalum
CTGGGAGGGGATTGGGAGGGATTGGGAGGGGACTGGGAGCACTGGGAGGGACTGGGATGAACTGGGATGAACTGGGAGGGTCTCAGGTGTGCCCAGGTGTGGTGGGCGTGTCCTTCCAGCTGTGTCCGGGTGGGAGGGACTGGGATGGACTGGGATGAACTGGGATGGACTGGGATGAACTGGGAGGGAACTGGGAGGGACTGGGAGGGTCCCAGGTGTGTGGTGGACGTGTCCAGGTGTATCCAGGTGGGATGGACTGGGAAGGACTGGGACGAACTGGGATGAACTGGGATGGACTGGGACGGACTGGGATGGACTGGGAGAGACTGGGCTGAACTGGGATGAACTGGGCTGAACTGGGCTGAACTGGGAGGGTCCC
>NW_020899640.1:0-441 GCF_003984885.1 Neopelma chrysocephalum
GGGGGACATTGGGGGGACATTGGGGGCATTGGGGGCGTTGGGGGGATTAGGGGGATTTTGGGGGGATTGGGGACATTGGAGACATTGAGGACACAGGATGGACACGGGATGGACACAGATGGACACGGGATGGTCACACAAACATGGGATGGACACAGGATGGACACATAAACCCAGGATGGACATGGATGGACACACAGACACAGGATGGACACAGGACGGACACACAGACACGGGATGGACACAGGATGGACACACAGACACGGGATGGACACAGGATGGACACGGGACGGACACACAGACACGGGATGGACACGGGATGGACACGGGATGGACACACAGACACAGGATGGACACACAGACACGGGATGGACACGGGATGGACACACAAACATGGGATGGACACGGGATGGACACACAGACACGGGATGGACACACAGA
>NW_020899641.1:0-312 GCF_003984885.1 Neopelma chrysocephalum
ACACCCAGCTGGAGGCGTGGCCGCTCGGTGGGCGGGGCCTCTGCAGGGTGGGGCAGGTCCAGGAGCTTTGATACCTGTCAAGGCGTGTTGGGAGAGCCACACCCCCATGTCCCGCCCTAAGCCCCGGCCACCCCAGCCCCGCCCTCCTGTTTAGGGGAAAGGATACTCAGGTGTGGCTGGGGCGTGGCCACCCTTCCCCTGAGCGCCACGCCCCTTCCAGGACGGAGCCATCCAGGGTCGCCGTCAGGTCCAGGCGATCCGGGCTCACCTGGGGGCGCAGAAACGGTTGGGTTTTAACCCAAAATCGGAGCT
>NW_020899642.1:0-575 GCF_003984885.1 Neopelma chrysocephalum
CCCATGTCCTGGATCCATGTCCTGGACCATCCATGGATTCCAGCACCTGTGTCCTGGACCATCCTTGAAGCCAAGGAATCATGTCCTGGTCCCTCCCAAGGTCCCATGTCCTGGACCATCCCAATGACCCCTGTCCTGGACGATCCCATGATTCCATGTCCTGGACCATCCATGGATTCCCTCACCCCTGTCCTGGACCATCCTTGAAGCCAAGGAATCATGTCCTGATCCCTCCCAAGGTCCCCTGTCCTGGTCCACCCCAAGGTCCCACGTCTTCTCCCACTCAGAGGACCCGTGTCCTGTCCTATCCCACCCTGGGGGGGGGGGCTGTGGGACCACCCCTGTCCTCCCCGTGTCCCCCAAGGACGTGTCCTCGGTGGGGATCTGTGGTACCACCCCTGTCCCCCCCATGGCCCCCAGGGACGTGTCCTTGTTGTGGGGATCTGTGGGACCACCCCTGTCCTCCCCGTGCCCCCCAGGGACGTGTCCTCAATGGGGATCTGTGGGACCACCCCTGTCCCCCCCGTGCCCCCCAGGGACGTGTCCTCGGTGGAGCTGCTGATGAACGACCACCA
>NW_020899643.1:0-628 GCF_003984885.1 Neopelma chrysocephalum
CCCTCCCAGTCCCTCCCAGTGCCCCCCACTTCCCTCCTAATCCCCTCCAAGTCCCTCCCAGTGCCCCCCACTCCCCTCCCAGTCCCTCCCAGTGCCCCCCAGTACCGAGCAGGGCCTGCAGGAGGTAGAACAGGACCCCCACGGCCCCGTTCGGGACGTTCACGGGGCTGTCCCGGCCCAGCACCGGCTCCACCAGCCCCAGGCCACGCCCCCACCTGCAAAAGAGGCGGGGCATCAAAAAAGACACGCCCACAACCACACTCCCATATATGGAGTGCGTGGGCGGATCCCACACCAGGCTCCTCCCAAGCCCCGCCCCTCAACAGGCCACGCCCACACTCTCCACCCCTCCCGCCATTGGCCACTGCTCTGCCCGAGCTCCGCCCCCATCCGCAAACCCCGCCCCTTCCTAGAGCGCCCCCTACCGGCCGCACCGCCCCCATCCCTCCCCACCCCTCCCGCCATTGGCCAATGCCCTGCCCGAGCCACGCCCCCCTCGTTAACCACGCCCCTTCCTAGAGCGCCCCCTACCGGTCCCACCGCCCCCATCCCTCCCCTCCCCTCCCGCCATTGGCCGCCCCCACACAAACCCCGCCCCCTCACACAAACCCCGCCCCCTTCCCCCCCC
>NW_020899644.1:0-448 GCF_003984885.1 Neopelma chrysocephalum
GGGGGGGCCTCGACCCCCTCCTGTGTTCCCAGTGCCCCCCAGTGCCCCCCCAGTGCCCCCCAGTGCCCCCCAGTGCCTCCCAGTGCCCACCAGTGCCTCCCCAGTGCCCCCCAGTGCCTCCCACCTTGGGACAGTCCTCGCCGGCGTAACCGGCCCGGACGGAGAAGGAGCCGATGTCGAACACCAGGGCCCCGACCTCATCTGGGGGGGGGGCAGGGGCATTGGGGCCCCCCCAAAACCCCCCCCCCCCCCCCCCCCGGGCACCCCCACCTCATCTGGGACCCCCAAAGACACACGAGACCCCCCCCAAATTCCCCCCCAAGACACCGGACCCCCCCAAAATCCCGGGATACTCCCCCCAAAATTCCCCCCACACACTTTGCATGTGCCCCCTCCCACCGTGGCCCCGCCCCCCCGCATTTGGCCCCTCCCACTCCGGCCCCTCCCC
>NW_020899645.1:0-456 GCF_003984885.1 Neopelma chrysocephalum
CAAATTACCCAAAATTCCCCCAAATTGCCCCAAAACCCAACAAAAAAAACCCTCAAAACAACCAAAAAATCAACAATAAACCCCTAAAAATGCCCCAACCCTCCCCAAAAAAGCCCCCAAAAAGCTCAAAAAAAATCTCCAAATTGACCCAAAAGCCCCAAATCCCCCAAATTACTCAAAATTCCCCCAAATTGCCCCAAAACCCAACAAAAAAACCACTCCCCAAAATGCCCAAAATTGCCCCAAAAGCCCCAAAAGCCCCAAAATCCGTGGATTTTGCCCCAAATTCCTACACTTGCTCTCGATGAAGTGATGCAGCAAACAGGATTTTCCGGTCCCGGCGCTGCCGATCACCAGGAACTTGAAGAGGAAATCTGGGAAAAAAACACCCAAAATCGGGGCTTTTCAGCCCAAAAACGACCCCAAAGACTCAAAATCCCCAAAAAGCTCAAAATT
>NW_020899646.1:0-337 GCF_003984885.1 Neopelma chrysocephalum
TAATTAATTGAGAAATTAAAAATAGATCAATTCTGCTCGTTTAATCAAACCCCTGTATAGATTGTCATTGGGGGGATCCCAGTTCAAACTGGGGGATCCCAGTTTAATTTGGGGGGTCCCAGTTTAATTTGGGGGGTCCCAGTCTAATTTGGGGGGTCCCAGTTTAATTTGGGGGATCCCAGTTCAAACTGGGGGGGCCCAGTTTAATTTGGGGGGTCCCAGTTCATTTTGGGGGGATCCCAGTTTAATTTGGGGGGTCCCAGTTCATTTTGGGGGGATCCCAGTTCAAACTGGGGGGGTCCCAGTTCATTTTGGGGGGTCCCAGTTTAATTTGGGG
>NW_020899647.1:0-372 GCF_003984885.1 Neopelma chrysocephalum
TTCCCAGTAGGACCCCCACGTTCCCGGTAGGACCCCCACATTCCTGGTAGGACCCCTGGGGTGGTGGAAGGGGCTCGGGATGCACCCATGGGGTGTCCCACATCCCACATCTGCTCCTTCCCGGCCTCCCTGGTGGAGCCACGGGGCCCTTCTTGAGCTGGAGGAGCCCCTGATCCCCTCGATCCCCCTGATCTCCTGATCCCCCTGATCCCCCTCATCCCCTCATCCCCTCATCCCCTGATCCCCTCATCCCCTGATCCCCTGATCCCTCATCCCCTGATCCCCTCATCCCCTGATCCCTCATCCCCTGATCCCCTCATCCCCTCATCCCCTGATCCCCAGATCCCCTCATCCCCTCATCCCCTCATCCCC
>NW_020899648.1:0-418 GCF_003984885.1 Neopelma chrysocephalum
CATACTGGTCCGTACTGGTCCTTACTGGTCCGTACTGGTCCCAGCTCACTCGGGCCCCGTTTACTCCTTGGCCTCGACCGAGCGGCTCCTCCTGAGCGGCAGCGACGGGGAACTGAGGGCCTGGGGGTGGGCAGAGCTGGGACGAAAGGTGAGACCCCAAAAACACCCAAAATAACCCCAAAATAACCCCCGAAACCCACCTGAAACACCCCAAAAAACCTGAGCCCCCTGAGCCCCAAAACACCCCAAAACCACCCCAAAACCACCCCCAAAACCCCCCAAAACCCCCTGACCCACCCTGAGCCCCAAAACACCCCAAAACCACCCCAAAACCCCCCTGAACCCCCCCCAGAGCCCCCCAAGACCTCAAACCCCCCCCCAGGACCCCCAAAACCCCAGGGGGAGGTTTTGGGGTCCC
>NW_020899649.1:0-321 GCF_003984885.1 Neopelma chrysocephalum
TATCACTCGTGAAGGATCAGACGAATGCTGTAGAAGCTACATCTCGTCGTGTAGAATCTTGAAGGCAGAGAGTGCGATGGAGCGAGGGGTAGCCAAGCCAGACCACATGTTAGAGGTTGTGAGAGAGGAGACAAAAGCAGTAGGAAAGGAGAGACTTCCAGGCATGTTGCCCTAGGCTCAAGAAGTGTGGTTGCAGGAATAGCATTTTCCTCTCAGTACCAATGCAGACTCCTCACCTTCCTCTAAATGTGTTAACTCTGCTCCGATACCTAAGAAGGCAGAACCATGTCAGGGGTACACAGGCATAGGGAGGACGAACTT
>NW_020899650.1:0-328 GCF_003984885.1 Neopelma chrysocephalum
TGGGACCCCCAAAACCCCCCCGGGACCCCCAAAACCCCCAGACTCCCGTTTTGAGTTTTTTTTACCCCGATAAACGACACCCCCCCACCTCCCCTCAATAAAGGTTTCAAAATCCCCCCTAAACGACCCCCTGGACCCCTAAATCCCCTTCCAGGACTCCCCAAATCTCCCTCCCCCGGGGCCCCCCAAAACCGCTCCCCCCAACCCTCCCCCAGGACCCCCCAGGTCCCTTCCTGGACCCCCAAATCTCCCCATCGAGCCGCCAAACCGCCCCCAATTCCCCTCCCAACTACCCCCAAACCCCCCTTCAGCCCAAATGTCCCCCCCC
>NW_020899651.1:0-396 GCF_003984885.1 Neopelma chrysocephalum
AGGGGCCATGGGGGGACACCCAGGGTATGAGGAGGACACCCAGGATATGGGGGGACACCCAGGGGATGGGGGGGGCCACCGTGGGGGTCCAGGGTACGGGGGGGACACCGCAGGGGTTCAGGAGGCCCTGGGATGCTCCAGGGTGGGGTGGGGGGGCCACCATTGGCCTCTAGAGGCCGTGAAGGGACCCCCACCACCCCCCTCCTCCAAGGTGGGATGTGGGATAGGGGACCCCCACCCAAGTGGGTACAGGGACATTTTGGCCTCCCCTCCCTCCACCCCCCAGCCCTTCATTCCTCCCCCCCTCATTTCCCCCCACCTACCTCAGGGAGGGGTCCCCGGGGGGGCACCCCCGACCGGCGCCGAGGGGGGGGTTGGGGTCTCTCTCCGGGCTCC
>NW_020899652.1:0-319 GCF_003984885.1 Neopelma chrysocephalum
ATCCAGCCCGCACCCGACGAGAGCCCGAGAGGCACCGGCGCCGGGCTCAGCCGCGGGGCGGAATTGTCGGAGAAGGGCAGGGGAGGGAGAGGAAGGCAGAGGAAGGAGAGGAGGCGGAGAGGAGGCGGCCCGCCTGGAGCAGAGAGCCGGGGCTGGCGGGGGCAGCGAGAGGCCGGGCGGCGGATCGGCGGATGCGGCTCTGGCGGGGAGCGGGGCTGGTGGCGCTGGCCGCGGTTCTGCTCGGAGCGCAGGTCTGGCGGCCGGGGACCGTGGGGGCCGCGGCTGGGGCTGGGGTGGCCGTGCATGTCCCTTGAGGCTG
>NW_020899653.1:0-432 GCF_003984885.1 Neopelma chrysocephalum
CTGCTCTGCTTGCTCAGAGGACCAGAGAACAGCCTGTCACACCTGAATTGGATGTGCTGGAACCAGCACATCTGCTGCAGGTTGAGGGACACTCAGAGGCACAGACAAAAAATCATTCTCTTTCCCATCGCTGTCATCTCCGTAGGAAGACATGAAATACTCCCAGGGAATGGTGTGATCTATTGCCATGTGCACAGGAAAACCCAGGCCAGCTCCCCAGGGCATTCATCCCAGACCTGCCAACCACTCTTGCTTGGCACTCACAATAGAACCACTACTTCCAGCACTGGCATCTCACCCAGCCCACAGAGGTTCTTTAGCCTTCCCTGGAGAGACACGGAAGGACTAGACAGGGTGTCTCTCTTTGCACTGAACAGACAAGTCTTGAGCACACCCCTGGTGTTGGTGTGGGGAGATGACCCTAAGCAAGTA
>NW_020899654.1:0-400 GCF_003984885.1 Neopelma chrysocephalum
TGGAGGCCCCGAGGATGAGGGAGAGGTTGGGGGCGATGAAGGACATCTGGGACTCCACGTACTCGTAGATGCGGAGCTTGGCCCCGCTCAGGGCCAGGGCCATGTCACAGGCGTCCTCGATCCGGCTCAGCTCCTCCTCCGACAGCTGCTGCCTGGGATCAGGGAAAAAAGAGCAGTAAGATTTAGGGGAGACCCCCCCCAACCCACCCTGGTTCCCCCAAACCCGCCCGTGCCCCGGGAAAGGCTCCCAAGGGCACAAAATGGTCTCAAAATGGTCCCAAAATGGACCAAGGGGGGCTACAAACATCCCCCAAACAGACCCTAAAAGGAAGCAGAACCCCCAAAAAACCAGGCCCCCCACCCTATGAACCTTTGTTTAGGGACCCTCCCAGCCCCCTCA
>NW_020899655.1:0-621 GCF_003984885.1 Neopelma chrysocephalum
TGGGGGACATTGGGGGGACATTGGGGGGATTGGGGGACATTGGGGGGACATTGGGGACATTGGGGGACACTCGGAATGGGGGGTCACTGGGAATGGGGGGACACTGGGAATGGGGGACACTGGGAATGGGGGGTACTGGGAATGGGGGGTACTGGGAATGGGGGGTACTGGGGGGCAATGGGGGGACACTGGGAATGGGGGGACACTGGGAATGGGGGCTTGGGGGGGACAGGGAGGAGTTGGGGGTTACTGGATGGGCACTGGGAGCACTGGGGGGGCACTGGAAGGTGACTGCGAAGACACTAGAAGGTTACTGGGAGGATACTGGGAGCACTGGAGGATACTGGGAGAGCACTGGGAAGACAGTGGGGGGTTACTGGAAGGGGATGGGGAGAACCTGGGGATACTGGGAGGGCACTAGGAAGACAGTGGAAGGTTACTGGGAGGGGACAGGGAGCACTGGGGGATACTGGGACGGCACTGGGGTGACACTGGAAGGTTACTGGAAGGGGACAGGGAGCACTGGGGGATACTGGGACGGCACTGGGAAAACAGTGCAAGGTTACTGGGAGGATACTGGGAGCACTGGGATCATACTGGGAGCACTGGGGGATACTGGGA
>NW_020899656.1:0-320 GCF_003984885.1 Neopelma chrysocephalum
CCCCCTGTGCCATCTCTCCCCCCCCATGTCCTCCCTTGTCCCCCCCCGTGTCCCCCATGTCCCTCCATACCCCCGTGCCCCCCTGTGTCCCCCCCGTGCCCGTGTCCCCCCATTCCCATGGGATCATCCCAGGGTGTTCCCAGCCCACGACTCCGCACGGGAAGAGGCTCCGGGGGCAAAATCCTGGAGCAGACGGAAAAGGGGGAATCCGGGACGGAAAAGGGGGAATCCGGGACGGATCCCGAGGAGCCGGAGCAGCCAGGTGGGAACAGTGGGGGGGGGACACAGGGAAGGGCGTTCCAGGGGCACGATCCAGGCGG
>NW_020899657.1:0-744 GCF_003984885.1 Neopelma chrysocephalum
AAAACAAGAAAGAAAAAACAGGAAAAAAATGAGGAAAAAAAAGAACAAAGAAAAAAGAGAAAAGAAGAAGAACGAGAAAGAAAAAAGAAAAAAGGAGAAAAAATAAAGAAGAAATAAAAAAGAAAGAAAAGAAAGAAATAAAAAAGAGAAAATAAAAGAAGACAGAAAAACTAAAAACCAAAAAGTCCTATCCGCCCCCTCCGCAAGGACTACAACTCCCACAATGCATCACGCATGGCGGACGCGGGGCGGAGGGCGGGCAGGGGCCGCGGCCGCGCGCTGATTGGCTGCGGGGCGGGTCTCTAAAGGCGGAGGGCGGGCAGAGCGGGCGCCATGTTGGCCGCGTGGAGCGAGTGAGGAGAAGTTGGCGGCCGCTGCAGTTCACTGTGAGTGTTGGCGGGGGGGCGGCGAGAGTGGGGCTCTGGGGATCCCCTCGGGGGCTTCAGGGAGCGCGGCTGTGGCTGGAAAGGCTGGAGGGCTCGGGAGGGCTTAGCGGGGGGGCTCGGGGGTTCCCGGGGACGTTGTGAGGGGTCCCTGAGGGGGTTCGGTGTCCTGAGGGGAGTCAGGGGGGAGGTTGAAGGTCCCTGAAGGGGTTTGGGTGTCTCTAAGGGGGTTTTGGTTTCTGAGGAGATTTGAGGGATCCCAGGTGGGCTTTGAGGGTCTGTGAGGAGGTTTGGGAGTCCTGGGGGGCTTTGCGGGGACCTTTTCGGCAGTTTTTGGGGTCTCTAGGGGGTTTAAGAGGTC
>NW_020899658.1:0-479 GCF_003984885.1 Neopelma chrysocephalum
CCCCCCGGGAACTCTCCCTCGACCCCCCGGGACCCTCGGGACCTCCGGTAACCCCCCCCCCGGGACCCCCTCCCCACCCATCCCGCGGTGGGGGGGTGTCCCCGGTACCGGAGCGGTGGGAACGTTTCCCCGGGATGTTCCCGGGACCGGAGCAATGCGACCACCCCCCTCCCGACCCTTCCCCAGCTCCGGGGGCCACCGGGACCGGGTTACGGAGCGCTGGGGGGGTCCCGGTACCGGAGGTGACACATGGGGTGTCCCGGTATCGGGGGGTGACACATGGGGGGTTCCGGTACCGGAGGGTGACACACCGGGGGGTCCCGGTGCCGGGGGTGACTCACGGGGGGTCCCAGTACCGGGGAATGACAAAAGGGGGGTCCCGGCACCGGGGGTGACACAAAGGGGGTCCCAGTACCGCGTGGTGACACACCGGGGGGTTCCGGTACCGCGTGGTGACACGGGGGGGGTTCCGGTACCAG
>NW_020899659.1:0-487 GCF_003984885.1 Neopelma chrysocephalum
TGGCTTAGAGGGTCTCAGTGCTCAAGCAGGTGGTGCAGCAGGTATGGGACCCTTCTGAGACCCCCTAGGCCCTCTGACATCCCCTGAGACCCCCTGACATCCCCTAACCCACCCTGAGCTCCCCTGAGACCCCCTGACATCCCCCAACCCACCCTGAGCTCCCCCGAGCCCCCCCTGACCTGCTCTTGACGGCCACGCGCCACAGCGGTCTGGCTTAGGAGGGTCTCAGTGCTCAAGCAGGTGGTGCAGCAGGTATGGGACCCTTCTGAGACCCCCTAGACCCTCTGACATCCTCTGAGAGCCCCCGACATCCCCTGAGACCCCCTGACATCCCCTGACCCACCCTGAGCTCCCCTGAGACCCCCTGACATCCCCTGACCCACCCTGAGCTCCCCCGAGCCCCCCCTGACCTGCTCGTGACGGCCACGCACCACAGCGGCCTGGCTTAGAGGGTCTCAGTGCTCAAGCAGGTGGTGCAGCAGGTATG
>NW_020899660.1:0-410 GCF_003984885.1 Neopelma chrysocephalum
CTGAGACACCCCCCTGGGGGGGTCCCCAGAACACCCAGAGCCCCCCCAGCCCCCCCAGTCCCACCCTGGGGGTCCCCAAACCCACCCAAACCCCATAAATCCCACATTGAAGGTCCCCAGAATTCCCAAATCAACACCCACCCACTCACCTAAAAATGGGGTCAGGGGGCCCCAAAATCATCACAGACCCCCCTCAACCTCCCTCGGGGTCCCCAGAACACCCAGAGCCCCCCCAACCCCCCCAGTCCCACCCCGGAGGTCCCCAAACCCCCCAAGTCCCACCCTGGGGGTCCCCAAACCCCATAAATCCCACATTGAAGGTCCTCAGAATTCCCAAATCAACACCCACCCACTCACCTAAAAATGGGGTCAGGGGGCCCCAAAATCATCACAGACCCCCCTCAACCTCC
>NW_020899661.1:0-337 GCF_003984885.1 Neopelma chrysocephalum
CCCCCCCAAAGCTCCGCCTCCCATTCCTGGGGGTCCTGGGACCTGCGGGGAGGGGGAGAAAAACAGGGATGGGACCCCCCAAAAAACACCAAAAATACCCAAGAAATACCCCAAAATACCCCCGCAAATTAAACCAAAATACCCCCAAAATACCCCCCAAAACACCCCTAAGAATACCCCCAAAAAACCCCCCAAAATACCCCCAAAATACCCCAAAAATACCCCAAAACACCCCCCAAAATACCCCCCAAAATACAAAAAAAATACCCCCCAAATTACACCAAAATACCCCAAAATACCCCCCAAAACGGCCCCCAAAATACCACAAAACACCCCC
>NW_020899662.1:0-506 GCF_003984885.1 Neopelma chrysocephalum
CCCTCCCAGTCCCTCCCAGTTCACTCCCAGTCCCTCCTAGTCCCTCCAATCCCCTCCCAGTCCCTCCCAATCCCTCCCAGTCCCTCCCAGTCCCTCCCAGTTCACTCCCAGTCCCTCCCAATCCCCTCTCAGTCCCTCCCAGTCCCTCCCAATCCCCTCCCAGTCCCTCCCAATCCCCTCCCAGTCCCTCACACGTCACTTCCAGTTGGACGCTGGCGCTTCCGCCGCCGCCCGGAAGTGACGTCACCGCGCGGCACCGCAGGGTGGCGCCGTCGTCCTCCGGGGCCACGCCCAGAACGAGGCGGTTCCGGGTCACGTGGGCGGAGTCGCGGGACCACGCCCCCGCCAGGGGGCGCCCGTCCTGGGGGAGGGAGGGGGCGGGGCCAAGGGGGTGAGGGGCGGGGCCAGACAGAGAGGCCACGCCCATAAAAAGAGATAATGGGGCTCCCAGTTCATCCCAGTTCATCCCAGTGACCTCCCAGTTCATCCCAGTTCATCCCAGTGAC
>NW_020899663.1:0-977 GCF_003984885.1 Neopelma chrysocephalum
GGGAGGAGGGTCAGGGGAGGGGGATAAGGGGGTCCTGGGGGTCCTAAAGGGGTCCTGGGGGTCCCAAAAGTAATACAGGGGGTCCTAAAGGGGTCCTGGGCGTCCCACAGCTGACACAGAGGGTCCTAAAGTGACACAGGGGGTCCTAAAGGGGTCCTGAGGGTTCTAAAGGGGTCCCAAGGGTGATACAGGGGATCCTAAAGGGGTCCTGGGGGTGTCAGAGGTGACACAGGGGGTCCTAAAGGGGTCCCAAAGGTGACACAGGGGGTCCTAAGGGGGTCCTGGGGGTCCCGGGAACGATCCCGGTGGTCCCACTCCCGCTCCTGGTCACTGTGGGGGACAGTAAGGGCTCAGGGGAGGGGGATTTGGGGTGGGGAGGGGGTCCTAAGGGGGCCCCAAAGGTGACACAGGGGGTCCTAAAGGGGTCCCTGAGGTGACACAGGGGGTCCCAAAGGGTTCCTGGGGGTCCCGCTCCCGCTCGCGGTCACTGCGGGGGGAGAGGGAGGAGGGTCAGGGGAGGGGAGATAAAGGGGTCCTAAAGGGGTCCTGGGGGTTCCAAAAGTAATACAGGGGGTCCTAAAGGGGGTCCCTGAGGTGATAAGGGGGTCCCAAAGGTGACCCTGGGGGTCCCAAAAGTAATACAGGGGGTCCCAAAGGGGTCCTGGAGGTCCCAAAGATGATAAAGGAGGTCCTAAAAGGGTCCCAAAGGTGACACAGGGGGTCCTAAAGGTGACCCTGGGGGTCCCAAAGGTGACACCGGGGGTCCCAAAGGGGTCCCAGAGGTGACACGGGGGGTCCTTGACCCACCCCTGGGGGGTCCCAAAGGTGACAAGGGGACCCTGTGGGTGTCCTGGGGGGCTGGGGGGTGATCCAGCCCCTCCCCAGAACCCTCCCAGACCCCCCAAACCCCCCTCCAAGCCCCCCAAAAACCCCCCCGAGCCCCCCAAAACCCCCTCGAGCCCCCCAAAACCCCCCCA
>NW_020899664.1:0-663 GCF_003984885.1 Neopelma chrysocephalum
CCCAGTCCCTCCCAATCCCCTCCCAGTGCCCCCCAATCCCTCCCAGTGCTCCCCAAACCCCTCCCAGTCCCTCCCAGTGCCTCCCAGTGCCCCCCAATCCCCTCCCAGTGCCCCCCAGTGCCTCCCAGTGCCCCCCAATCCCCTCCCAGTGCCCCTCAATCCCCTCCCAGTACCCCCCAGTCCCTCCCAGTGCCCCCCAGTCCTTCTCGGTGCCCCCTAAACCCCTCCCAGTGCCCCCCAATCCTCTCCCAGTCCCTCCCAGTGCCTCCCAGTGCCCCCCAATCCCCTCCCAGTGCCCCCCAGTGCCCCCCAGTGCCTCCCAGTGCCACCTCGGTGCCGATGAAGGTGGGCCGCAGGTAGAGGCTGCCCTGGGGGTCCCGGGGCACCCAGCGCTCCTCCAGTTTGACCAGTGCCCGCAGACAGGACAGCAGCTCCCGGCCCTCGAACGCCTGGGGGGGAATGGGGGGCACTGGGAGGGACTGGGAGGCACTGGGAGGGGATTGGGGGGCACTGGGAGAGGATTGGGGGGCACTGGGAAGGGTTTGGGGGGCACTGGGAGGGACTGGGAGGTCATTGGGAGAGACTGGGAGGGCACTGGAAGGGACTGGGAGGGACTGGGGGGGCACTGGGAGGGGATTGGGGGGCACTGGGAGGGACTGGGAG
>NW_020899665.1:0-383 GCF_003984885.1 Neopelma chrysocephalum
GTCCCAGATGATTTTAGGGGTCCCAGGTGGGTTTTGGGTGTCCCAGGCGGATTTTGGGGTGTCCCAGGGGGGTTTTAGGGTAGTCCCAGGCAGATTTTGGGTTGTCCCAGGGGGATTTTGGGTGTCCCAGGAGGGTTTGGGGGGGTCCCAGGTGAGTTTTGGGGGGGTCCCAGGTGAGTTTTGGGGGGGTCCCAGGTGGGTTTTGGGGAGGTCCCAGGTGGGTTTGGGGGGTCCCAGGTGGGTTTTGGGGGTCCCAGATGAGTTTTGGGGGTCCCATGTCGGTTTTGGGGGTCCCAGGTGAGTTTTGAGGAGAGTCTCAGGTGGGTTTTGGGAGTCCCAGAAGGATTTTTGGGAGAGGGAACCCTGGTGATATTTGGGGGGGG
>NW_020899666.1:0-589 GCF_003984885.1 Neopelma chrysocephalum
GAAGAAATGAAAAATGACTGAAAAAATAATAAATGGAGTAAAAATGGAAATGAAGAAATGAAAAATGAACGAAAAAATCATAAATTGAGTAAAAATAATAAATGGAGAAATGAAAAGTGATGGAAAAAATCATAAATTGAGTAAAAATGGAAAAATGACCGAAAAAATCATAAATGGAGTAAAAATGGAAATTAAAAAATGAAAATTTGACCGAAAAAATAATAAATTGAGTAAAAATGGAAAAATGACCGAAAAATAATAAATTGAGTAAAAATGGAAATGAAGAAATGAAAAATGACCGAAAAAAATCATAAATGGAGTAAAAATGGAAAAATGACCGAAAAATAATAAATTGAGTAAAAATGGAAATGAAGAAATGAAAAGTTACCGGGAAAAATAATAAATTGAGTAAAAATAGAAATGAAGAAATTAAAAATGACCGAAAAAAATCATAAATTGAGTAAAAATGGAAAAATGACCGAAAAATAATAAATTGAGTAAAAATGGAAATGAAGAAATTAAAAATGACCGGGAAAAATAATAAATTGAGTAAAAATAGAAATGAAAAATGACTGAAAAAATCATAAAT
>NW_020899667.1:0-752 GCF_003984885.1 Neopelma chrysocephalum
GGGGCTGCGGTCCCGTAAGCTGTGCCCGCTCAGCCTCAGTTTGACCCCTGACCTTCCCAGTTGTTCCCAGTTTGACCTTTGACCTTTCGGTTTGACCTTTGATCTTTGACCTTTCCGTTTGACCTTTGACCTATCGGTTTGACCGTTGACCTTTCACGCTGACCTTTGACCTTTCACGCTGACCTTTGACCTTTCAGTCTGACCTTTGACCTTTCCAGCTTGACCTTTGATCTTTCCAGTTTGACCTTTGACCTTTCACGCTGACCTTTGACCTTTCGGGTTGACCTTTGACCTTTCCGTTTGACCCTTTGGTTTGACCTTTGACCTTTTGGTTTGACCTTTGACCTTTTGGTTTGACCTTTGACCTTTCAGTCTGACCTTTGACCTTTCAGTCTGACCTTTGACCTTTCCAGTTTGACCTTTGACCTTTCTGTTTGACCTTTGACCTTTCCAGCTTGACCTTTGACCTTTCCAGCTTGACCTTTGACCTTTCGGTCTGACCTTTGACCTTCTGGTTTGACCTTTGACCTTTCCAGGTTGACCTTTGACCTTCCGGTTTGACCTTTGACCTTCCCAGTTGGACCCTTGACCTTCCAGTTTGACCCTTGACCTTTCCAGTTTGACGTTTGACCTTCCCGGGGGCTCTGCAGGGGCCTTGGGGCCGGGCCCCCGGGAGTTCGGCCCGACCAAGGGACCCGGGACGGCCACGGAGCCGCGGGAACGGCCCCTCCGACACGGCCGTCGTTCCTCCG
>NW_020899668.1:0-329 GCF_003984885.1 Neopelma chrysocephalum
GGGCCACCGGCTTTCGCCCGCCTCGCGGCCGTCGGCTTCCCCCAGAAAGGCCGGGGGACGGCGACGGGGAGCAGGAACCCCCCGAAAAAGCACGCGCGCCTCTCGCTCACCGTGCTAGCCACGGCCGCCCGGGGCTCGGAGCGGGGCCCGCGCCCCTCCCTCCCCGCTTCCCTCTCGCTGCCCACGGGCTCGCGCGCCTCGGCGGCTGCGGGCCGCCGCCGGCCCTTTCTCGCTCTCTCTTCCCTGGCGCGTTTGGCGTGCCGCGGCTTAAGGCCGCCAGAGGAAAAAAAAAAAAGGGAAAAAAAGCCGGGAGGGCGCCCCCACTTCGC
>NW_020899669.1:0-376 GCF_003984885.1 Neopelma chrysocephalum
GGGGGTCCTTGAGGGTCCTGCGAGGGGTCCCGAGTGGGATCGGGGGGCGGAGGGGCGGCCAGGGTGGGTTCCGTGCGGGTCGAGGGGCTCCGGGTGCACCCACGGGTTGGGGAGCGGAGGGAGGGGGGGAAATCAGCCCCTTCTCCTCCCGAGCCCGAGCCCGACACCGCCCCCTCCCGGCCACCCCCCCCCCAGACCCACCCCCCTGTCCCCCCACTGTCACCCCGATGTCCCCCCACTGTCACCCTCGTGTCCCCCCACTGTCACCCCCGTGTCCCCCCACTGTCACTCCCCCTTCTCCTTGTCACCCCTCCCCAACCGCCCCCCTCCTCTCTCTCGCAGCCCCTCTCCGATGCGGGGTCCCCTCCTGGCTGCC
>NW_020899670.1:0-383 GCF_003984885.1 Neopelma chrysocephalum
GGCTCCGCCCCTTCCGCCGGGAGGCTCCGCCCTCTCCTCACCCCGACCACGCCCCCTCCTCAACCCAAACCCCGCCCCCTTCACCAGGGGCGGGGTTTATTGAGGGGGCGTGGCCAGACCGGGGGATATTGAAATAAAGGGGGCGTGGCCTCCCCTCTCTGCGCTCTGGCCCCGCCCCCTCGGCCCGGGCCCCGCCCCCTTTTTTTGGAGGGTTTTTTTTGTGGTTTTATTTTGTTTTTTTTTTTCTTTTTTTGTTTTTTTTTTGTTTTGGTTTTTTTTGGGTTTTTTTGGGAATCGAAATAAAAAAAAAATTCACAGAAACGGGAAAAAAAACAAAAAGAGGCTCCGCCCACTTTTGGGGGAGGGGACTGGGAGGGACTGGG
>NW_020899671.1:0-370 GCF_003984885.1 Neopelma chrysocephalum
GAGAGGGAACTGGGAGGGAACTGGGAGTGAACTGGGAGCACTGGGAGAGAACTGGGAGTGAACTGGGAGCGCTGGGATGGAATTGGGAGCACTGGGAGGGAACTAGGAATGAACTGGGAGCACTGGGGAGGAACTGGGGGCGCTGTGGGGGAACTGGGAGGGAACTGGGAGCACTGGGAGAGAACTGGAAGCACTGGGAGGGAACTGGGAGTGATACTGGGAGCACTGGGAGGGAACTGGGATTTGGGTTCCAGGAAAGGGATTTTTTGCCCCCTTTTCTACCGAATTTTTGCCCCTTTTTCCATTGATTTTTTCTCCTTTTTCCATGGATTTTTTGCCCCTTTTTCCATGGATTTGTTGCCTTTTTTCC
>NW_020899672.1:0-391 GCF_003984885.1 Neopelma chrysocephalum
CCCAGTGTCTCCCAGTCCCCGCCACTCCCCTCCCAGTCTCTCCCAGTGCCTCCCAGTGCTCCCAGTGACCCCATTATCCCCTCCCAGGCCATGTGCCTCCAGCTGGTCACCGCTTTGGCCGCGGTTGCCAGCGCCGCCTGTTCCCTGCTGGCCGAGGGCTCCCAGTGCTCCCAGTCCCTCCCAGTGCTCCCAGTGTCCCCCATTTCCCTCCCAGTTCCCTCCTAGTTCCCTCCCAGTGTCTCCCAGTCCCTCCCAGTGCTCTCACTCCCCTTCCAGTCCTTCCGGTGTCTCCCATTCCCTTCCATTCCCAGTCCTTTCTGCTTCCCTCCAACTCCTTCCCAGTTCCTCCCAGTGTCCCCCGTTCCCCTCCCAATCCCTCCCAGTTCTTCCC
>NW_020899673.1:0-350 GCF_003984885.1 Neopelma chrysocephalum
CCACAGCCTTCCCACCAACCCCAACAGGTGCTCCATCCCACTCCTCCTGTCCCTGCCATGTCTTGGGGGCTGGCCAGAGCTCCCAGCATGACCTGGGCTTTGCTCTGCACGCAGGTTTGCAGTGCTGACCCTCAAAGCCCTGCTGCGCCGTCTGCGCCTCGAGAGCCTGCTGATGGCACTGGAGCGCAAGTGTGGCTGGGACACGCTCCTGAACGCCGACACCCACCACTACGCAGTGGGTCTGCTGGCCAGGTGAGACCCCCTTGTCCCCGCTGCCCCTGTCATTTCTGCCCTCTGCACGGTGCACCCCACGCAGTGCCCGTGGTGGTGGGCCAGAGGGCCTTGTCACC
>NW_020899674.1:0-399 GCF_003984885.1 Neopelma chrysocephalum
GGGGGGGGGACACTTTGGGGTGACCCCGGCGGGTTCTGACCTTTCCCTGCAGCTGCCGCGGGGCCCGAAATAACCGCGGGGGGGGCGGAAAGGGGGGGCCGGGCCCGAGGGGGGGATTTTGGGGGGGTCCCGCCCCCGAGGGAACCCACAAAGGGCCGCGGGAGGGGCCCCACCCCTAAAATGGGGGGGATTGTTGGCGTGGTTTGGGGTGGGGATGTGGGACAAACCCCCCCAAAACACACACACCCCCCTCCAACTGTGGGGTTGGGGGGTCACAGTGTGGGTTTGGGGGGTCCGGAGTGGGAATTTGGGACCCCCAGGGTGGGTTTGGGGGGTCCCAGGGTGGGTTTGGGGGGTCCCGAGTGGGAATTTGGGACCCCCAGGGTGGGTTTGGGGTGT
>NW_020899675.1:0-612 GCF_003984885.1 Neopelma chrysocephalum
CTTGGTCTTGGTCTCCCTCTCCACCACCTTGAACCTCTCCATTTGCTGGGAATTCCGGGAAAAATCGGGATTTTCCAGGGGCCCCCAGGCCTTGAGAGATCCCCCGGGAAAGGGCTGAGCCCCCAAATTTATCCTGACCCCCCCCAATTTATCCTGAGCCCTCTCAAATTTATCCTGAGCCCCCCAATTTTTCCTGACCCCCTCAATTTATCCTGATCCCCCCAATTTATCCTGATACCCCCCAATTTATCCTGAGCCCCCAAATTTATCTTGACTCCCCCCAAATTTATCCCAGTGTATTTTGGGGGTCCCAGTGTATTTTGGGGGTCCCTGTGCCTGTTCCAGTGCATTTTTTGGGGGTCCCTGTGACCATCCTAGTGTATTTTGGGGGTCCCAGTGTATTTTTGGGGGTCCCAGTGTATTTTTTGGGGGTCCCAGTGCCCGTCCCAGTGTATTTTTGGGGGTCCCTGTGTTTTTGGGGGTCTCTGTGCCCATCCCAGCATATTTTGGGGGGTCCCAGTGTTTTTGGGGGTCCCTGTGCCCATCCCAGTGTATTTTCTGGGGGTCCCAGTGTATTTTGGGGGGGTCCTAGGGTATTTTTGGGGGTCCCTG
>NW_020899676.1:0-376 GCF_003984885.1 Neopelma chrysocephalum
CTTGATGAAGGCGTAGCCCACCCCGTTGTCAGTGATGGTGAGCCCCAGGTGTGCCCCAGGTGTGCCCCAGGTGTGTCCCAGGTGTGTCCCAGGTGTGTCTCACCTTGATGAAGGCGTATCCCACCCCGTTGTCAGTCATTGTGAGCCCCAGGTGTGTCCCAGGTGTGCCCCAGGTGTGTCCCAGGTGTGTCTCACCTTGATGAAGGCGTAGCCCGCCCCGTTGTTGGTGATGGTGAGACCCAGGTGTGCCCCAGGTGTGCCCCAGGTATGTCTCACCTGTGCCAGGTGTGCCCCAGGTGTGCCCCAGGTGTGCCCCAGGTGTGTCCCAGGTGTGTCTCACCTTGATGAAGGCGTATCCCGCCCCGTTGTCAGTGAT
>NW_020899677.1:0-387 GCF_003984885.1 Neopelma chrysocephalum
GGTGATAAAGGGGGTCCTAAAGGGGTCCCTGAGGTGACACAGGGGGTCCTAAGGGGGTCCTAGAGGTTCTAAAGGGGTCCCAAAGGTGACACAGGGAGTCCTAAAGGGGTCCCTGAGGTGACACAGGGGGTTCTAAGGGGGTCCCAAAGGTGACACAGGGGGTCCTAAAAGGGTCCTGGGGGTCCTAAAGGGGTCCCTGAGGTGACACAGGGGGTCCTAAGGGGGTCCCTGAGGTGATACAGGGGTCCCTGAGGTGACACAGGGGGTCCTAAAGGGGTCCTGGGGGTCCTAAGGGGGTCCTGGGGGTCCCGGGAATGATCCCGGTGGTCCCACTCCCACTCCTGGTCACTGTGGGGGACAGTAAGGGCTCAGGGCAGGGGGATAAGG
>NW_020899678.1:0-371 GCF_003984885.1 Neopelma chrysocephalum
TTTGACCCCTCCCCCTTTCCCGTCTCCCCCTCCGTCCCCTCCCCCCGTGACCCCTCCCCCTGTGTCCCCTCCCCTGACGTGTCCCCCCCTGTTCCAGGCTGGTTGCGGGGGGGAGGGGACGGAGGGGGAGACGGGAAAGGGGGAGGGGTCAAATGGGGAGGGGTCAGAAAGGGAGAATGAAATTGGGGAGGGGTCGGAGAAGGAGAAGTCAAATGGGGAGGGGACACATCAGGGGGAGGGGCCAGAGGAGGAGGGGCCAGGGGAGGGAGGGGGAAATGGGGAGGGGTCAGAGGGGGAGGGGGGAAAGGGGGAGGGATCAGAGGGGGAGGGGTGAGAGATGGAGGAGTGAGAGGGGGAGGGGTCAAATGGGG
>NW_020899679.1:0-307 GCF_003984885.1 Neopelma chrysocephalum
AACTGACCCCAAAATCACCCCAAAAACTGCTCTAAAACTGCCCCAAACTCCCCCCAAAATGACACAAAATAGCCCTAAAAATGGTCAAAAAAAGCCCAAAATGGTCCCAAATTCCCCCAAAATGCCCTCAAATCCTCGAAAATCCCCCTATAGGGACCCCAGATCCCCTATAGAGACCCCAGACCCATTATAGAGTCCCCAGATCCCCTATAGAGATCCCAGAGCCATTACGGGGACCCCAGATCCCCTATAGGGACCCTAGACCCATTACAGGGACCCCAGATCCCCTACAGGGCCCCCAGCCAAT
>NW_020899680.1:0-666 GCF_003984885.1 Neopelma chrysocephalum
GGACGGTAGCTTGGAGGGATATGCACGGCAATCCCAGCCCCAGCCACAGTCCCCACTGTCTCCGGCCGCCAGCGCTGCGCACCGAGCAGAACCGCGACGAGTACCGCCAGCCCCGCTCACCGCCAGACCGCATCAGCCCATCCGTCGCCCGGCGTCTCGCTACGCCCGCCAGTCCCGGATCTCTGCTCCGGGCGGGCCGCCTCCTCTCCGCCTCCTCTCCCTCCTCTACTTTTCTCTCCCTCCCTTACCCTTCTCCGACAATCCCGGCCCGGGGTTGAGCCCGGCGCCAGGGCGCTGCTCGGGCTCTCGTCGGCTGCCGGCTGGATGCGGAGGCCAGGCGAGAGCGGCAGCAGCGCAGAGGCGGCGCGACAGGGCTGGGTGACAGGGGTGCACGTTGGTATCGGGGAGCTCAAGATGGACAGGCCATGGGCTCCTTTCACCGCCATCATCTCTTCCCTCACATCCCTCCTCTGTTGGCACGTTGAAACTCCTGAATTGTCCTCCAGGGAAGGCGCTTGTGAGAATGGTCGAGGGGCACCAGAGGCAGAACATCCCTCCGGGCTCAGTACTGCATGTTCAGCCTCTCCTGGCCTGTCCCGGGGAGCATCGCTGCTGCCAGCAGGAACATTTCTGCTGGGGACAAAGACCACTTGGGGTTTTGTCAGG
>NW_020899681.1:0-380 GCF_003984885.1 Neopelma chrysocephalum
TTTTAGGGGTGTCCCCATTTTTAGAGGTGTCCCATTTTGGGGGGGGGAAATCCCTGTTCTGGGGGTGTCAATCCCCATTTGGGGGGTGGTCCCTGTTTTTAGGGGTCTCTCCATTTTTAGGGGTGTCCCCATTTTGGAGGTGGTGGTGGAAATCCCTATTTTGGGGGTTTGGGTGGTCCCTGTTTTGGGCATGTCCCTGTTTGGGGGTGTCCCCATTTGAGGGGGGGGTATCCCAGTTTTGGGGTCCCCCCCCCCCGGTACCTTCTGGGCCACCTGGTTGACCCAGGGGCTGGTGCAGTTGCTCAGGTCGGGCCCCCGCGGGTTCCACACCCCCAACCCCAGCAGGCACTGGAAGGAGGCGATGCCTGGGGGGGCAAAAA
>NW_020899682.1:0-635 GCF_003984885.1 Neopelma chrysocephalum
GATGGGACTCGGTGACACTGAGGGGGATCAATGGCGGCCGGGGGGGGATCAATGGCGCTGAGGGGGGGCCGATGGCGCTGAGGGGGGATCGATGTCCCCTCGGGGGGGGCTCGGTGACGCCGAGGGGGCTTCAGTGACGCCATTTCGGGGGGCGGCCATGGGGCTCTGGGGGGCTCTGGCTCTGGCGGCCGTGCTGGTTCTGGGCCGGGGGGGGCCCCTTCCAGCTGCAGGAGGCCCTGAGGGGGCTGCGGGGGGAGAACGCGCGGCTCGAGGGCACCCTGAGGAACCTCAGCCGGGCCCTGGGGGCTCTGAGGGCCCGACTGCGGGACCCCCCCCGGTGAGTGAGACCCCAAAAACCTGCCCTGAGACCCCCAAACCTGCCCTGAGACCCCCAAACCTGCCCTGAGAGCCCCAAAACCACTGTGAGACCCCCAAACCTGCCCTGAGACCCCCAAACCTGCCCTGAGAGCCCCAAACCTGCCCCGAGACCCCCAAACCTGCCCTGAGACCCCCAAACACCCCCAAACCTGCCCCAAGACCCCCAAATCTGCCCCGAGACCCCCCAAACCAGCCCTGAGAGCCCCAAATCTGCCCTGAGACCCCAAAACCTGCCCTGAGACCCTCAAACCTGCCCT
>NW_020899683.1:0-313 GCF_003984885.1 Neopelma chrysocephalum
TTTAGTATATAGAAAAGAATAAAAATAATAAGTATGGTGCAGCAGTACGGGGACTGGGTTGGTCCCGGGGAGTAAATCAAAATTTAATTTAATTTAAATTTAAATTTTAATTAAAGATTTACTCCCCGGGACCAACCCAGTCCCCATACTGCTGCTTTTTTAAGCTAAGCTACAAGAAATAAAAGCTAAGTGAAAAAGAGACTAAGAGAAATAAAAGCGAAATAAAAGCAAAATAAAAGCAAAGAGAGACTAAGAGAAATAAAAGCAAGAGAAGAGTAGAGAGAAAAGAGAGATGAAGAGAAGAAATGGAAAG
>NW_020899684.1:0-583 GCF_003984885.1 Neopelma chrysocephalum
CGGGACCCCCCAAAACGCCCCCGGGATCCCCCTAAAACGGCCCCGGGACCCCCGAAACTGCCCCAAAACACACCCAGGACCCCCCAAAACACCCGGGACCCCTGAAAACTCCCTCAAAACACCCGGGACCCCCCAAAACCTCCCTGTGACCCCCCAAATTTCCCCAGTCTGGGGGTCTCCCCACACAGGGACCCCCAAAACCCCTCCAGGACCTCCCAATCTGGGGGTCCTCCCACCTTGGGACCCCCCAAAACACCTCCTGGACACCCAAAACACCCCTGGGACCCCCCAAATCCCCCCAGTACGGGGGTCTCCCCACCCTGGGACCTCCCAAAACTACCCCGAGACCCCTCAAAACACCTCCAGGACCCCCCAAATCCTCCCAATCCGGGGGTCTCCCCACCCCAGGACCCCCCAAAACTCCTCCAGGAACCCCAAAACACCCCCAAATTTGGGGTCCCCCCAACCGTGGGACCCCCAAACCTTCAGAGTCAACCCTGGGGACCCCCAAAAACCCCCCAGAGACCCCCCCAAAACCCCCCAAGACCCCCCCAAACCTCAGAGACCCCCAGAGACCCCCCCC
>NW_020899685.1:0-376 GCF_003984885.1 Neopelma chrysocephalum
ACTTTTTCCCCCACTTTTCCCACGCTCCTCCCCCCGCGCCCCCCCCCTCGCGTTGTTCCCCCCACACACACGCCCCTCCCCCCCCCTCCCCCCACACCGTGGGAACCGCGGGGGGGTCCCGGGGGGGGTCCCGTTTCCTGGGCCGATCCCGGCCCCGCTTCCTGCGGGACACGGGGGGGGGGACACGGGGGGGACACGCGGGACGACACGGGGGGGACACGGGGGGGGGACACGGGGGGGGACATTGAGGGGACACGAGTGGGATTTGGGGGGACATTGGGGGGGACATGGAGGGGGCACAAGGGGGACATGGGGGGTCATGGTGGGGGACACGGGAGGGACACGCGGGACGACACGGGGGGACACACGGGGGGGG
>NW_020899686.1:0-308 GCF_003984885.1 Neopelma chrysocephalum
GCTCCGGGCGGCTCCGTTTGGCCCCGAGGGCGATGTCGGTGCCCCCGGGGGGGGGGGGGGGGCCCAGGGGGGGGGGGGGGGGGGGGGGCTCCGGGACGGCCCCGGGCGCGCCGTGATGACGTCACTGCGCCGCCACACCGGCAGGGACTGAACCATTTGGAGCCAATGTGGGGGGGGAGGCAGTGGGGGATGGACTGAACCATGTGGGCCATGAGGGAAGCCTGGAATGAATGGGGACAATGGGGGGGCGGGAATGGGTTTAACGGGGGGGGTTAATGGGCTAAACCACGTGAGATAACGGGGGGGGG
>NW_020899687.1:0-402 GCF_003984885.1 Neopelma chrysocephalum
CCCCCTCAGCGCCATCGGCCCCCCCTCAGCGCCATTGATCCCCCCCCGGCCGCCATTGATCCCCCTCAGTGTCACCGAGTCCCATCATCGACCCCCCCGTCCGCCGCCATCGATCTCCCCAATGTCAGTAACGCCCCCCAAAAACGGGCCTCGAACCCCCCCAGGGTCATTTTTCCCCTCACGTTTCCCGCCATTTTGTCCCCGCACGTTTCCCTCCCTTTTCCCCTCACATTTCCTGCCATTTCCCCTCACATTTCCCGCCATTTCCCCTCACATTTCCCTCCATTTTGTCTCGTCACGTTTCCCTCCCTTTTCCCCTCACATTTCCTGCCATTTCCCCTCACATTTCCCTCCATTTTCCCTTCACATTTCCCGCCATTTCCCCTCATGTTTCCCGCCATT
>NW_020899688.1:0-488 GCF_003984885.1 Neopelma chrysocephalum
TTATACTGGGAGGGGACTGGGAGGGGGCAAAGGGATTCAAAAGCTAAAAATAGAAATAATTTTAAAAAAATAGAAAAATTTCAGAAAAATTAAAATAAATCAAATCAAACGAATCAATTAAATTAAGTTGCATTAATTTGTCAGAAATTCACCCCAAATCCACTCCAAATTTGGCCCAAATTGACCGAAAACTCGCCCAAATTTCATCAAAATTATTCCCCAAAATTCATCCCAAATCCACCCAAAATTTATCCCAAATTCGCCCAAAATTTATCCGAAATTCACCCAAAATTTATCCGAAATTCACCCGAAACTTCCCTGCAAATTGACCCAAAAATTCACTCAAATTTTAACCTGGACCCACCAAAAATTCACCCCAAATTGACCCAAAATCCCCTCAAAATTCAACCCCAATTTGACCCAAATTTCACTCGAAATTCACCCAAATTGACCCAAAATCCCTTCAAAATTCACCCCAAACTGATCCA
>NW_020899689.1:0-611 GCF_003984885.1 Neopelma chrysocephalum
GGGTCAGTTTGGGGTGAAAAAAGGGGATTTTGGGGTCCCCAGGGGTCGTTTTGGGGCAAAAAATGGGATTTTTTGGGAGGTCTGAAGGACATTTTGGGGTAAAAAAATGGGGATTTTGGGGGTCCCGAGGGGTCAATTTGGGGTAAGAAATGGGATTTTTGGGGGGGTCTGAGGAACGTTTTTGGGGAGAAAAATGGGGATTTGGGGTCCTGAAGGGACATTTTGAGGTGAAAAAGGGAAATTTGGGGTCCTGAAGGGGCATTTCGGGGCCAAAAAGGGCAATTTTGGGGTCCCGAAGGGTCAGTTTGGGGTGAAAAATGGGATTTTTGGGGGGTCTGAGGGACAGGTGAAAAAAGGGGATTCTGGGGTCCCGAGGGGTCATTTTGGGGTGAAAAAGGGCGATTTTGGGGTGGAAAAAAGGGATTTTCGGGGGGTCCGAGGGACGGGTGAAAAAAGGGGATTTTGGAGGGTCTCAGGGACATTTTGGGGCGAAAAAGGTCGATTTTGGGGGGTCCCACCTCAGAGGTTCTCGTAATCAGCGCCCTCGTCGCTCTCGCTCGCTGTGGGGGAGGGGCGGGGTCATGACGGGGTCACGGGTTCTTGGGGGGGGG
>NW_020899690.1:0-403 GCF_003984885.1 Neopelma chrysocephalum
GGGGGGGTCAGAGGGGGTCCCAAATTACCAGGGGGACCCCAAAACACACCCGGGGGGACCCAAAAACACCCTGGGACCTCAAACCCAACCGGGACCCCAAAATACACCTTGAGGGGACCCCAAACCCACTCAGGGGCCCCAAAACACACCCGGGGGGACCCAAAAACATCCTGGGACCCCAAAACCATGGGGGGGACACCCCAAAATACACCTTGGGGGGACCTCAAACACATCCAGGGACCCCAAACCCACCCAGGACCCCAAAACACACCCGGGGGGGACCCCAAACCCAACCTGAGGGACCCCAAACCCCCCAGGACCCCAAACCCATTGGAGGGGGACCCCAAACCCAACCCGAGGGACCCCAAACCCACCCAGGGACCCCAAAACACACCTGGGGGGG
>NW_020899691.1:0-344 GCF_003984885.1 Neopelma chrysocephalum
CTTTCTCTGGGGTCCCCCTGGCTGGGCTGACGGGGGTCCCAGCACTCTCCCTTCTCTGGGCTCCCCACTTCAGTGTCCCAGGGCTCCCAAGGGTACCCCCTCTCCAGGCCCCCAGTTCAGGGTTCCTGCACTCCCAACCCTCCCCTCTCTGCAGGTTCCCCCCCTCCTTCCAGGCTGACGGGGATCCCGCGGTGCCGGGATCGCCCCTCTCCTCTCTCCCCACTCCGGGGGTCTCAGCAGCCCCCACCGCCTCTTCCTCCTCCTCTTCCTGCTCCTCTGGGCCTGGGGCCCCCCTGTCTGGCCAGTCCCAGTTTTCCAGACCCCACATCCCTCTCTCTTTGACT
>NW_020899692.1:0-307 GCF_003984885.1 Neopelma chrysocephalum
AAGACGTCCCGGGAGAGGCGAGAGCGGCTGGAACGGCCCCAAAACCGGCCCGAAAGGGCCCCAAAACCGTCCGAAATCCTCCCAAACCCCTCAGAAATCCTCCCCAAACCCTCAGAAATCCCCCCTAAATCCCCTTTAACCCCCCCCCCAAGGCCCTGAAATCTCCCACAAATGCCACGAAATCACCTTTAAATCCCCCCCAAACCGCCCCAAAAGCTCTCTAAACCCTCCTCGAATCCCCCCCAAAATGTTCACAAATGCCCCCCAAACCTCCTTTAAATCCCCCCAAATGCCCTCAAGTCCCCCC
>NW_020899693.1:0-645 GCF_003984885.1 Neopelma chrysocephalum
CCCCAAATCCTCCCAATTTTCCCCAAATCCCAAATTCCCTCAAACCCCCCAAATCCCCCCCAATTTGCCCCCAAACCCCAAATTACCCAAATCCCCCCAAACCGCCCCAAATCCTCCCAATTTTCCCCAAATCCCAAATTCCCTCAGAGCCCCCAAATCCCCCCAATTTGCCCCCAAACCCCAAATTATCCAAACTCCCCCAAACCACCCCAAATATCCCCGATTTGCCCCCAAACCCCAAATTACCCAAATACCCCCAAACCCCCCAAATCGCCCCAATTTGCCCCAAATCCCGAATTCCCTCAAACCCCCCAAATCACCCCAATTTGCCCCCAAAACTCTGAAAATTCAAACCACCCCAAATCCCCCCAAATTGCCCAAATTTGCCCCAAATCCTGAATTCCCTCAAACCCCCCAAACTGCCCCAAATCCCCCCAATTTGCCCCCAAACCCCAAATTCCCCAAAAGCCCCCAAACTGCCCCAAATTTACCATCTCGTGGCCCTTTCGGGGACACTTTGGGGGACACTGGGGGGGGTTGGGGGAGGGGCCTCGTCACATCCTGCCCCTCCCCCCGCCCCTCCCCCACCCCGGATGTTGGGGGGGAGGGGAAAATTGGGGCGATTTTGGGGGCGTTTGGTCAATT
>NW_020899694.1:0-731 GCF_003984885.1 Neopelma chrysocephalum
ACCAGCTCCCAGTCCCTCCCAGTGCTCCCAGTTCCCCCCCAATCCCTTCCAGTGGCCCTCCCAGTACCCTCACAGAACACGTGAACCCCCCTCCCCAGTCCCTCCCAGTCCCTCCCAGTGCTCCCAGTACCCTCAGGGAACATGTGCACCCCCTCCCAGTCCCTCCCAGTCCCTCCCAGTGCTCCCAGTACCCTCAGGAAACATGTGCACCCAGTCGCCCTGGTTGAGTTTCTCCAGTATAAAATCCATCCCCCGCTGGTAAACGCCGTCCCCTGCACACCAGTACGGACCAGTATGGACCAGCACGGACCAGTACGGACCAGTATGGACCAGTACAGAACAAAATGGACTGGCAGTCTCCCACTGTAAACTGGGACCAGCCCAGAGCAACCACCGCCCTCCCAGTGCAGATTGGGACCCTCCTCGCATGGACTGGAACCCTCCCAGTACAAACTGGGACCAACCCAGTACAACCACAGTCCCACTCAGCCCCGTCCCAGTGCCCCCCAGTCCCTCTCCCAGACCCTCCCAGTGTTCCCAGTTACCCCTGCAGACTGGGATGCAGCGGCCCCAGTCCCTCCCAGTGCTCCCAGTAACCCCCAGTAACCATCCCCAGTCCCTCCCAGTCCCTCCCAGTGCTCCCAGTTACCCCTGCAGACTGGGACGCAGCGCCCCCAGTACCCCCCAGTGCTCCCAGTTACCCCTGCAGACTGGGACACAGTGCCCCCAGT
>NW_020899695.1:0-426 GCF_003984885.1 Neopelma chrysocephalum
CACCCGGTTGGGGTCTTGGGGGGTTCCGGGGGGGCAGTTATGGGGGTCCCAGGGCTTACTCGGGGGCCTGAGGGGGAATTGGGAGGTCCCCGGGGGGGTCCCAGAGGGTCTTGGGTGGTCGGGGACAGGGGTGGTGTCAGAGATCCGGGTGGGTCAGAGGTGACCTGAGGGGGGGGTGGGGGGGTGTAAGAGATGACAGATCAGCCCCGGGGGGGCGTGGGGGGGTGTGTCAGAGGCCCCCCCCAGGGGCTGCCCTGCCCCTGGCCCCCTCAACCCCTGAGGGACCCCAAATATCCCCTGGGACCCCCTCCCTCCCCCCCTTCCTGCTTGAGACCGTCCCAGGAGCCTCTACTACCCCCCCTCAGAGACGCCCCTAGTGGGCCCTGGGACCCTCTGAGACCCCTCCAATGACCCCTGGGACCCCCC
>NW_020899696.1:0-363 GCF_003984885.1 Neopelma chrysocephalum
GGGGGGGTGGGACTGAGGGGGGATCCCAAAAACGGGGGGTCATGAGGTTCCAGAGGGGTCTGTGGGGTCCCAGACGTGTTTATGGGGTTCTAGAGGTGTCTATGGGGTTCTAGAGGTGTCTATGAGGTTCCAGATGTGCCTGTGGGGTTCCAGAGGTTTCCTGGGGTTCTGGGTCCTGCCTATTCCGTGTGTGGGAGAGGCCGGGAGATTCTGGAGGTTCCTCTGTTGCCTCTCAGCTCTCACGGGTGATCTCGAGGGCCCTCTGGAAGTTTTTGAAGAGGTCTTTGAGGATGTCTTCATCGGGGTCCTCATCGGTGTCTTCATCGGCGTCTTCATCGGCGTCTTCACCGGTGTCTTCATCGG
>NW_020899697.1:0-376 GCF_003984885.1 Neopelma chrysocephalum
CCCCCCCTTTCCCGCAGGTCGTGGGCTCTGGGGGCCATCGCGCTGCTGCTGCTGCTGGGTCTCACTTGGGCCTTCGGGCTCCTCTTCGTCACCCGCGAGTCGCTGCTCACGGCGTCACTGTTCACCGCCTGCAACGCCCTGCAGGGAGCCTTCATCCTGCTCTTCCACTGCGCCCTCCAGAAAAAGGTACTGGGATAAACTGGGGGGCACTGGGAGGGGATTGGGGGGAGCCTTCGTCCTGCTCTTCCACTGCGCCCTCCAGAAAAAGGTACTGGGGCAAACTGGGAGGGAACTGGGAGGGACTGGGAGGGGATTGGGGGGCACCGGGAGGGGATTAAAGGGCGTTAAAAGGGGGTTTGGGGGCACTGGTTTATAC
>NW_020899698.1:0-825 GCF_003984885.1 Neopelma chrysocephalum
ATCACTGACAACGGGGCGGGATACGCCTTCATCAAGGTGAGACACACCTGGGACACACCTGGGGACACCTGGGACACACCTGGGACAGGTGAGACACACCTGGGACACACCTGGGACACACCTGGAGCACACCTGGGGCACACCTGGGACACACCTGGGGCACACCTGGGGCACACCTGGGGCTCACAATCACCGACAACGGGGCAGGATACGCCTTCATCAAGGTGAGACACACCTGGGACAGGTGAGATACACCTGGGACACACCTGGGACACACCTGGGACACACCTGGGGCACACCTGGGACACACCTGGGGACACCTGGGGACACCTGGGGCACACCTGGGACACACCTGGGACAGGTGAGACACACCTGGGACACACCTGGGACACACCTGGAGCACACCTGGGGCACACCTGGGACACACCTGGGACACACCTGGGGCTCACAATCACCGACAACGGGGTTGGCTACGCCTTCATCAAGGTGAGACACACCTGGGGAAGGTGAGACACACCTGGGACACACCTGGGGCACACCTGGGATAGGTGAGACACACCTGGGGCACACCTGGGGCTCACCATCACCGACAACGGGGCTGGCTACGCCTTCATCAAGGTGAGACACACCTGGGGACGCACCTGGGGACACCTGGGGATACCTGGGACAGGTGAGACACACCTGGCACAGGTGAGACACATGGGGACACACCTGGGACATACCTGGGACATACCTGGGGACACACCTGGGACAAGTGAGACACACCTGGGGACACACCTGGGACACACCTGGGGACACACCTGGGACAGGTGAGACACACCTGGG
>NW_020899699.1:0-350 GCF_003984885.1 Neopelma chrysocephalum
CTGATCCAAGCTGATCCCGGCAGATAAGAGCAGGCTCAGCAGCCCCAGCTGGGCACTTGGGGAAACACCAGCCCCATCCCAATCCTGATCACAATCCCGTGGGCGGCTCCTGGCCCGGGAAAAGCTCCCTGGGGAGCAGCCACGGGCAGGGACAGGGATGGGGACAGGGACAGGGACAGGGGCAGGGACAGGGACAGGGATGGGGACAGGGATGGGGATGGGAACAGGGACAGGGATGGGGATGGGGACAGGGACAGGGACAGGGACAGGGATGGGGACAGGGATGGGGATGGGGATGGGAACAGGGACAGGGACAGGGATGGGGATGGGGACAGGGACAGGGACAGGGA
>NW_020899700.1:0-476 GCF_003984885.1 Neopelma chrysocephalum
TGGGAGGGACTGGGATGGGTACCCGCCCCGCGCCAGCCGGGCTGTGTGGTAGAAGAACCCGGCTGTGACAGCCTGGGGGGAACAAAACACGGGGATTAGTCACTGGGAGGCACTGGGAGGGACTGGGAGGGCACTGGGAGGGACTGGGATGGGTACCCGCCCCGCGCCAGCCGCGCCGTGTGGTAGAAGAACCCGGCTGTGACGGCCTGGGGGGCACAAAACGGGGCTGTGAGGCACTGGGAGGGACTGGGAGGGACTGGGGGACACTGGGAGGGACTGGGAGGGCACTGGGAGGGACTGGGGGGCACTGGGAGGGACTGGGAGGGGGTATCAGGGTTGGGGAGGGCACTGGGACAGACTGGGAGGCACTGGGAGGGCACTGGAGGGGGGTCCCAGCTACCCTGTGGGGTAAAAGAACCCGGCTGTGACACACTGGGGGGGCACAAAATGTGTGGGGGGTGACACCGGGGGGGTCT
>NW_020899701.1:0-682 GCF_003984885.1 Neopelma chrysocephalum
AGGGAACATGGAGGGATCCAGAGGGGATCCAGAGGGGACAGGGGGGATCCAGGGATCCACAGGGGATATGGAGGGGACAGGGGGGGTCCAAGGATCCAGAGGAATCCAGGAGACATGGGGGATCCAGAGGGGACAGGGAGGGGACAGGGAGGATCCACGGATCCAGAGGGGATCCAGAGGGAACACAGGGGGGATCCAGAGGGAATCCAGGGATTCAGGGATCCAGAGGGGACATGGAAGGGACAGGAGGGATCCAGAGGGGATCCAGAGGGGACGTGGAGGGGACAGGGAGGATCCACAGATCCAGAGGGGATCCAGAGGGAACACAGGGGGGATCCAGAGGGACACAGAGGGGATCCAGAGGGAATCCAGGGATTCAGGGATCCAGAGGGGACATGGAGGGGACAGGGGGGATCCAGAGGGATCCACAGGGATCTGGGGGACATGGAGGGATCCAGGGATCCAGAGGGACAGGGGGGATCCAGAGGGGACATGGAGGGATCCAGAGGGGATCCGGAGGGACAGGGGGGATCCAGAGGGGACACAGGGGGGATCCAGAGAGGATCCAGAGGGGATCCAGAGGGGACACAGGGGGGATCCAGAGAGGATCCAGAGAGGATCCAGAGGGTCAGGGTTGATCCTGCTCCCACCTTCCTGTCCCTGGCGGAGAGGGCCCAGTTCC
>NW_020899702.1:0-382 GCF_003984885.1 Neopelma chrysocephalum
CCCCCCGCCCAGGGGAAACCCCCCACCCAGGGGAGAACCCCCCCCCCGGAACCCAGACCCCCCCACGGTAACGGGGAGGAGGGGGCTGGGAAGGGTCTTGGGGGTCCCATGGGTGCTGTGGGGGGTGGGTTCCTGGAGAGGGGTTATGGGGCTGCGGGGGGGTCTCTGGGGGTCCCATGGGTGCTGAGGGGGGGCTGGGAAGGGGTCTGGGGGTCCCGTGGGTGCTGTGGGGGGTCCTGGAGAGGGGCTATGGGGCTGGGGGGGGTCTTTGGGGGTCCCATGGGTGCTGGGGAGGGGTCCCATGTGTTCCACTCCCCTATGGGGGTCCCATGGGTGTTCAGGGGTCCCTGGGTTCCCCAGGGGTCCTGTGGGTGCTGGGGGG
>NW_020899703.1:0-327 GCF_003984885.1 Neopelma chrysocephalum
AGATCCCGATCCAGGGGCTCGATCCCGATCCCGGGGTTGGGGGGGGGCTCAAATCCCGGGGAAATAAAGGGGCCGGATCCCGGTCCCGGGGGGGGCCCCTCAAATCCCAAATCCCGGATCCCAAATCCCAAATCCCGGGGCCGCATCCCGGTACCGGGGGGGGGGGCTCAAATCTCAAATCCCAAATACCGGATCCCAAATCCCGGGGTGACCCCCCACCCCCCTTTTCCCGGTATCCCCCCCTTCCCCACATCCCCCCTTTTCCCGTTCCCCCCCCATCATCTCCCTGATCCCCTCCCCCTCCCCGAATCCCCCCAAATCACCCCC
>NW_020899704.1:0-419 GCF_003984885.1 Neopelma chrysocephalum
CCCTCCCCCAGACCTGCCCCAGCATCCCCCCGACCCTCCCAAACCCACCCACTCCCTTCCAGTCTATCCCAGTCCATCCCAGTCCCCCCCAGTCCATCCCAGTCCATCCCAGTTCCTCCCAGTCCATCCCAGTCCCTCCTAGTCCATCCCAGTCCCCCCAGTCCATCCCAGTCCATCCCAGTCTATCCCAGTCCCTCCCAGTCCATCCCAGTGCCACCCAGTCCCTCCCAGTCCATCCCAGTCCCTTCCAGTCCCCCCAGTCCATCCCAGTCCATCCCAGTTCCTCCTAGTCCATCCCAGTCCCTCTCAGTCCCTCTCAGTTCATCCCAGTCCCTCCCAGTCCATCGCAGTCCCACCCAGTGACACCCAGTCCATCCCAGTCCGTCCCAGTCGGTCCCAGTCTGACCAGTGCCCCCCCC
>NW_020899705.1:0-846 GCF_003984885.1 Neopelma chrysocephalum
CCCCCCCAGTCCCTCCCAGTGCCCCCCAATCCCCTCCCAGTGCTCCCAGTCTCACCCCACCAAGGTCCCAGTCCCTCCCAGTCCCTCCCAATCTCCCCCCAGTCCCTCCCAGTTCCCTCCCAGTCCCTCCCAGTTCCCCCCAATCCCTCCCAGTTCCCTCCCAGTCCCCCCCAATTCCCTCCCAATCTCCCCCCAATCCCTCCCAGTCCCTCCCAGTGCTCCCAGTCTCACCCCAGCAGGGTCCCCCCCCGTTGTTCCAGTCGGGCCGTGGGGGAGGGGCGGGCACGGGCCCCCCCCGGGTGGGGGAGGGGCGGGTTCAGGTCGGGCTCCAGAGCCCCCAAAGCCACGCGGGCGACCCCCGGGGAGGGGAGGGGGACCCGCAGGGACCTGGGAAAGGGGGTCAAGGAGCAGCAGAATTCCCAGAAATCCACAAATTCCAAAAAATTCCCAGAAATTCCCAAAAATTCCCCCCCAAAACCCCCCCAAAATACCCCAAAATTACCCCCCAAATCCCCCCCCGGGGAGGGCAGAGGGACCCTCAGGGACCCCAAAAACGGGTCAAGGAGCAGCGGAATTCCCAGAAATTCCCAAAAGATCCCAAATTTCCCCCAAAATACACCCAAAAGTTCCTCCAGGACTCCTCAAACCTCCTTTAAAACCCCCCAAAGCCCCCTTAAGACCCCCCCAAATTTCTCCAGGACCCCCAAAATCCCATCCAGGACCCCCCAAAAACCCCTTTAAGACCCCCCAAAACTCCTTTAGGACCCTCCAAGACCCCCCAAACCCACCCCAAGACACCCCAAAGTCCCTCCAGGACCCCCCAAAACCCCTTTAGGATCCCCCAAA
>NW_020899706.1:0-375 GCF_003984885.1 Neopelma chrysocephalum
CTGTCACCTCCTGTCACCCCCAAACCCAGGGACACCTCCTGTCCCCTCCTGTCCCCTCCTGTCCCCTCCTGTCCCCTCCTGTCACCCCCAAACCCAGCGACACCTACTGTCACCTCCTGTCACCTTCTGTCCCCTCCTGTCCCCTCCTGTCACCTCCTGTCACCCCCAAACCCAGGGACACCTCCTGTCACCTTCTGTCCCCTCCTGTCCCCTCCTGTCCCCAAATGTCACCTTTTGCCACCCTCTGTCCCCTCCTGTCCCTGAATGTCACACCCCTATCCAGGGACACCCCCTGTCACCTCCTGTCACCCCCAAACCCAGGGGACACCCCCTGGAAACCCTCCCAGGACACCCCCGTGTGTCCCCTCCCCCCCC
>NW_020899707.1:0-426 GCF_003984885.1 Neopelma chrysocephalum
CATTGGGGACATTTGGGGTCACAGGGACATGAGGGGACATGGGGGGGACACGGGGACATGGGGGGGACATGGGGACACGGGGGGACGCGGGGACATGGGGGGACATGGGGGAGACATGGGGGGGACATGGGGGGACACGGGGACATTGGGGGGACACGGGGGGGGGTCATAGGGACATGGGGGGACATTTGGGGACATGGGGGGACGCGGGGGGTCACAGGGACATGGGGGGGTCACAGGGACATGGGGGGACACAGGGACACGGGGGTCCCAGCCGCTGTGGGGGGGTCCCAGGTGGTTGGGGGGGTCCCTGTCAGTGCCGGGGGGTCCGTGCCGACTGGGGGGGTCCCAGCCGGTTGGGGGGGTCCCTGTCGGTACCGGGGGGTCCCTGTGGGTTTTGGGGGGTCCCCGTGGGTTGTGGGGGTG
>NW_020899708.1:0-606 GCF_003984885.1 Neopelma chrysocephalum
CCCCCCCCCCCAGGTCAGGGACCCCCCAAAAACACCCCAAAATGACCTCAGGAGACCCCCCAGGGTGGCCCAGGGGACAATCTGGGGACAGTTTGAGGGTCTCTGGGGATCCCACCTTGGCCAGTTCCCTCAACAAGGTGCTCTGGGGACACGAGAACAGTTTGGGGACAGTTTGGGGGTCTTTGGGGGTCTCAGGGGGTCCCACCTTGGCCAGTTCCCTCAACAAGGTGCTGTTTTGGAGCCGAAAATCGTCCTCTTGGCTCTGGAGCTTCCCCTGCAGCATCCGGGTCTCCCCCAGCAGCGCCTCCACCTCCTGGGGACCCCCCAAAAAATGGGCTGAGACCCCCCAAGATACCCCTGAACCCACCCACACCCCCCCAAAAATACGGAGATCCCCCAGCACCCATAGGGACCCCCCCAAGACACCCGCAGGACCTTCCAAAATCCCCCCCGTGCAGCATCGGAGTCTCCCCCAGCAGCGCCTCCACCTCCTGGGGACCCCCAAAATACACCCTGAGACCCCCAAAATATGCCCAGAGACCCCCTCAAAACACAGAGATCTCCAAGCAGCCCCAGGGAACCTCCAAAACACCTCCAGGACCCCCC
>NW_020899709.1:0-431 GCF_003984885.1 Neopelma chrysocephalum
CCCCCCCCTTTGCAGATGAGTCGGATCCCGTTGAGTCCCGTGTCGTCCCCCCAAAATCCCTGGGAATCCTGGGTCTGGAGACCCCCAAACTCTGTCACATCCCCTGGGTCCCCCCAACGCCCCGGCGCCCCTCGTGTCCCCCTCGTGCCCCCCCGCCCCCCCCCCAATCACTCCCCTGTGTGTGTCCCCACAAATCCCCCCATCACTCCCCTAAATCCCCCCGCATCCCCTCAAATCCCCCCCCAAATCCCCCTGTGTCCCCTCTGTGTGCCCCCAAACCCCTCCCGTGTCCCCCCCAACCCCTGTTTTTCCCCTAATCCTCTCCCAGTCCCCTCCCAGTCCCTCCCAGTGCTCCCAGTGCCCCCTCCCCCGGACCTTGATCTGGAAGCCGGTGGCGAAGGAGTCCCCGGGGCAGAGCTCCCAGTCCCCCC
>NW_020899710.1:0-618 GCF_003984885.1 Neopelma chrysocephalum
ACACCTGGGGACAGGGACACAGCTGGGGACACAAACACCCCCTGCCCGAGACTGCTGTCGGGGTCTTCGGGAGATTCCTCAAGGTGAGACACGCCTGGGGACAGGGACACACCTGGGGACAGGGACACAGCTGGGGACACCTGGGGACAGGGACACACCTGGGGACAGGGACACGCCTGGGGACACATCTGGGGACACCTGGGGACAGGGACACACCTGGGGACAGGGACACACCTGGGGACACCTGGGGACAGGGACACGCCTGGGGACACATCTGGGGACACCTGGGGACAGGGACACAGCTGGGGACAGGGACACGCCTGGGGACACATCTGGGGACACCTGGGGACAGGGACACAGCTGGGGACAGGGACACAGCTGGGGACGGGGACACACCTGGGGACACAGCTGGGGACACACCTGGGGACAGGGACACACCTGGGGACAGGGACAGACACACACCTGGGGACACACCTGGAGACAGGGACACACTTGGAGACACATCTGGGGACAGGGACAGACACACACCTGGGGGCACACCTGAGGACAGTGGCCCAGCTGGGGACAGGGACACAGCTGGGGACAGGGACACAGCTGGAATCAGCCCAAGACAGGGAC
>NW_020899711.1:0-344 GCF_003984885.1 Neopelma chrysocephalum
CCCCCCCCCCCGGGCGACCCCCGCCCCCGCCCCGCGACCCCCGGAGCGCCGCGACCACCGCGCGGCCCCAGCGGAGCATGGCGGCCTGGCCACGCCCCTTTTCCGCCGAAACCACGCCCACTTTTAAAGCAGGGACACGCCCACCCCCTTCGCGCACCGCCCATTGAGGCGCTGGGGTGGCCACGCCCCCCGCGTGTGTGACCACGCCCCCTTTGCGCTCCGCCCCATTGAGGAATTGCTGGTGGCCACGCCCCCTCGCGGCAGAGCCCCGCCCCCCTCGCGCTCCCATTGGCCGCCCCGCCCCCCGTCCCGAGTGTGCCGCGCGCTGATTGGCCGGAGCGCAA
>NW_020899712.1:0-412 GCF_003984885.1 Neopelma chrysocephalum
GGGGGGGTGGGGACACACCTGGAGGCTGGGGACACCCAGAGGGTCTGGGACACATCTGGGGACACACCTGGGGGGATGGGACACACCTGGAGATGCACCTGTGGGGGCTGGGACACACCTGGGGGGTTGGGGACACACCTGGGACCCACCTGGGGGTGTTGGGGACACCCCTGGGGACACCCAAGGGGTCTGGGACACACCTGGGGACACACCTGGGGGGTTGGGGACACACCTGTGGGGGCTTGGACACACCTGGGGACACACCTGGAGCGTCTGGGACATACCTGGGGGGTTGGGGACACACCTGGGGGCTCCGGGGCAGGGTGGGGACCCCGCTGTCCCCGTGCCACATGTCCCCCTTTCCCTTCCCCCAGGTCTCTTCATCCGGCTGGACCCCCCCAAGGACCCCCCC
>NW_020899713.1:0-524 GCF_003984885.1 Neopelma chrysocephalum
GGGGTGTGTGGGCAGTTTTGGGATGTGTAGGCAGGTTTTGGGGGGTGCAGGCAGGGGTTGGGATTTGTAGGCAAATTTTGGGGAGTGTGGGCTGATTTTGGGGTGTGCAGGCAGGTGTCGGGGTGTGTGGGCAGGTTTTGGGGTGAGCAGGCAGGTTTTGGGGTGAGCAGACAGGTTTTGGGCTGTGTAGACAGGTGTTGGGGTGTGCAGGCAGTTGTTGGGGTGTGTGGGTAGATTTTGGGGTGAGCAGACAGGTTTTGGGATGTGCAGGCAGGTGTTGGAGTGTGTGGGCAGGTTGTGGGGTGTGCAGGGAGGTGTTGGGATGTGTAGGCAGATTTTGGGATGTGTAGGCAGATTTTGGCATGTGCAGACAGGTTTTGGGGTGCGTGGGCAGGTGTTGGGGTGAGCAGGCAGGTGTTGGGGTGTGTGGGTAGATTTTAGGGTGAGCAGACAGGTTTTGGGGTGTGCAGGCAGGTGTTGGGGTGTGCAGACAGGTTTTGGGGTGAGCAGGGAGGTGTTGGGAT
>NW_020899714.1:0-980 GCF_003984885.1 Neopelma chrysocephalum
GGGGGGGGGACAGGGGAATGTGGGGACCCCCAAAACCCCGGGGGTGGCCCCATGTTCCCCCAGACCCCAGAGGTGACCCAGCACATCCCCAAAACCCGGGGGCTGATCCCACGTATTCCCCCAAACTCCAAGGGTGGCCCCCAAACCTCGGGGGCAGTCCCATGGCCCCCACAAACCCCAGGGGTTGGCCCCATGGCCCCCCAAACCTTGGGGGTGTCTCTGTGTGTCCCCTCTGACCTCCTGGGGGTCCCCAAACCCTGGGGGTGTCCCCGTGTGTCCCACCTGACCTTGTGAGGGTCCAGCTGCACCCACACTCCAGAGGGGCATCCCCCAAACCCTGGGGGTGTCCCCGTGTGTCCCCCTGACCTCGTGGGGGTCCCCAAACCCTGGGGGTGTCCCCATGTGTCCCCCTGACCTCATGTGGGTCCCCAGACCCTGGGGGTGTCCCCGTGTGTCCCCCCTGACCTCGTGAGGGTCCAGCTGCACCCGCACTCCAGAGGGGCATCCCCCAAACCCCGGGGTGACCCTGTGTCCCCCCCAATCCCAGAGGGGTCCCTGTGCCCCCCCCCCCCCCCCGGGGTAGGCCCCAGGGCCCCCCCAAGACTTGGGGGTGTCCCTGTGTGTCCCCCTGACCTCGTGGGGGTCCAGCTGCACCCGCAGCCGGATGGGGGTCCCGTCATCCATGGTGTCCTCTGCCGAGAGCGTCGTCCCCCAGCGCGCGGCCACCGCCCGCAGCATGTCCCGCACGGCCACCTCCGCGTTGGCCTGGGGGGCACAGGGGGCACGAGGGGCAGCCCGGGGGGCCCCCCGCGGGCCCAAGGCCCGGGGGGCACAAGGGGGCACGGGGGCAGCCCGGGGGGGTCCCAGCGGGCACAAGGATCCCGGGGGGCACAGGGGGGCCCTGGGGGTCTCACCTGCACGTGTCCCATGTAGGCCTGCATGGCGCCCATGCCAGGGGGGCACAAGGGGGCACAGGGGCA
>NW_020899715.1:0-309 GCF_003984885.1 Neopelma chrysocephalum
AGAGACTGGGGGGGATCGGAGGGCACTGGGAGGGGACTGGGAGGGGACTGGGAGTCCCTGGGGCTCACTTTGGGGGTCTTTGGTCACATGGGCTCTTTGGTCTTACTGGGAGTCACTGGTTTGGGGTTTGGTGTTACTGGTGTGGGGTTTGGTCTTACTGGGAGTCACTGGTTTGGGGTTTGGTGTTACTGGGAGTCACTGGTTTGGGGTTTGGTGTTACTGGTGTGGGGTTTGGTCTTACTGGGAGCTACTGGTCCTTACTGGGGGGGTCACCCCTGCTCTCCCCTCCTCCCAGGCTCTGGTCCGGCG
>NW_020899716.1:0-576 GCF_003984885.1 Neopelma chrysocephalum
TTTGGGGATTTTTTGGGGATTTTTTGGGGATTTTTTGGGGATTTTTTGAGATTTTTTGGGGATTTTGGGGGATTTTTTTTCGATTTTTGGGGATTTTTTGGGGGATTTTTGGGAATTTTTGGGAGTTTTTTGGGATTTTTTGGGGATTTTTGGGGATTTTTTGGGGATTTTTTGAGGATTTTTTGGGGATTTTTTGGGGATTTTTTTTGATTTTTTGGGATTTTTTGGGGATTTTTTTGGGATTTTTTGGAGGAATTTTTTGGATTTTTTGAGGGATTTTTTGGGAATTTTTTGGGGATTTTTTGGGAATTCCCAAAATTCCCAGGATTTACCATTGAGGCTGCTCCGGTCGATCCGATTGGTGTCCAAGGGCCAATAGGAAGCGTCTCCATGACGACCTGGGGGAGGAAAATTCCATGAAAAAACATGGAAAAGAATTCCAGAACTTCCAAGAAAACCCCATTTTTCCCCAAAAATCCCATTTTATTCCCTTAAAATCCCATTTTATTCCCAAAAAATCCCATTTTATTCCCTTAAAATCCCATTTTTTTCCCATTTCAATCCCATTTTATTCCC
>NW_020899717.1:0-436 GCF_003984885.1 Neopelma chrysocephalum
GGGGATTTTTTGGGGATTTTTGGGGGATTTTTTGGGGATTTTTTGGGATTTTTTGGGGATTTTTTGGGGATTTTTTGGGGATTTTTGGGGGATTTTTTGGGATTTTTTGGGGATTTTTGGGGGATTTTTGGGGATTTTTTGGGGATTTTTTGGGGATTTTTTGGGGGATTTTTTGGGGATTTTTGGGGATTTTTGGGGATTTTTTGGGGGATTTTTGGGGATTTTTTGGGGAATTTTTGGGGATTTTTTGGGGATTTTTGGGGAATTTTTGAGGATTTTTTGGGAATTTTTTGAAAAATTTTTGGGGAATTTTTGGGGATTTTTTGGGGATTTTTGGGGGATTTTTTGAGGATTTTTGGGGGATTTTTGGGGATTTTTTGGAGATTTTTGGGGAATTTTTTGGGACTTTTTGGGGATTTTTGGGGATTTTTTGGGG
>NW_020899718.1:0-360 GCF_003984885.1 Neopelma chrysocephalum
GGGGGGGTCACTGCCCCCCAAAACAACCTGAATTCACCTGGATAATGAGGTGACACAGGTGAGGGGGCACAGGGGGGACATGGGGGGGTCACTGCCCCCCAAAACAACCCCAATTCACCTGGTCAATGAGGTGACACAGGTGAGGGGGGACAGGGGGACATGGGGGGGGTCACTGCCCCCCAAAACAACCCCAATTCACCTGGATAATGAGGTGACACAGGTGAGGGGACACGGGGGGGCCCCATGCACGTGTCCCGCTTGTCCCAGGAGTGGGTGACCCCCCAGGTGACCCCCAGGTGACCCTGTGACCCCTCAGGTGACCCTGTCCCTGTGCCCCCCAGGTCCCCCTGCTCCTGGAGA
>NW_020899719.1:0-402 GCF_003984885.1 Neopelma chrysocephalum
TGTCCCACGTGCTGCAGCAGCAGCTGCTGCCCATCCAGGCCAGGTGAGACCCCAAAAACCACCCCAAAAACACCCCAAATTCTGCCACAATCCCCCCAAACTGCCCCATTTTGACCCCAAATGATACAATAATGACCCGAAATGATCCAATAACGACCCCAAACGACCCCAAATGTTGTGGGTGCCCCCCAGGCTGGGCACCATCGTGGAGGTGGAGCTGGGCATGGACCCCCAACTCCCAAACTCACCAATAATGACCCCAAACTGCTCCATATTGATCCCAAATGATACAATAATGACCCCAAATCCCCCAATAACGGCCCCAAACCCCCCAATAATGACCCCAACTGCTGTGGGGTGCCCCCCCAGGCTGGGCACCATCGTGGAGATGGAGCTGGGCAT
>NW_020899720.1:0-391 GCF_003984885.1 Neopelma chrysocephalum
CCCCCCCGATTCTCCCATCCCCCCCAGTCTGTCCCATCCCTCTCTTCCCTTCCTTCCCAGTCCCTCCCAGTCTGTCCCAATCCCTCCCAGTCTGTCCCAGTGCCCCCCCCCGGTGCGGTGGGTGCCCCCCCCGCGGTGTGTGACCCCGTTTCCCTCCCCAGGGTCCCCCCCCGGGGGCCGTGGCCGCCATGGCCGCCGTGTGGCAGCAGGTCCTGGCCGTGGATGCCCGGTGAGTGCTGGGGAGGGGGCTTTTTTTGGGGAGGGGGGTGTCAATAACTGGGTCATGGGAGGGGGAGAGAGGTGGTACCGGGGTCCATTTTTGGGGGGTTCTGATCCCTGGGTCCCTTTTTGGGGGAGTTTCTGGTCCCTGGGTCCCATTTTTGGGGGGGGG
>NW_020899721.1:0-669 GCF_003984885.1 Neopelma chrysocephalum
GGGAGGGCTGTCGTAAAACCCGCCGTCAAGCGCCGCGCGCTCCGCCCCCGCCACACCGAGCGGGTCACGGAGGGGAGTCTCGGTGATCACAGAGCTTCTCCCAGACCCTCAAGGACCCCTCTGGGACCTCTCCGGGACCCTCACGGGACCCCCCGAGCCCACCGAGGGACCCCCCCGCCAGGGGATCCCTCCCTCAGGAGCGCTGCCGTAAAGCGCGCGGCGGCGCCGTCGCTAAGGCGAAGGGCGGGAGGACCCGGGCACTACAGAGGGAAGCCACGCCTCCTTTGGGGGATCAACCAATCAGCGCTATGGCCACGCCCCCTCCCGCCGGCGTCGGTCGCCAGGGAGACGCGCGGCGGCACTTGGGGCTGAGGCGGTGGCGGAGCCACTTCCGGTGGGAGCGGCCTCGGCTCGAGCCCGGCCCAGCCCTAAACCCGGCCCAGCCCTAAACCCGGCCCAGCCCTAACCCCGGCCCAGCGGGGACCCAGCCCCGTGACAGCCCCGGCCCCGTTCCCGGTCCAGCCGCGGCCCCGCGGAGCTCCTGAGGCGGAGGTGGAGCGGGACGCGCAGGTACCGCGGCGCCGCCCTGCTTTCTCTCCTCATTCCCTGCCCCGATCCCCCCCGTTCCCTTCCTCCGGTTTCCTCTCGTTCCTCCCCCCGGTCTCTCCC
>NW_020899722.1:0-453 GCF_003984885.1 Neopelma chrysocephalum
ATTCCCCTCTCAGTCCTTCCCAGTGCCCCCCAGTCCCCTCCCAGTCCAGTCCCCCCCACTCCCCTTCCACTCCCCTCCCAGTCCCTCCCAGTGCCCCCCATTCCCCCCCAGTTCCCCCCATTCCCTCTCCCAGTCCGTCCCAGTGCCCCCAAATCCCCCCCAATCCCCCCCAGTCCCCCCTGCTCCCCTCCCAGTGCCCCCAGTGCCCCCAGTGAGTCCCAGTTTGCAGGAAGCTGGAGCGGCAGCGGGAGCGGGAGCGCAAACAGGAGGCCAAGAGGAAAATCAGCTCCCTGAGCTTCAGCCTCGGGGACGAGGAGGAGGAGGAGGGAGAGGAGGAGCCACAGGGTGGGATTTGGGACAATTTTGGGGGGATTTGGGACAATTTGGGGTGATTTGGGGGGGGATTTGGGGCCATTTTGGGGGGTCTCAGAAAGGTTGGGGGGATTTGGGGGG
>NW_020899723.1:0-565 GCF_003984885.1 Neopelma chrysocephalum
AGCTCGGCCTCGCCTTTTTTACTCTGCTGGCGGCCGCCGAGCTGTTCCTTCTTTCCCTGCTCGTGGGTCGCGGGGGGGCTTGCACTTGCAGCCCCCCCGCGCGCCGCGCCGCGGGTGCGGGCGCGTCCCCGCGCTGAGCGCCGCGCTGTGCCCGCAGGAGCTGGAGAGCATGATGGAGCCGCAGGAGCTGGGCCTGGAGCAGCCGCTGGCCGCCCCCGAGCAGGGCCCCGGCGGCGAGGCCGAGCTGCCCGCCGCGGAGATCTCCCTGACGCTCGTCACCGAGATCCAGGCCGTGGACAGGAAGGTGGACACGCAGGCGGCCCAGCTGATGAACCTGGAGGGCAGGATGAGGATGGCCGAGACGAAGCTGATCGGCTGCGAGAAGACGGCGGTGGAGTTCGGGAACCAGCTGGAGAGCAAGTGGACGGCGCTGGGCACCCTCATCCAGGAGTACGGGCAGCTGCAGAAGCGCCTGGAGAACATGGAGAACCTGCTCAAGAACAGGAACTTCTGGATCCTGCGGCTGCCCCCGGGGGCGAAAGGGGAAGTCCCCAAGGTAACGGTC
>NW_020899724.1:0-344 GCF_003984885.1 Neopelma chrysocephalum
GCACAGCACACACAGGGTGTGACATGGCACAGGCCCCACACGGGCACGGCGTGGACACTGCACTGCACAGGCACACCCTGCCCACGGGCGGGGCACGGCAGGAACACGTCCCACATGGCACAGACCCCTCCCTGTGCCCCCCACACCCCAGTGCCCCTCACCAGTTTGATGCCCCCCCATGCCCCCTCACCAGTTCAGTGTCCCCAGTGCCCCTCCCCAGCGTGATGCCCCTTCCCCAGTGTGATGCCCCCTCCCCAGTGTGATGCCCCCTCCCCAGTTTGATGTCCCCGTGACCCAGTGCCCCTCCCCAGTGTGATGCCCCCTCCCCAGCGTGATGCCCCCTC
>NW_020899725.1:0-427 GCF_003984885.1 Neopelma chrysocephalum
CCCAGGTGCCCCCAGGTGTGTCCCAGGTGCCCCCAGGTGCCCCAGGCGTGCCCATGTGACTCACGCCGTGCCGCCAGGTGAGTGCCCAGGTGGTGGATCCTCCTCTGGGCCCTGCCCAGGTGCCCCCCAGGTGTGCCCAGGTGCCCCCCAGGTGTGCCCAGGTGTGTCCCAGGTGTGCCCAGGTGTGCCCAGGTGCCCCCCAGGTGTGCCCAGGTGCCCCAGGTGTGCCCAGGTGTGTCCCAGGTGCCCCCAGGTGTGTCCAGGTGCCCCCAGGTGTCCCCCAGATGTGCCCCGGTGTATCTCAATTCCCCCCAGGTGTGCCCAGGTGTGTCCCAATTCCCCCCAGGTGTGTCCCAGGTGCCCCCAGGTGTCCCAGGTGCCCCATGTGACTCACGCCGTGCCGCCAGGTGAGTGCCCAGGTGGTGGA
>NW_020899726.1:0-772 GCF_003984885.1 Neopelma chrysocephalum
GGGGGGGGGTCCAGAACTGTGGTGGTCCCGGTGGTCCCGGGGGTCCCGATCCCGGGGGTCCCGATCCATGGTGGTCCCGGGAGTCGGTCAGTGCCCGGTGGGAGGGGTCCGAGGGCCCGGGGGTCCCGATCCGGGGGGTCCCGGGGGTCCCGATCCGCGGTGATCCCGGGGGTCCCGATCCCTCCCCGGGGGGTCCCGGTGATCCCGGCGGTCCCGATCCCGGGGGTCCCGATCCATGGTGGTCCCGGGGGTCAGTCAGTGCCCGGTGGGAGGGGTCCGAGGGCCCGGGGGTCCCGATCCGGGGGGTCCCGGGGGTCCTGATCCCGGGGGGTCCCGGTGATCCCAGGGGTCCCGATCCCAGGAGTCCCGGTGGTCCCGATCCGCGGTGATCCCGGTGGTCCCGATCCCGGGTGGGGTCCTGGTGATCCCGGGGGTCCCGGTCCGTGGTGGTCTCGGGGGTCCCGATCCGTGGTGGTCCCGGGAGTCGGTCAGTGCCCGGTGGGGGGGTCCCGATCCCCGGGGATCCCGATCCCAGGGGGTCCCGGGGGTCCCGGAGCCCGGGGGTCCCGATCCCGGTGATCCCAATCCCCGGGGTCCCAGTGGTCCCGATCCCGGGGGGGTCCCGGTGATCCCGGTGGTCCCGATCCCGGGGGGTCCTGGTGATCCCGGTGGTCCCGATCCGCGATGATCCCGGTGGTCCCGATCCCCGGGGGTCCCAGGGGTCCCGGTCCGTGCTGGTCTCGGGGGTCCCGGTGCCCGGGGGGGGGGGGGG
>NW_020899727.1:0-492 GCF_003984885.1 Neopelma chrysocephalum
TGTGGGGACACAGGGACAGGGGAACAGGGGGACACGGGGACAGGGGGACGGGGACAGGGGGACACGGGGACACGGAGGGTTTTGGGGACACAGGGACAGGGGGACACGGGAACAGGGGGACAGGGGGACAAAGAGGGTTTTAGAGACACTGGGACACAGAGACATGGGGACAGGGGGACACAGGGGGACACGGGGAGGGGGACAGGGGGACACGAAGGGTTGTGGGGACACGGGGACAGGGGGACAGGGGAACACGGAGGGTTTTGGGGACACTGGGACACAGAGACACGGGGACAGGGGCACAGGGAGGGTTGTGGCGACACGGGGACACGGGGACAGGGGGACAGGGGGACACGGGGAGAGGGGGACACGGGGAGGAGGGAAGGGCCACCAGCGCCTCCGGTGCCACCCCGGGAAGCCACCAGGCGACGGGGACGAGGGGACAGGGAGGGGACAGGGGGACAGGGTGGCCTTTCCCGGGGCGGGGGGGGG
>NW_020899728.1:0-420 GCF_003984885.1 Neopelma chrysocephalum
GGGGGGGAAGGGAGGGTGGGAGGAATTTGGGTGCTGTGAGGGAGGGGAGGGTGGGAGGAATTTGGGTGCCCCCCTCCCCTCCCCCCCCCGTTCCCGTTAAGCCTCTTAAGGGGCCGCGGCGGCTGCAGCCGGGGATTAACGGGGGGGGGGAGGGGGGGAAGGGGGGCCCCGTCCGCCCGTGCTGCCCCTCCCCCACCCCACCCCACCCCCGCGGCCAAGCGGCCCCTCCCCCCATCCCAGTTTAACCAGTTGAACCGGCCCAACTGGGAGCGGGATGGGGGGGGGGAGGGGCAGGGCACACCCCGCGCCCCTCCCCCACCCACGGGGGGCCCCCTCCCTGCCCCTCCCCCTCCCCGGCCCGGCCCTTTTTTTGGGGGGGGGGGACCGGGTCACCCGGGGGGGTCCCCAGATCTGCTGCCC
>NW_020899729.1:0-323 GCF_003984885.1 Neopelma chrysocephalum
TTGAGTGGTGGGCGTGGCCTGGAGCGGAGGGGGCGGGGTTTGGGGGGGTTTGGGGCTCCCCCGTCACCCCCAAAAAAAGTTGAACTTCGGGTCAGAGACGGGAAGAGGCTCCGGGGACCCCCCCAGGGACCCCCAAAGACCCCAAAAACCCCCCAAAGACCCCCAAAGACCCCCCAAGGACCCCCCGGGACCTTCTGGAACTTTCTGGAACTTTCTGGGACCCCCCGAAAAGAACCTCAGAGACCCCCCGGGACCCCCCGAAAGGACCTTCGGGGACCCCCCCGCGGACACTCAGGTACCCCCCAAAAACACCCCCCAGACCC
>NW_020899730.1:0-338 GCF_003984885.1 Neopelma chrysocephalum
GGGAGGATTTGGGGAGTTCTGGGGGGGTTTGGAGGGGATTTGGGGGGTTCCTGGGGAGGTTGGAGAAGATTTTGGGGGGAGTTGAGGGGATTTGGGGGTCCTGGAGGGATTTAGGGAGGATTTGAAGGGTCTTGGGGGGTTTGGAGGGGATTTTGGGGGGGTTTGAGGGGATTTGGGGGTTCCTGGGTGGGTTTGGAGGGGATTTGGGGGGGTTTTGAGGGGATTTGGGGGATCCTGGGGTGGATTTAGGGAGGATTTGGGGGATCTTGGAGGGGGTTGGAGGGGATTTTGGGGGGGGGTTGGAGGGGATTGGGGGGGGTTTGGGGGGGTCACCCATG
>NW_020899731.1:0-310 GCF_003984885.1 Neopelma chrysocephalum
GGGGGGAGGGGCTAAAGCAGGAAGGGGTTAAAAAGGGGAGGGGCTAAAACGGGAAGTAGCTAAAAAGGGAGGGGCTAAAGGAGGAAGTAGTTTAAAGGGGAGGGGCTAAGGCAGGAAGTAGCTAAAAAGGGGAGGGGCTAAAAGAGAAAGGGGTCAAAAGAGGAGGGGCTAAAAGAGAAAGGGGTTAAAAGGGGAGGGGCTAAAGGAGGCAGTAGCTAAAAGGGGAGGGGCTAAAAGGGGGAGGGGCCAAAAAGGGAGGGGCCAAAAGGGGAAGGGCTAAAATTTATTCAATGGGGAGGGGCTTAAGGTG
>NW_020899732.1:0-393 GCF_003984885.1 Neopelma chrysocephalum
CTCCTCAACCTCCCACCCTCTCCTTGTCCTGCTCCATCCTCAGCCTCCCACCCCCTCATCAGCCTCGTCCTCCCTCTCCTCAGCCTCCCACCCCCTCATCAGCCTCATCCTCCCTCTCCCCATCCTCCCACCCCCTCCTTGTCCTGCTCCCTCCTCAGCCTCCCACCCCTTCCTCAGCCTCGTCCTCCCTCTCCTCAGCCTCTGCCTCGCACCCCCTCCTTGTCCTGCTCCATCCTCAGCCTCGTCCTCCCTCTCCCCATCCTCCCACCCCCTCCTTCCATGCCCTCCTCATCCTCATCCTGCCCCCTCTTTATCTCCATCTTCCTGTCCTCTCCCATCCTCATCTTCATCTTCATCCTCATCCACCCTTTCCTTAGGCTGCCGTTCCCTTCT
>NW_020899733.1:0-892 GCF_003984885.1 Neopelma chrysocephalum
CCCCAAACCCAAGGAACCCCCAAATCCAGCCAGACCCCCAAACCCAGCGGGATCCCAAAACCAGCAGACTCCAAACCCAATGAACCCCCAAATCTGGACAAACCCAATGGGATTCCAAAACTGACAGACTCCAAACCCAGTAAGATCCCAAAACCAACAGACTCCAAACCCAGTGAACCCCCAAATCCAGCTAAAACCAACGGGATCCCAAAACCATCAGGCTCCAAACCCAATAAACCCCCAAATTTGGCCAAACCCAGCAGGATCCCAAAACTGACAGACCCCAAACCCAGTAGGACCCCAAAATTGCTGAACCCCAAACCCGAGGACCCCCCAAACCCAGGCAGTCCCCTCACCTCCCATGTCGAAGCCGATGACGGGGGTCCTGTTGTGGCTGTTGTAGGTGGTGCGGGCGTAGCCCACGACCCCCGCTGCGGGCCCCGACAGGATGGCCCGGGCACCCCCAAAACTGCCCATGGGGGTGAGACCCCCGTCCGAGCGCATGAACAGCACCCGCACCCCCTGCGGGATTCGGGGGGGTCAGGGGGTCCCTGGGGTGGGACCCCCCATCCCAGCAGCACCCGCACCCCCTGTGGGATTTGGGGGGGTCAGGGGGTCCCTGGGGTGGGACCCCCCGTCCCAGCAGGACCCACATTCCCTGTGAGATTCGGGGGGGGCAGGGGGGTCCCTGGGGTGGGACCCCCCGTCCCAGCACACCCACATCCCCCTGCGGGATTTGGGGGGGGGTCAGGGGGTCCCTGGGGTGGGACCCCCGTCCCAGCAGCACCCGCACCCCCTGCGGGATTCAGGGGGGTCAGGGGGATGAAGGGGACCCCTCAGGGTGGTCCCAGGGGGATGGGTGCCCATAGGGGGGGTCCCAGGGGGATGGGTG
>NW_020899734.1:0-314 GCF_003984885.1 Neopelma chrysocephalum
CCATCCCGGCACCGACGCCCGGCGGGGCCCCCCGGCCATGCAGAGACCCCCCCCCCCCCCCCAAATCTCAGGGGTTTCGCCCCAAAATCGCGATCCTCTTCCACATGGTGCCCTCGCTCCGCCGGCACCCGGGGGGGATGAGTGGGGTGGTTTCCTATATAACCCCTCCTGCCGACGGTTGGGATTAATGGTTGACGCCGCCGGGGGGTTGTTTTGGGGTTTTTCCAGGAAAAGGTGACAGTGCGGCGACGAAAACAAGGAAAAAAATAAAAGAGGGGAAAGAAAAAAAAGACAGACAAAAATCCCGCCAAAAC
>NW_020899735.1:0-334 GCF_003984885.1 Neopelma chrysocephalum
ACCCCGGGGACACCGGGACAGCCCTGTCACCACCCCAGGACACCCCCGGGGACACTCCGGTGCTTCTGGTCCCTCCCAGTCCCTCCCAATCCCCTCCCAGTCCCTCCCAGTACCCCAGTCCCTCCCAATCCCCCCCAATCCTCCCCCCCAGTGCCCCCAATGCCCCCCAGTCCCTCCCAGTCCCCCCCAGTGCCCCCCAATCCCCTCCCAGTGCCCCCAATCCCCCCCAATACCCCCCAGTGCCCCCAGTCCCTCCCAGTCCCTCCCAGTCCCTCCGAGTCCCCCCAGTGCCCCCCAGTCCCCCCCAGTCCCTCCCAGTGCCCCCCAGCCCCCC
>NW_020899736.1:0-324 GCF_003984885.1 Neopelma chrysocephalum
GGGGGGACATTGGGGGGATTGGGGAACATTGGGGGGACACTGGGGGACATTGGGGGGACATTGGGGGGATTTGGGGACATTGGGGGGACATTGAAGGGTCTGGTGGTGTCTGTGGGGGTTTTATGGGGTTTTGGAGGTCCGTGATGGTTTTAGGGGGGTCTCTGGGATTTTGGGGGGTTTTGGGGTCTCTGTAGGGTTTTGGGGTGACCCCCCTGACCCCCCAGAGCTGCCGAGGCCCCCCAAGACCCAGGGATGTCTGTGAGGTGTTATGGGATGTTTATGGGGTTTTATGGGGTTTTGGAGGTCTGTGGTGGTTTTGGGGGG
>NW_020899737.1:0-306 GCF_003984885.1 Neopelma chrysocephalum
AAAAAAGTGGGATTTGGGGGAAAAAATGGGGAAAAAGGGGGAAAAAAATGGGATTTTTTGGGGATTTTTGGGGATTTTTTGGGGATTTTTGGGGGATTTTTTGGGATTTTTTGAGGATTTTTTGGGGATTTTTGGGGATTTTTTGGGAATTTTTTGGGGATTTTTTGGGGATTTTTTGGGGATTTTTTGGGAATTTTTGGGGGATTTTTGGGGGATTTTTTGGGGGATTTTTGGGGAATTTTTGGGGATTTTTTGGGATTTTTTGGGGAATTTTTGGGGATTTTTGGGGAATTTTTAGGGGGAATT
>NW_020899738.1:0-371 GCF_003984885.1 Neopelma chrysocephalum
CCAGTTCATCCAAATCTCCTCCCAGTCCATCCCAGTTCCCTCCCAGTTCAAACCAGTACCTCCCAATCCCCTCCCAGTCCCCTCCCAGTCCCTCCCAGTCCCTCCCAGTCCCTCCCAATCCCCTCCCAATCCCCTCCCAGTACCTCCCAATCCCCCCCCAGTCCCTCCCAGTCCCTCCCAGTCCCTCCCAGTCCCTCCCAGTCCCTCCCTCACCTGTGACCCCGGTGACCATCAGAACCAACAGCACCTGGCGGGGGAGGGCAAAGGTCAAAGGTCACCCCAGGACCCCCCAAATCCCCCCAAAACCCCCAAAATCCCCCAAATCCCCCCAAAATCCCCAAATCCTCCCCAAATCTCCCCCAAATCCCCCC
>NW_020899739.1:0-387 GCF_003984885.1 Neopelma chrysocephalum
CCCCCCCATCCCAAAAAAGCTCCCCCTGTTCCCCCTCCCAGCCCCCCCAGACTCGTCAAACCACGAGGGGTCTCTGGGGGGGGTCCCCAAAATCAGCCCCGGGGGGGTCCCAAAATTATCCAAATTATCCCCGGGGGGGTCCCCGAGGTCCTGGACAGTGTTTGGGGTGTCCCCCCCCCCCAAATCGCCCCCCAGCCCCCCCCAAATCGCCCCCAGCCCCCCCAAAATGACCCCCAGACCCCCCAAATTGCCCCCAGCCCCCAAAAAATGACCCCCAGACCCCCGAAATCGCCCCCAGCCCCCAAAAAATGACTCCCAGCCCCCCGAAATCGCCCCCAAACCCACAAAAAACGCCCCTACCCTCCAAAAATGACCCCCACCCCCCCC
>NW_020899740.1:0-559 GCF_003984885.1 Neopelma chrysocephalum
CCTCCCCAGTGCCTCCCAGTACAGCCCAGTACAGCCCTGGTGCCCCCAAGTCCATCCCAGTCCCTCCCAGTACAGCCCCGGTGCCCCTCAATCCCTCCCAGTCTGTCCCAGTCCCTCCCAGTCCGTCCCAGTGACGGCCGTCGCTCCCTCCTCACCTGACACGACGCTCCCGTCGCTGTCCCTCAGCAGCGGCACCTGAGAGCTCTGGCTGCTCCCTGGGGGGGCAGGTGGGGGTCACCTGGGGGCCCTGGTACGTCCCAGGTGTGTCCCAGGTGTGTCCCAGGTGTGTCCCAGGTGTGTCCCAGGTGTGTCCCAGCTGTCCCAGGTGTGTCCCAGCTGTCCCAGGTGTGTCTCAGGTGTATCCCAGGTATGTCCCAGTTGTCCCAGGTGCGTCCCAGGTATGTCCCAGTTGTCTCAGCTGTCCCAGGTGTGTCCCAGGTGTGTCCCAGGTATGTCCCAGCTGTCCCAGGTATGTCCCAGGTGTCTCCCAGGTATGTCCCAGCTGTCCCAGATGTGTCCCAGGTATATCCCAGATGTATCCCAGATGTATCCCAGGTAT
>NW_020899741.1:0-483 GCF_003984885.1 Neopelma chrysocephalum
GGGCACCTGGAGGCACCTGGGGGCACCTGGAGGCACCTGGGGGCACCTGGGGGCAGCTGGGGGCACCTGGGGGCACCTGTGACCCTTTACCATTGACCCCAAAGTCACCTGGGGGCACCTGAGGACACCTGGGGGCAGCTGGGGGCACCTGGAGGCACCTGGGGGCACCTGTGACCCTTTACCTTTGACCCCAAAGTCACCTGGGGGCACCTGGGAGCACCTGGGGGCACCTGGAGGCACCTGGGGGCACCACAGACTCACCTGTGGGCACCTGGGGGCACCTGAGGACACCTGGGGGCACCTGGGGGCAGCTGGGGACACCTGGGGACACCTGGGGGCACCTGGGGGCACCTGAGGACACCTGGGGGGAGCTGGGGGCAGCTGGGGACACCTGGGGACACCTGGGACCCTTTACCTTTGACCACAAGGTCACCTGGGGGTCACCTGAGCTCCCCAATGTCCCCAAATCCCCCAAATCCCCCC
>NW_020899742.1:0-343 GCF_003984885.1 Neopelma chrysocephalum
TACTGGTGTGTACTGGTCTGACCGGTTCTGACGCTGTAGCGCAGCACGTCCCGGCCGCACTGGGGGGCACTGGGGGGATATGGGGGGTGTACTGGTCTATACTGGTCTGTACTGGTCTGACCGGTTCTGACGCTGTACTGCAGCACATCCCGGCAGCGCCGCAGGAGCCGCTCGGGCCCCTCCCCTTCCTCCCGCAGCTCCAGGTCCAGCAGCGCCCGCAGCTCCTCAGGATCCTTCCACACACACACCTGGAATGGGAATGGGAATGGGATGGGATGGGAATGGGATGGGATGGGATGGCAATGGGATGGGAATGGGATGGGATGGGATGGGATGGGATGGG
>NW_020899743.1:0-378 GCF_003984885.1 Neopelma chrysocephalum
CCCCCCTAATTACCCCAATTCCCCCCCAAACCTTGATGAAGGTGATTCCCACGACGAGCCCCCTCTGGGGGGGGGATTTGGGGAACGAGTCGATGGAGACGATCTCGGCGTCCACTGCGCCCCAATTAACCATTAATTAATCCCTCATTAACCCCTAATTAACCCCTAATTAATCACTTATTACCTGGGGGGGACCGCAGCTCCCAGAGACACCCCCTAAGCCCCCCTGGGACCCCCCCAAAATCCCCCCAAACCCCCTCTGTGACCCCCCTACCCCCATATCCGTTAATAAACTCATTAATTACCCATTAATTAACCCTTAATTACCCATTAATTAACTAATTATCCAGTAATTATGGGAATTGCAGCCCCCCCCCC
>NW_020899744.1:0-649 GCF_003984885.1 Neopelma chrysocephalum
CCCTCCTCCTTTGAAGCCCCGCCCTTTTAGGCCCCTCCCACACTCTATAAGCCCCTCCCAGCCCTTTAGGCTCCACCCACACATCCACAGCCCCACCCACTCTAGCCCCACTCCCTTTACCCTACACCTCTTTAGGCCCCGTCCTCACATCTCAAGCCCCACCCACCTCGCATCCCCCTTAGGCTCCTCCCACCTCTTTAGGCCCCACCCCCACACCTTAAACCCCACCCACTCATCACCACACCCAACCAGGCCCCACCCATCCCTTCCTGCTCCGCCCTCTCCTGGTTCCCACCCCCCTCCCTTTGGTCCCTCCCTCTCCCCCGGCTCCGCCCCCTCCCCTGGCTCCACCCCCATGGGCACGCCCTCCTTTGGCCCCGCCCTCACCGTGCTCGGCGTAGGTGATGAGGCCGAGGGAGAGGAGCACGGCGGCCAGGTGGAAACTCAGGCCCTGGGGGCAAAGGGCAGGGGTCAGGGGGGCACTGGGGGGGTCAAGGGGGTGGTTCGGGCATTCGGGGGGCCCTGGGGGGGTCATGGGGTGCTTTAGGGGGGTCAGGGGGGCACTGAAGGGGTCAAGGGGGTGGTTTGGGGGGGTTAAGAGGGTCGAGGGGGTTTGGGGTTCAGGGGGTGGTTTGGGGGTTCGGGGGGG
>NW_020899745.1:0-334 GCF_003984885.1 Neopelma chrysocephalum
GGTTTGAACTGGGACAAACTGGGAGGGGATCCTGACCCCGAGTGGGCAGAGCCTCTTCAAGCCCCTCCCCCTTTTCAGGCTCCTCCCCCCAGGCTCCGCCCTTCCTGGAGGAGCCGTCCAATGGGAGCGCGGTGCTGGGCCAGTGGGCGGAGCTTCGCTGCCGCGTCCGAGGGGGCGGGGCCGTGCAGTGGGGGCGAGGCGGGCTCCTCCTCGGGGCCCCGCCCACCGCCCACCCCCGCTACCGATTGGTCGGGGACCCCAGGAAAGGTGGGCGGGGCTTAAGGGGGGTGGGGCTTAATGGGGAGGGGTGGGGCTTAATGGGGAGGGGGTGGGG
>NW_020899746.1:0-405 GCF_003984885.1 Neopelma chrysocephalum
TGTTGTGAAAACACGCTGGAACGCGTCGCGTGTTCTTAGCGTGTTCTTAGCGTGTTCTTAGCGTGTTGTGAAAACACGCCATGACGCGTCGCGTGTTCTTATCGTGTTCTAAGCGTGTTCTTAGCGTGTTGTGAAAACACGCCGGGATGCGTCGCGTGTTCTTAGCGTGTTCTTAGCGCGTTCTTAGCGTGTTGTGAAAACACGCCATGACGCGTCGCGTGTTCTTAGCGTGTTCTTAGCGTGTTCTAAGCGTGTCCTAAGCGTGTTCTTAGCGTGTCCTAAGCGTGTTCTAAGCATGTTCTTAGCGTGTCCTAAGCGTGTTCTTAGCGTGTTCTTAGCGTGTTGTGAAAACACGCCCGGACGCGTCGCATGTTCTTAGCGTGTTCTTAGCGTGTTGTGAAAACA
>NW_020899747.1:0-806 GCF_003984885.1 Neopelma chrysocephalum
CCCAGGTGTGTCCCACGTGTTCCCAGGTGTCCCCAGGTGTGTCCCAGGTGTGTCCCACGTGTTCCCAGGTGTCCCCAGGTGTGTCCCAGGTGTGTCCCAGGTGTCCCAGGTGTCCCCAGGTGTGTCCCAGGTGTCCCCAGGTGTGTCCCAGGTATCCCAGGTGTCCCCAGGTGTGTCCCATGTATCTCAGGTGTGTCCCAGGTGTGTCCCAGGTGTCCCCGGGTGTGTCCCGGGTGTGTCCCAGGTGTGTCACCTGCGCTCCCTCTGCAGTCTCCGGGTCAGTCTCTGCACCTGCCGGAGCCGCTGCAGCGCCCGCTCGTTCACCTGGGGGCGGGGACACACCCCGGGGGCGGGGCTAAGGCACCTGGGGGCGGGGCTAAAGAACAGGGGGTGGGGCCAAACAACCGAGGGGGCGGTGATAAGAGCTGGGGGTGGGGCCAAAGGACAGGGGGTGGTGCTAAGGGAATTAGGGCGGGGCTAAAGACTGGGGGTGTGGCTGAGGCACCTGGGGCAGGGCCAGAGAACCAGGGGGCGGGGCCAAGGAAGCAGGGGGCGGGGTCAGGGATTGTGGGCGTGTCCCAGGATTTCTGGGGGGTGTCCCCAGGATTTTTGGGGAGTGTCCCAGGATTTTTGTGGGGTGTCCCTGGGGGGTGTCCCGGGATTTTTTTGGGGGGGTGGTCGCGGTTTCTGTGGGGGGGGGTCCCGGGGGGCCCCCGGAGTTTTTGGGGGGGGATGGGGGGGTGTGTCCCCGGGATTTCGGGGGTCCCCACCTGCCTGATCTCCCGACACCTCCGTCCCAGGGCCTG
>NW_020899748.1:0-367 GCF_003984885.1 Neopelma chrysocephalum
GGTAATGAGGCGGTGGTGGTGTTGATGTGGTAATGAGGGGTTGGTGGTTCTGACGTGGTAATGGGGGGGTGGTGTTTGTGATGTGGTAATTGGGTTGTCATGCTTTTGATGTGGTAATGAGGGGGTGGTGCTTTTGATGTGGTAATGTGGGTGTGGTGCTTCTGATGTGGTCCTGAGGGGTTTGTGCTTGTCACGTGGTAATTAGTGGGTGGTGGTTATGATATGGTAATGGGGGGGTGGTGCTTTTGATGTGGTAATGGGGGGGTGTTGCTTTTGATGTGGTAATGAGGGGGTGGTGGTTCTGATGTGGTAATGTGCGGGTGGTGCTTCTTATGTGGTAGTTAGTGCGTGGTGGTTATGATGTGGT
>NW_020899749.1:0-384 GCF_003984885.1 Neopelma chrysocephalum
GACTGGAGAGCACTGGGGGGTGACTGGGAGGCACTGGGAGGGACTGGGGAGCACTGGGAGTGACTAGAAGGGACCAGAGAGCACTGGGAATGACTGGGAGGGACTGGGAGAGACTGGAGAGCACTGGGACTGACTGGGAGGCACTGGGAGGGACTGGGGAGCACTGGGAATGACTGGGAGGGACTGGGAGGCACTGGGAATGACTGGGAGGGACTGGAGAGCACTGGGAATGACTGGAGAGCACTGGGGGGTGACTGGGAGGCACTGGGAGGGACTGGAGAGCACTGGGAGGGACTGGAGAGCGCTGGGAGGGACTGGAGAGCACTGGGAATGACTGGGAGGCACTGGGAGGGTTATAGGGGGCTGTGGGGGGCTGTGAGGGAG
>NW_020899750.1:0-336 GCF_003984885.1 Neopelma chrysocephalum
CACACTCTCCCTGTCACACGCCTCACACTCGCTGTCAGTGCCACACTCCCTGTCACACTCAGTGTCACCCTCCCACTGTGGGTGTCACACACCCCCTGTCACACTGTCCCTGTCACACTCCTGATGTCACACTGTCCCTGTCACACACCTCACACTCGCTGTCAGTGCCACACTCCCTGTCACACTCAGTGTCACCCTCCCACTGTGGGTGTCACACACCCCCTGTCACACTGTCCCTGTCACACTCCCTGTCACACTCCCGATGTCACACTCTCCCTGTCACACTGTCACTGTCACACGCCCCACACTCCCTGTCACACTCCCTGTCACCCCCCC
>NW_020899751.1:0-948 GCF_003984885.1 Neopelma chrysocephalum
CCAGTCCCTCCCAGTGCTCCCAGTACCCTCAGGGAACATGTGCACCCAGTCGCCCTGGTTGAGCTTCTCCAGTATAAAATCCATCCCCCGCTGGTAAACGCCGTCCCCTGCACACCAGTACGAACCAGTATGGACCAGTACAGAGCAGTACAGACCAGTACAGACCACCACGGACCAGTACGGACCAGTCTGGACCAGTACAGACTGGCAGTCTCCCAGTGCAAACTGGGGCCAGCCCAGAGCAACCACTGCCCTCCCAGTTTGGATTGGGAGCCTCCCAGTACAGACTAAGGCCAGCCCAGCACAAACTGGGAGCCTTCCAATACGGATTGCGATCCTCCCAGTATAAACTGGGACCAACCCAGTAGAACCACAGCCCCACTCAGCCCCATCCCAGTTACTCCCAATCCCCCTTCCCAGTCCCTCCCAGTGCTCCCAGTTACCCCTGCAGACTGGGACGCAGCGCCCCCAGTCCCCCCAGTCCCTCCCAGTGCTCCCAGTTACCCCTGCAGACTGGGACGCAGCGCCCCCAATCCCTCCCAGCGCTCCCAGTTACCTCCCCAGTCCCTCCCAGTGCTCCCAGTCACTCCTGCAGACTGGGACACAGCGTCCCCAGTGCTCCCAGTCCCTCCCAGTGTTCCCAGTTACCCCTGCAGACTGAGACGCAGCACCCCCAGTCCCCCCCAGTCCCTCCCAGTGCTCCCAGTTACCCCTGCAGACTGGGACGCAGCGCCCCAGGCTGAAGAACCTCGAGTGCAGCTCCCGCGTGAAACAAATGTCAGCGGCCGTGGGGGTCCTGGGGGGGCACGGGGGGGTCACTGCCAACCCCCAAACACCCCCACGGACCCCCCAAAACACCCTCAGACCCCCAAAACCCTCCTGGACCCCCCAAACCCCCCAAAAACCCCCACGGATCACCCTGGACCCCCCCCGGACCCCCCAAAACCC
>NW_020899752.1:0-353 GCF_003984885.1 Neopelma chrysocephalum
CCCCCCCCAGAAGCCCTGGATGTGGGAGTAAGAGATGGGGTGACACTGGGTGACACTGGGTGGGGCCCATCCTTGCCCCCCAGTCCCTCCCAGTCCCTCCCAGTGCCCCCAGAAGCCCTGGATGTGGCAGTAGGGCCTCGAGGCTGGAAATGGGGTGGCCCTGGGTGACTCTGGGTGGCCCTGGGTGACCCCAGGTGGCCCCAGGTGCCCCCTCTAAAAGCCCTGGATGTGGCAGTAGGAGATGGGGTGGCCCTGGGTGGCCCTGGATCACCCTGGATGGCACTGGGTGGCCCTGGGTGCCCCCCTAGAAGCCCTGGATGTGGCAGTAGGAGATGGGGTGGCCCTGGGTGTCC
>NW_020899753.1:0-440 GCF_003984885.1 Neopelma chrysocephalum
CCCCCAAATCCCTCCAAATTCCCCAAATCCCCCTAAAATCCCCCAAATTCCCCTCAAATCCCCCCAAAATCCCCCCAAATCCCCCCAAATCCCCTCAAATCCCCCCAAATCCCCCCAAAACTCCCCAAATCCCCCCAAACCCCCTCAAATCCCCCTCCCTCGGAATTCCCAGTTGGAATCTGAAGATGCTCCAGTGCTCCCAGTGCTCCCAGTGGTTCCACGAGGCCTGTACCCAGTGCCTGGCCAAACCCCTCCTCTACGGGGACAGGTCGGGGGGATTTGGGGGGATTTGAGGGGATTTGGGGGGATTTGGGGAAGATTTGGGGGAATTTCAGAGAGTTTAGGGGGGATTGGGGGCAGTTGGGGGGATTTGGGGAGTTTTGGGGGGATTTGGGGGGGATTTCGGGGGATTTGGGGGGGATTTTGAGGGATTTGGGGGG
>NW_020899754.1:0-574 GCF_003984885.1 Neopelma chrysocephalum
GGTTTTGGGGGGTCTTGGGGCAATTTTGGGGGGTCTCAGGTGGATTTTGGGTGGTCCCAGATGAATTTTGGGGGGTCCCAGATGGGTTTTGGGGGGTCCCAGATGAATTTTGGGGGGTCCCAGATAAATTTTGGGGGATCCCAAGTGAATTTTGGGGGGTCCCAGGTGGGTTTTGGGGGGTCCCAGATGAATTTTGGGGGGTCCCAGACGAATTTTGGGGGGTCCCAGATGAATTTTGGGGGGTTTTGGGACGATTTTGGGGGGTCCCGGCCTCCCCCCGCCCGGGGGTGGTCACGTGACCCCTCCCCTGGCCCCGCCCCCCGGTGGGCGTGTCCTCGAAGCGCCGCGGCGGCCTGATTGGCCGGGCCGAGCGGGCGCTGACCAATGGCATCACGAACCGCCGCAAGCCCCGCCCCCTAACCCTAACCCCGCCCCCTCGGCCGGAAGGAGGGGGAGGAGTCGATGACGACGAAGCCACGCCCCCCGCGGCGCCTCGGCCACGCCCCCTCCGCTGGCCACGCCCCCAGGGGCCTCCCCGGTAGCGGAGGAGGCGGAGCCGGGCCCGGGGGGGGGG
>NW_020899755.1:0-651 GCF_003984885.1 Neopelma chrysocephalum
CCCCCCCCGACCCCCCCCCGGGGAGAGGAACAACAACAACAGCCCCGAGGGGGAGAGACCCCCCGACGGACCAACCCCAGCACAGGTGGGTACGGGGGCACTGGGGGGGACTGGGATGCACTGGGATGGGACTGGGATGGCACTGGGGGCACTGGGATGGCATTGAGGGCACTGGGATGGGACTGGGGGGGCACAGGGGGTACTGGGGGACACTGGGGGCATGGAGGGGTACAGGGAGGGGGACTGGGATGGGACTGGGATGGCATTGAGGGCACTGGGATGGCACTGGGGGCACTGGGAGCACTGGGATGGCACTGGGGGCAGTGAGATGGGACTGGGAGCACTGGGGGACACTGGGATGGGACTGGGATGGCACTGGGGGCACGGAGGGGGACTGGCGGGACACTGGGATGGCACTGGGGACACTGGGATGGGACTGGGGGCACTGGGATGGGACTGGGATGCACTGGGGACACTGAGGGGGCACTGGCGGGGCAGAGGGGGTACAAGGGGGCACTGGGGACACTGGGATGGCACTGGGGGGTACTGGGAGGGGTCTGGGGGTACTGGGGGACAATGGGGACACTGGGGGCGCAGGAATGGAACTGGGGATACTGGGATGGGACTGGGGGCATCTCACCCACCCATGGG
>NW_020899756.1:0-650 GCF_003984885.1 Neopelma chrysocephalum
AAAGTGACGTTTTGGGGTCAAAAAAAAGTGGGATTTTTGGGTCACAATCTGGAACTTTTGGGGTCAAGAAAAGTGGGATTTTGGGGTAAAAAAAAATTGCATTTTTGGGTCACAACCTGAAAATTTTGGGGGTCAAAAAGTGGGATTTTGGTGTCCAAAAAATCTCATTTTGGGGTCAAAAAAGTGGGATTTTGGGGTCCAAAAAAAGCGGCATTTTTGGGTCACGACCTGGAACTTTTGGGGTCAAAAAGTGAGATTTTGTGGTCAAAAAAGTGACATTTTGGTGTCCAAAAAGTGACATTTTGGGTCAAAAAAGTGGGATTTTGGGGTCAAAAAAAAGTGGCATTTTTGGGTCGCAACCTGGAAATTTTGGGGTCAAAAAGTGGGATTTTGGTGTCCAAAAAGTGACATTTTGGGGTCAAAAAAGTGGGATTTTGGGGTCAAAAAAAAAGCGGCATTTTTGGGTCACAACCTGGAAATTTTGGGGTCAAAAAGTGGAGTTTTGGGTCCAAAAAGTCGCATTTTGGTGTCCAAAAAGTGACATTTTGGGGTCCAAAAAAAGCGGCATTTTTGGGTCGCAACCTGGAACTTTTGGGGGTCAAAAAGTGGGATTTTGGTGTCCAAAAAGTGACGTTTTGGGGTAAAAAAAA
>NW_020899757.1:0-352 GCF_003984885.1 Neopelma chrysocephalum
CCCCCCCCCTCCGGAGGAATTGGCGGGTTCCAGCCCCTCGCTGAGCCTGACCTGCCTCGTGCGCGGCTTTTACCCCGAATCCATCGACGTCCAGTGGCAGAAGGGGCTGGAAAAGCTGGAGTCGGGCGTGGTGACGTCACCGCCGCGCCGGGAACTTCCGGGCCTGGCTTCCGGTGGGGGGGAGGGGCCCTACTTCCTGTATTCCCGGCTGGAAGTGGCGCGGGACGAGTGGGAAAAGGGGGCGGGGCAAAGCTACGCCTGCACCGCCGTGCACGAGGCGCTGCCCCTGCGCTTCGTGCAGCGCACGCTCCGCCCACAGCCCGGTAATTAGTTAATTAGTCCCGTTAATTAG
>NW_020899758.1:0-455 GCF_003984885.1 Neopelma chrysocephalum
GGGGGGCACTGGTGGTTTTAAGGGGCACTGGTGGTTTTAGGGGACACTGATGGGTGGGGGGCACTGGGGGATTGGGGGGGCATTGGTGGTTTTAGGGGACTCTGATGGATTGGGGGCACTGGTGGGATTGGGGGGCACTGGTGGTTTTAGGGGACACTGATGAATTGGGGGGGACACTGCTGGGTTTGGGGGTACTGCTGGGTTTGGGGGCACTACTGGGTTTGGGGGCACTGCTGGGTTTGGGGGGCACTGCTGGGTTTGGGGGGCACTGCTGGATTTGGGGTGTCCCCCTGCAGAGTGTGCTGGGGAAGGTGAACGAGATCGCCAAGCACAAGGCGACGGTGCAGGACGCAGATACCCAGAGCAAGGTACGGCCCTGGGGGGGGTCAGTACAGCTCTGGGGGGGGTCAGCACAGCCCTGGAGAGGCTCCTCAGACCCCCCCTCCATGGTCCCC
>NW_020899759.1:0-458 GCF_003984885.1 Neopelma chrysocephalum
CCCCCCAGGGCTGTGGGTCCCCCTCAGATTTGGGGTCTCCCTCCAGATTTGGGGTCCCACTCCCACCCCCCAGATTTGGGGTTCCCCTCTTACCCCCCAGGGCTGTGGGTCCCCCCTCAGATTTGGGGTCTCCCCTCAGATTTGGGGTCCCTCTCTCATCCCCCAGATTTGGGGTCTCTCTCTCACCCCCCAGGGCTGTGGGTCCCCCCTCAGATTTGGGGTCCCCCCTCAGATTTGGGGTCCCACTCCCACCCCTCAGATTTAGGGTCTCCCTCTCACCCCCCAGGGCCGTTGTGCCCCCCCAGATTTGGGGTCCCCCTGTCTCACCCCGCATACAGAAACTCCTCATCCACGATGCTCTTGAGGGACACACACACCCGGGGGGGAAGTTTCCGAAAGAGCCTCGGCGACAGCTGCCCACTGAGCTGGGGGGGACACGGGGGGTTCAGGGACCCCCC
>NW_020899760.1:0-654 GCF_003984885.1 Neopelma chrysocephalum
AAGAGGAAATTTTGAGGGGGAGATAATGGGGAAAAGCTGGATCTTTCGGGAGGCTGGCTTTGAACAGCCTAAATAACAAGGAAAAAGGGGAAAATTGCCCCCCTGGCCCCCCAAAACTGATTTCCTCAGCCCACTTCCCCCGACCCCTTGTTCTCTCGTGTCCCCTGGCACCCCATCCCTGCCCGGTGGGAGGAGAGGGCACACGTGGGGGCGCAGCAGATCCCCCCTGGAATGTCTGCTGTGCCCTGTCCCGCGGGAGAGCCGGGAGCAGCCTCGGGAGCTCCCAAAATCCTGCCCGTCCCAGAGGCACCATGCGTGGACCCCACTCTGCCCATCCCGGGGGCCACATCCTGCCCATCCCGTGGGCACCGTGCGCGGCTCCTACCCCCCTCCCAGGGGGCACATCCTGCCCATTCCCTGGGCACCGTGCACAGCTCCCGCTCCCCCCATCCCGGGGGCACATCCTTCCCATCCCCTGGGCACCGTGCACAGATCCCACATCCCCCATCCCGGGGCACATCCTGCCCATCCCCTGGGCACCGTGCACAGATCCCTCATCCCCCATCCCGGGGGGCACATCCTGCCCATCCTGTGGGCACCGTGCACGGCTCCCACCCCCCATCCTGGGGCACATCCCACCTCCATCCCCTGGGC
>NW_020899761.1:0-494 GCF_003984885.1 Neopelma chrysocephalum
GAATGGGCGTGGCTTATGGGGGTGGGGCCAGAGAGGAGGAGGGGCTTCATAAGAAGGGGCGGGGTTTGGCTAAGGGGCGTGGCTTAGTAGTCAGAGGCGTGGCTTTGGGGGCGTGGCTCGGGGCGGGGGCGTGGCCGCCCTTTAGCGCCATCTTGCGGCGACGCGGCGCCATCTTGCCCCGCACCCGCCCCTTCCCTTGGCGCCCCGCCCCTTTCCAATCCATCCCCTCAACAGGCTCCGCCCCCTCCCTCTCACCCGCCCAATTTCGAGCCACGCCCCTTCTCTGGCCACGCCCCTTTCCCCAAGCCCCGCCCCTTCAACGAGCCCCCATTCCCTAAGCCCCACCTCCTCTCTGGCCCCACCCCCATAAGCCACGCCCATTCCAGCAAGGCACGCCCCTTCCCCAAACCACGCCCCCACCCAGAGCACGTAATTAATATTAATGAGGGGGGCGGGGCCACTCACGGATCAGCTTTGACGGTGCTGCGACAGCT
>NW_020899762.1:0-408 GCF_003984885.1 Neopelma chrysocephalum
GGGGGATTTGGGGGATTTGGGACATTTTGGGGGGGATTTGGGGGGGGTTGGGGACGTTTTGGGGACATTTTGGGGGGATTTGAGGGGATTTGGGGGGATTTTGGGGGGATTTGGGAAGATTTGGGGAGATTTTGGGGGGATTTGGGGGGGTTTTGGGACTTTTTGGGATGTTTTGCGGGGATTTGGGATATTTTGGGGGGATTTGGGGACATTTCGTGTTGATTTGGCGACATTTGGGCACATTTTGGGTGGATTTGGGGGATTTGGGCACATTTCGGGTGGATTTGGGGACATTTGGGGGGGATTTGGGGACATTTTGGGTGGATTTGGGCCCATTTCGTGTAGATTTGGGCACATTTTGTGTAGATTTGGGCCCATTTTGGGACATTTTGGGGGGATTTGGGCCCA
>NW_020899763.1:0-325 GCF_003984885.1 Neopelma chrysocephalum
GGGGGGAATTTTAGGGGGATTTTGGGTCCAATTTGGGTGAATTTTGGGTCCAATTTGGGTGAATTTTGGATTGAATTTGGGATCGAATTTGGGTGAATTTTGGATCCAATTTCGGTCAATTTTGGATGGATTTTGGGTCCAATTTGGGTGAATTTTGGATCCAATTTGGGTGAATTTTGGGTGGATTTTGGGTCCAATTTGGGTGAATTTTGGGTCCAATTTGACGCCAAAAACCCCCCAAAATTTCCCCCGCCCGGTCCCACTCGGGCCCTGAGGGTGCCCAGAAGCCGCAACCGCGGGGCGGCCGCCGCCATCATGGCGGGCT
>NW_020899764.1:0-304 GCF_003984885.1 Neopelma chrysocephalum
CGAGGTCCCCCCCGCCCCCCAATTCCCCATAATCCCCCCTCGCCCCTCCCCCCATTTTTTGGGGGGTTCCCCCCTTCCCCTCCCATTCTCCCTTCCCCTCCTATCCCCCCCCATCCCCCCATTTCAGGGTCCCCCCCTGCCCCTCCCCCCATTTTGGGGGTCCCCCCTCCCCCCATTTTTTGGGGGTCCCCCCTGCCCCCCATCCCCCTTCCCCTTCCATCCCCCCTTCCCCTCCCACCCCCCGAGTTCCCCCCACTGCCCCCCCTCCCCATTTTGGGGGTCCCCTCACCCCCCCCTTCCCCTC
>NW_020899765.1:0-495 GCF_003984885.1 Neopelma chrysocephalum
TGGGGACACGGGTCAGTGTCCTTCAGGCAGTACAGGGCCAGGTGACGCCGGGTCTGGGGGTCACCGTTCTGGGGGGACATCAATGGATGGGGACATTGGGGACATCATTGGGGACATTGGGGGCATCACTGGGGACATTGGGGACATCACTGGGGACATTGGGGACGTCACTGGGGAGAGCTGGGCTGACGGTCATCAGAGCTGGGACCCCCAAACCCCCCCAGGGCCCCCGCCCTGGGGAACGTCCTGCCCCCCCCCACGAGGGGACACGGAGGGACACAGCCCTGGGGCCCCCCAAAACCCCCCCAGGGACCCCGAACCTCCCCCAGGGACCCCCAAAACCCCCCAGGGACCCCCAAAACCCCCCCTGGGACCCCCGAAACCCCCCCAGGGCCCCCCAACCTGGAGGTCGGTGATGATGCCGTGGGGAACGTCCTCCTTCTGCTCGTGCAGGAAATGGGCACTGACGGCGTTCAGGGAGTAGGAGCGGAGCTT
>NW_020899766.1:0-314 GCF_003984885.1 Neopelma chrysocephalum
CTGCCCAGAAGGAGAAGGAGGAGATCGGCCAGTGGCTCACGGTGAGATTTTGGGGCAAATTCCCTCAAATTCCAGCAAATCCAGGCAGTCCCGGAGCTCCCCGGGAGGGGGTTTGTCATTTACCCCCCAAAACCCCTCATTTTACCCCAAAAATCCCTCTGTTTTTCCCCCAAATCTCCTATTGTTTCCCCCCAAAAACCCCGTTACTTTCTAAAAACAAATCACTTTTTTCTCCTGAGAAAACATTTTTTTTTCCCAAATTTACTATTTTTGCCCCCAAAAAACCCATAAAAATCTCACTGGTTTTTGTCCAA
>NW_020899767.1:0-334 GCF_003984885.1 Neopelma chrysocephalum
TTATTCCCTAATTTTCTCACCATTATCCCCTATTTTCCCCACCATTATCCCCTATTTTTCCCACCATTATTCCCCATTTTTCCCACCATTATTCCCTTTTTATTCCCACCATTTCCCCCCTCCTTCTCCCCCATTATCCCACCCTTATCCCCTATTTTTTCCCACCCTTATTCCCAATTTTTCCCACCATTCCTTAACTCCCTCACCCCCTCAAGTGGCCGGGAAAACCCTCCTCCCTTTCCCCCTTGGAATGTGCCCGTTGGGGTTGGAAAAACGTGGAATGTGACCTCCTAAAATGCTCCAGCTGCCGGGCCCTGCTCTGTGCCCGCCTCCA
>NW_020899768.1:0-315 GCF_003984885.1 Neopelma chrysocephalum
CACAGTGCAGGGCTGTCCCACGGGACCGTCACCCCCGGCCCAGACCCAGGGACCCCCTGACCCCCCGATCCCCCCTCACCAGCCGAGTCCTCCAGGGCCGCGCAGGGCTGTCCCACGGGGCCGGGCCCGGGGCCATCGTCCCCTTCCCAGGCCCAGTAACGCCGCGGGGACCCGTCAGCCCAGAGCCAGGACTGGCGCTGGAAGAGCGGAGTCAGGACGGGGGGACAGGGAACAGCACGGGGGGCAGTGCAGGCAGGGGCAGGCAGGGGCAGGCAGGGGCAGGCAGGGGGCGGACAGGAGGCATCAGGGCAGGGC
>NW_020899769.1:0-456 GCF_003984885.1 Neopelma chrysocephalum
CCGAGCCGGTGCCGGAGCGTCGGTCGCTGCTGGCGGCGGCTCTGCCCTTCACACAGGCCCTGCTGGCACAGGTGAGGCTCACCTGGCACACCTGGGGCACACCTGGGAGCGGGGGGGTCATACCCGGCACAGGTGGGGCACACCTGGGTGCTGGGGGGGAGGGTGGGGGTCACACCTGGCACAGGTGGGGCACACGTGGGTGCTGGGAAAAGGGAGGGGGTCACACCTGGCACAGGTGGGGCACACCTGGGTGTTGGGGGGGGGGGGGGGGGGGGCCCCCTTGTCCCCCCTCAGCCCCACCCCAGCGGTCCCAGTGCTACCCGTGACCTCCCCAGTCCCCTCCCAGTCCCTCCCAGTGCCCCCAGTGCCACATTCCCCGTTCCCACAGGTGGGCCGGACCCTGGCCCGGGCACAGGCGGCCCTGGCGTGGCCCGAGGGGTCCCCCCCGAGCCCCCC
>NW_020899770.1:0-684 GCF_003984885.1 Neopelma chrysocephalum
GGGGGTCCCAGGGTGTATTTTGGGGGTCCCAAGGGGTGTTTGGGGGGGGTCCTAGCTCACCTTGACCGTCCGGATATAATCCAGCACGTTCGGCACCAGCGACTCCAGCTCCGGGAATCTCTTGGAATATTTGTCCCGGACAAACTTGTGGATGATGTCTGGGGGAGGGAGGGGGTCCCAAAATCCACCTCAGCCCCTGAAACACCCCCCCCCAGAAACGCCCCCTGGGACCCCCCCGAGATCCCTCCCAGGGCTCACTCAGCTTGTTCTCAATCTCCACCATCAGGTTGTTGGCGTCGACGATCACTCAGTACTCAGGGGCTGCCTCCACCAGGCCCAAAACTGCCCAAAAACGGGGGAAATCGACCCAAAATTCCCTTGGGAAACCCTTAAGCCACCCAGGATCCCCCCCAAAAAAACTCCAGGATTCCCTAAATCCTCCCCAGGACCCCCCAAATCCCACCCGGGAAGCCCCCCGAACTGATATTTCAGAGCTGCCTCCACCAAGCCCCAAACTGCCCTAAACCAGGGGAAATCGGCCCAAAATAACCCTGGGAAACCCTCAAACCCACCCAGGATCCCCTAAATCCCCACGGAGAACCCTAAAAACTCAACTGAGACCCCACACAACCCACCCAGGACCCCCCAAATCCCTTCTGCGACCCCCCAAACCTGATATTCCAG
>NW_020899771.1:0-445 GCF_003984885.1 Neopelma chrysocephalum
GTCCCCATGTCCCCCCTGTGTCCCCAAGCCCCTCCAGGTGTCCCCATATCCCTCAGGGACACTGGGGACCCCCTTGGGGACACGGACCCAGGTGTCCCCAAGCCCCTCCAGGTGTCCCCATGTCCCCCCTGTGTCCCCATGTCCCTCAGGGACACTGGTGACCCCCTTGGGGACACCGGGGACCCCCTTGGGGGGAGGTCACCCCTGGAGGTGTCCCCATGTCCCCCTCCGGTGCCACCCCCCCCCCCCCGGGGGGGCCCCCCTTGGCCCCGGGCCCCCCCCGTTGGGGGGGGGGTTTGGGGGGGGGGGTTTTTGGGGGGGGGTTTTTGGGGAGAGGTTTTTTGGGGAGGGGTTTTTGGGGAGGGGTTTTTTAGGGAGGGGGTTTTTTGGCGAGGGGTTTTTGGGGTTTTTTTGGGGAGGGGTTTTTGGGTTTTTTGGGGAGGGG
>NW_020899772.1:0-355 GCF_003984885.1 Neopelma chrysocephalum
GTATTTTTAGGTTATTTTAGAGGTGATTTTGGGGTATTTTTGGGTTATTTTAGGGTTTTTTTTGGGATTATTTTAGGGGTGTTTCGGGGGTTATTTTAGGGCTGCTTTTGGGGTATTTTAGGGGCTATTTTAGGGCTGGTTTTGGGGTATTTTAGGGCTGTTTTTGGTGTGTTTCAGGGTTCCTTTAGCCCGTGAGGATTCATATCTTGGCGTCAGTGCCTGGCCCGGGGCTTTGGGGTTATTTTAGGGATATTTTGGGTTATTTTAGGAGCGTTTTGGGTTATTTTAGGAGTGTTTTTGGGGCGTTTCAGGGTTGTTTTTGGGGTTATTTTAGGGGCGTTTTTGGGGTTATTTT
>NW_020899773.1:0-361 GCF_003984885.1 Neopelma chrysocephalum
AGTGTCCCCAGAATCCCAGTCCCACCCTGTCCCCGTGGCCACGGTGTGCCTGTGCCATCCCAGTGTACAGGGACAGGACTGTCCCCTCGCTGTCCCCTCACTGTCCCCTGGCCGTCCCCTGGCCGTCCCCTGGCTGTCCCCTGGCTGTCCCCTCACTCTCCCCTGTCTGTCCCCTCACTGTCCCCTCGCTGTCCCCTCACTGTCCCCATGTCCCCTCACTGTCCCCTCGCTGTCCCCTCACTGTCCCCTCTCTGTCCCCTCTCTGTCCCCTCACTGTCCCCATGTCCCCTCACTGTCCCCTCTCTGTCCCCTCACTGTCCCCTCACTGTCCCCATGTCCCCTCACTGTCCCCTCTCTGTCC
>NW_020899774.1:0-306 GCF_003984885.1 Neopelma chrysocephalum
AGTGTCCCCAGAATCCCAGTCCCACCCTGTCCCCGTGGCCACGGTGTCCCTGTGCCATCCCAGGGTACAGGGACAGGACTGTCCCCTCGCTGTCCCCTCACTGTCCCCTCACTGTCCCCTCACTGTCCCCTGTCTGTCCCCTGTCTGTCCCCTCACTGTCCCCTCGTTGTCCCCTCACTGTCCCCTGGCCGTCCCCTGGCTGTCCCCTGGCTGTCCCCTCACTCTCCCCTGTCTGTCCCCTCACTGTCCCTCACTGTCCCTCACTGTCCCCTGTCTATCCCCTCGCCATCCCCTCACTGTCCCCTC
>NW_020899775.1:0-380 GCF_003984885.1 Neopelma chrysocephalum
CCCCCCCGGCGCCCCCCGGGCCGGGCCTCGACCCCCGACCCCGACGTGTCCGACTCCGAGTCACTGGGGGAGGTTTGGGGGTGTTCAAGGGGGTTTGGGGGATGTTTGGGGTAGTTTGGGGTTTTTGGGGGGTGTTTGGGGTAGTTTGGGATTTTTGGGGGATGTTTGGGGTAGTTTGGGGTTTTTGGGGGATGTTTGGGGTTTTTGTGGGGTGTTTGGGGTAGTTTGGGGTTTTGGGGGATGTTTGGGATTTTTGGGGGATGTTTGGGGCAGTTTGGGGTTTTTGGGGGATGTTTGGGGCAGTTTGGGGTGTTTGGGGCAGTTTGGGGTTTTTGGGGTGTTGGGGAAGGTTGGAGGAGAAGGGAAGGGGGGTTGAGGGG
>NW_020899776.1:0-312 GCF_003984885.1 Neopelma chrysocephalum
CCCCACAGAGCCCCCCATGTCCCCACAGAGCCCCCCATGTCCCCACACAGCCCCCGTGTCCCCCCAGAGCCACCGTGTCCCCAAAAGCCACTGTGTCCCCAAAGCCACCGTGTGTGTCCTGGAGCTGCCGGGGGTCCCCAGAGCCCCCCATGTCCCCCCAGAGCCACCGTGTCCCCACAGAGCCCCCCATGTCCCCACAGAGCCATCGTGTCCCCCCAGAGCCCCCCATGTCCCCAAAAGCCCCCGTGTCCCCAAAGCCATCATGTGTCCTGGAGCTGCCAAGGGTCCCCAGAGCCCCCTCTGCCCCCCCCC
>NW_020899777.1:0-448 GCF_003984885.1 Neopelma chrysocephalum
GGTGACCCAGCTGACCCAGGTGACCCTCAGGTGACCCTGAGATGACCCTGAGGTGACCCTGAGGTGACTCTGGTGACCCAGCTGACCCAGATGACCCAGGTGACCCTCAGGTCACATTGAGGTGACCCAGATGACCCAGGTGGCCCTCAGGTGACCCTGAGATGACCCCGAGGTGCCGTTGTCCCCCCAGGAGTGAAGCTGGGCCTGGGCTCGGCCGCCCTGGCCACGGCCTGTGGTTCCTTCCACGCCTTCGCCGCCGCCGTGGCCACCCCGGGACCCCCCCAGGACCCCCCGAGGGACCCCCAGGCCTCGCCCCTGGACCAGCACTTGGTGGCCGCCGCCGCCCTGTTTGTGGCTGCCAAGGCCCAGGGGACCCCCAGGAGGGCTCGGGATGTGCTCAACGTCACCCTCAGGTACCTGGGACCCCCAAAAACACACCCTGGGGGGG
>NW_020899778.1:0-382 GCF_003984885.1 Neopelma chrysocephalum
CTGTCTCCATCCCCACCGTCCCTGTCCCCGTCCCCAGGTGACCCCGCGGCTGCCGTGTCCATCTGTCCTCGCGTCTGCTGGCGCTGGGGGGGGACGGGGACCCACCGGGGCTCTCCCTGTCCCTGTCCCTGTCCCCACCCCTGTCCCCACTCTCGGTGTCCCTGTCCCTGTCCCCACCGTGGCTGTCCCCGTCCCCAGGTGACCCCGCGGCCGCCGTCCGTCTGTCCACGCGTCTGCTGGCGCTGGGGGGGGACGGGGACCTACCGGGGCTGTCCCTGTCCCTGTCCTGTCCCTGTCCCTGTCCCTGTCCCTGTCCCTGTCCCTGTCCCTGTCCCCGTCCCCATCCCCACTCAGACTGTCCCTGGCCCTGTCCCCACTCCCG
>NW_020899779.1:0-321 GCF_003984885.1 Neopelma chrysocephalum
CAGCACCATCCTACGGGGGGCTCGGGGGGTCTTGGGGGGTCTTTGGGAGGTCTTTGGGGTTCTTGGGGGGTCTTTGGGGGGTCTTTGGGGTCTTTGGGAGTCTTGGGGGGTCCCTGGGGGTCTTTGGGGTCTTTGGGAGGTCTTTGGGGGTCTTGGGGGGCCTCTGGGGGGTCATTGGGAGTCTTTGGGGGTCTTTGGGGGGTCTTTGGGGTCTTTGGGGGTCTTGGGGAGTCTCCAAGGGACCCGGCGCCCGGGGACATCCCCTCGGGGATCAACTCCACCAGCACCATCCTACGGGGGGCTCGGGGGGTCTTGGGGGGT
>NW_020899780.1:0-913 GCF_003984885.1 Neopelma chrysocephalum
CCAGAAGTGGGATTTTGGGGGGAGTCTGAGGGGTTTTGGGGGGTCTGGGGGGGGTCACAGGGTCAGGGGGGATCCAGGAGTGGGGGGTTTGGGGGGTCCTGGGAGGGGGTTTGGGGGGTCCTGGGGTTGAGGGGGGCCCCTAATTTTGAGCTGTCATTTTGGGGTTTGTCCCCCCTAATTTTGGGCTGTTTTTTGTGGGGGGGATCCCCCCTAATTTCGGGACATCTCTCCCTTAATTTTGGGTCGTCCTTGGAAAGGGGAATGTCCCCTAATTTTTGGTGTCCTTTTAGGGTTGATTCCACCTAATTTTGGGCTGGTTTTTGGGGGGGATCCCCCCTAATTTTGGGCTTTGTCCCCCCTAATTTTGGGCTGCCTTTTTGAGGGTGATCTCCCCTAATTTTGTGGGGTGTCCCCCCAAATTTTGGGTTGTCATTTTGAGGGTGATCCCCCCCTAATTTTTTGCTGTTTTTTGAGAGTGATCCCCCCTAATTTTTGAGGCTGATCCCCCCTAATTTTGGGCTGGTTTTCGGGCTGTCCCCCCCTAATTTCGGGCTGTTTTTTGGGGAGGGACTCCCCCCCTAATTATGAGGTGTCTTTAAATGGGATTCCCCCTAATTTTGGGCTGTGTCCCTTCTAATTTGGGGCATTCTTGGAGAGGGAACCTGTTCTAATTTTGGGATGTCTTTGAATAGAATCTCCTCTAATTTTAGGGTTATTTTCCCCAATTTTGGGCTGTTGGTTTGGAGGATTCCCCCTAATTTTTGGTTGTTTTTTGGGGTTGATCCCCCCTAATTTCAGGCTGTTTTTTGAGGGTGATCCCCCCTAATTTTTGGCTGTTTTTTGAGGGTGATCCCCCCTAATTTTTGATTGTTTTTTGGGGTTGATCCCCCCTAATTTTTGGTGTCCCCCCCCC
>NW_020899781.1:0-324 GCF_003984885.1 Neopelma chrysocephalum
GCTGCTGCTGCTGCTGCTGCTGCTGCTGCTTCTTCTTCTTCTTGTCCCCGCGCCGCTTGTCCTTGTCCTTGCGGTGGCCCCGCGAGCGGCCCGAGCTGCCCGAGCGGCCCCGGCGCCGACGGCGCTTCTCCGACCCGGCGCCGCCCCTGGAGCGCGAGCGCCGCGACGACCACGAGCGCCGGCGGGAGCGGGAGCGGGACCCGCGGCGGCGGCGACGGTGACGCTCCTTGGACTTGGAGGAAGAGGAGGGGGTGGTTGTTGGGGGGCGTCGGGGGGCCGGGGGGGGGGTTTTTTGGATGACGACGAAGCCCCCCAGGAGGAGGA
>NW_020899782.1:0-377 GCF_003984885.1 Neopelma chrysocephalum
GGAGGTCACTGGGGGGTTTGAGGGTCTCTGGAGGGTCTCAGGGGGGGTTTGGGGGGTCTCTGGGGGGGTTTGGGAGTCACTGGGGGCTTTAGGAGTCACTGGGGGGGTTTGGGGGTCACTGGAGGGTCTCAGGGGGGGTTTGGGAGTCACTGGGGGGGGTTTGGGGGTCACGAGGGGGGTCTCGGGGGGGGTTTGGGGGTCTCTCACCTCTCCGGTTGCCCATCCCCGATTTCCTTGATCTTCTCCTGCCGGGAGAGCCCCCCGTGAGTGTCCCACCCCCCTCCTCTGTGTCCCACACCCCCTCCTCTGGGTCCTCCCCCCCGTGTCCCACCCCCCCGTGTCCCAACCCCCCCTGAGCCCCCCAGGACCCCCTGGGA
>NW_020899783.1:0-471 GCF_003984885.1 Neopelma chrysocephalum
GAGGTACTGGGAGGGACTGGGAGGCACTGGGGGGTGATGGGAGGGACTGGGGGGGTGATGGAAGGGGTTTTGGAAGGTACTGGGGGACACTGGGAGGGACTGGGGGGCACTGGGAGGTACTGGGAGGGACTAGGGGGGACTGGGGGGACTGGAGGGCACTGGGAGGGACTGAGAGAGGACTGGGAGGGACTGGGAGTGATGGGATGGCAATGGGAGCACTGGGAGGGGTGATGGGAAGGACTGGGAGGGACTGGGGGGGTGATGGAAGGGGGTTTGGGAGGTACTGGAAATACTGGGAGGGACTAGGGGGGACTGGGAGGCACTGGGAGTGATGGGATGGCAATGGGAGCACTGGGAAGGGACACTGGGAGTGATGGCGGGAATGGGAGGGGGACTGGGAGCACTGGGAAGGACACTGGGAATGATGGATGGGCAATGGGAGCACTGGGAGTACTGGGAGGGACTGGGGGG
>NW_020899784.1:0-316 GCF_003984885.1 Neopelma chrysocephalum
CCCCTCCCTCCCCGATTCCCTCTCGCTGCCCACGGGCTCGCGCGCCCCGGCGGCTGCGGGCCGCCGCCGGCCCTTTCTCGCTCTCTCTTCCCTGGCGCGTTTGGCGGGCCGCGGCTTAAGGCCGCCAGAGGAAAAAAAAAAAGGGAAAAAAAGCCGGGAGGGCGCCCCCACTTCGCCCGCAACCCGGCCTCCGGCCGGCAGACCTCGGCGGAACCCAGCCCGCCGGCAACCACGCCACCGCGGCTCTGGCGCCGGCCAAGGAGGAGGGAGGGGCGAGGCGCCGCCGCCTCGCCCGCCACCAGCCGTCGTCCCCAGG
>NW_020899785.1:0-302 GCF_003984885.1 Neopelma chrysocephalum
CCCCCCCAGTGCCCTCTCGCTGCCCCCCCCTTGTCCCTGCACAGCCACATTGGTGCCCCAATTAGTGCCAGCGCTAATTGTGTGTGGGGGGGACAGTCCTGGGGGGGCGGTCCTGGGGTCCTCCGAGGCTGATGGTGTCCCTTGTGTCCCCCCAGGGCCGCCCCCTCCCTGCCGAGCCCCCCCCGGACCAGGGCAGGACAGAGCCCCGGGGGGGCGGGGGTGAGCTGGGGGATGGGGAGGAGGGGGGGCACGCCGGGGGGGGGGGGCAAGGGGGGTAACGGGGAGCATTGGGGAGGGTCTGG
>NW_020899786.1:0-755 GCF_003984885.1 Neopelma chrysocephalum
AGCATCTCCCTTACCCTTTTCCGTCTCCAGTGTCCACATAAATCATTCTAAATTCATTCTCACTTCTTTTTCCTTTTAATGTTTATACCTACACAATAGGCAATAGAATGAACCTTGCCATCAAACTTACTGTTAAGTCACGCTTTTGCAAACTGATATTAAACCTGCTTTTGCCAACACCTTTCACAGTGATGGTGTAAGTAACCCAAACCCCCTGGGGATGCCCAGGGAATCTGTACAGGGCAGGGACAGGGAGTTAAGCTGGTGGCTTTCCAGTCATTTTCAATGTTCTCCACATGTGACCACTGAAACCACATGGTCTTCAAAACTTCCTTTACATCCTTGTCCAAGAAGCATTGTCCTGTGAAAACGGTGATGGAGTCTGCAGGGACAGGACAGGAGGTGGAGTGGAGCATGGCCAGGGTGGCAGGTCAGTGTCTGCCCCGGCACATAGGACAGTAGAGACCTGCTGTCCCTGGCCCCTGGGACATTGGGGATGTGGAAAGCAGGCAGGAGGATTCGGAGGGCTGGGGGTCTCATATGAAGCACCAAGAGAAAGGGAGTTACTTGCACCATCTCTGCAGCAGGCAGACAGCTGATGTACCTGGGGATGTGCTCCTTGCAGGACTCTGCCAATGCTTCTGCTCCTCCTTTTTATTGCTGCCAGGGCTGTGGGTGGCAGCTCTGACCAGGGCATTGTGAAATCTCTGTGGTTCCAAATTTACCAGCTATAGGAAGGGTTGGTTTCAGCTGGT
>NW_020899787.1:0-391 GCF_003984885.1 Neopelma chrysocephalum
CCCCCAAAACTTCACTGATCCCAAACCATTCCAGGGATTTCACATCCAAACCATTCCAGGAATTTCACATTCCAAATATTATCATCATCCAGATTTCCACCCCCCCCCCAAACTTTCCCAATCCCAAACCATTCCAGGAATTTCTCATCCCACAGATCATTATCCAGATTTTTACCCCCCCCCCAAAACCTAAAACTTCACTAATCCCAAACCATTCCAGGAATTTCACATCCCATATATTATTATCCAGATTTTTACCTCCCCTAAAACTTCCCCAATCCCAAACCATTCCAGAAATTTCACATCCCAAATATTATTATTATCATCCAGATTTCCACCCCCCCAAAACTTCCCTGATCCCAAACAATCCCAGGAATTTCTCATCCCACAG
>NW_020899788.1:0-335 GCF_003984885.1 Neopelma chrysocephalum
TGGGGATTTTTTGGGATTTTTTGGGAATTTTTGGGGATTTTTTGGGGAATTTTTGGGGAATTTTTGGGGGATTTTTTGGGAATTTTTTGGGGATTTTTGGGGAAATTTTTAGGGAAAAGAATTCCCAAACTTACCCTGGAATTCACGACTTCCAAGGAAACGTTCCGGGGGCTCCCGCTGGGAACTGGAAGGGAAAAAAAACGGGATAAGATTCCTAAAATTTTGTAGGAATTCTGTGGGAATTTTTGTAGGAATTTTGTGGGAATTTTGTGGGAATTTTTTGGGAATTTTGTGGGAATTTTGAGGGAGTTTTTGGGGGATTTTGTGGGAATTTT
>NW_020899789.1:0-306 GCF_003984885.1 Neopelma chrysocephalum
TTCTATCCCAGTGCCTGCAGTTGTACCCTCAGTTCTATCCCAGTTCCACCCCAGTGCCCCCAGTTCCACCCCAGTGCCCCCAGTTGTGCCCCAGTACCCCCAGTGCTATCCCAGTACCCTCAGTGCCCCCAGTGCCCCCAGTGCCCCCAGTTCCACCCCAGTGCCCCCAGTGGTGCCCCTAGCTGTGCTCCCAGTGCCCCCACTTCCACCCCAGTGCCTCTGGTTCTGCCCCAGTGCTCCCAGTTGCCCCCTAATGCCCCCAGTTGTGCTCCAGCACCCCCAGTTCTGCCCCCCTGACCCCTCAGT
>NW_020899790.1:0-360 GCF_003984885.1 Neopelma chrysocephalum
TGAACAAAGGTGGGTGAGCCAGGGCAGAACCCACCCGACCCCAACCCTGGGCGAGGTGGGGAGGTTTCGGGGGGCTCAGAGGGACCTGTCGAGCAGGAACTGGGCGAGCTGGGAGTGGAGGGCGAAGCCGAGCTGCTCCTTGAGGCGGCACCAGCGCTCCAGGTGGCCCCCGATGCGGATCCGGCAGCGGCTCCGACGAGCGTCCAACTCCCGGCGCCGCTGCCGACGGACAACCTCGGGGGCACGGGGGCGACCCCCCCGCGACGGGGACACGGGAAGGGGCTGGGGGGGACAAGGGAGGGGTCACTGGGGTCACTGGGGTGGGCTGGGGGGACTGGGAGGGGCTGGGGGACAGGGGAG
>NW_020899791.1:0-372 GCF_003984885.1 Neopelma chrysocephalum
GCTGCGGCCCCTCCCCGTGCCTCCCGGGTCCGCCCATCGCACCCCCCGTGCCCGCTGATCGCATCCACAGTGCCCCCCCTGTGTCCATCATTGCACCCCCAGTGCTCCCTCGTGCCCTCCCGTGCCCACTGATCACATCCCCAGTGCCCCCCTTGCCCACCATGGCACCCCCAGTGCCCCGCCCCGGCCACCCATCCCACCCCCCCGTGCCCCCTGCGCCCACCATTGCACCCCACGTGCCCACTGGTCACACCCCCTGTGCCCACCCATCGCACCCCCCGTGCCCCCCATGCCCACTGATCACATCCCCCGTGCCCACCCATCACCCCCCCAATGCCCCCTGTGCCCATTGGTCAAACCCCCGTGCCCACC
>NW_020899792.1:0-317 GCF_003984885.1 Neopelma chrysocephalum
CCCCAAAATCGCCCTTTTTCGCCCCAAAATCCGCCTCCCCCCCCCCCCCTGGTCTGGGCAGCGGCGGCCCGCGGGGGGGGGGGGGCGGGGCAAAGGCCGTGACGTCACCGCGCCCCGCCTCGAATGGGGGGGGCCTTAAAAGGGCAACGCCGCCCAGCTGAGTCACGGTGGGGCCCACCCCGGTTTTTGGGGGGTCCCGGGGGGGGAATTTGGGGGTCCCGGGGGAGTTTTGGGGGTCCCGGGGGAAGGCTGGGGGTTTTGGGAGGGTTCTGAGGAGGTTTGGGGGGTCCTGGTGGTGTTTTTGGGGGGCCCGGGGG
>NW_020899793.1:0-430 GCF_003984885.1 Neopelma chrysocephalum
CGAGCACTCCTGGGGAGACCCCCCCGTGGCCTGGCACCTCTGGGAGGTACCCCCCGAAATTGGGAAACCCCCCCGGGACCCCCCAAAACCCCCCTGAATTCCCCCCCAAAACCTGGGACCCCCCAAACCCCCCAAAACCTCCCCAAAACCCCCTGAAACCTGGGACCCCCCCAATCCCCCTAAAACCCCAAGGACCCCCCCCAGCGTTTGGGCACCTCTGGGAGGGACCCCCCAAAATTGGGACCACCCTGGGAACCCCCTGGATCCCCAAAACCCCCTTGAATTCCCCCAAAAACCTGGGGCCCCCCAAACCCCCCAAAACCTCCCCAATCCCCTCCCCCCCCGAAATCTGGGACCCCCCAAATCCCCTAAAACCCCAAGGACCCCCCCCAGCGTTTGGGCACTTCTGGGAGGGACCCTCCAAAATTGG
>NW_020899794.1:0-437 GCF_003984885.1 Neopelma chrysocephalum
AACACCTTTTTTGCCAAAATTTCCCATTTCCCCCCCCAAAAAACCCATATTTCCAAAAATCCTACTGTTTTTTCTCCAAAAAATCTCCAATTTTCCCCCAAAACCACCCATTTGTTCTCCAAAACCACCCATTTTCCCCCCAAAAAATCTCACCTTTTTTCACCCAAGAAACCACATTTTTTTCCCAAAAATCCTCCAGTTTTTCCCCAAACCCACCCGTTTTTCCCCCAAAAAATCTCACCGTTTTTCCCCCAAGAAATCACAATTTTTTCCCCAAAAAACCTCCAAAATCTGCCCAAATCACCTCAAAAACCTCCCAAATCACCCCAAAATCCTCCCAAATTACCCCAAAATCCTCCCACATCACCCCAAAATCCTCCCACATCACCCCAAAATCCTCCCAAATCACCCCAAAATCCTCCCAAATCCCCCCCTAA
>NW_020899795.1:0-352 GCF_003984885.1 Neopelma chrysocephalum
ATTGGGAGCCCTGGAGTGTTTGGGAGCCCTGGATTGGGAGCCCTGGAGTGTTTTGGGGGTCAGAGAATGGGATTGGGAGCCCTGGAGTGATTGGGGGTCCGGGGGTGGGATTGGGAGCTCTGGAGTGTTTGGGAGCCCTGGATTGGGAGCCCTGGAGTGTTTGGGGACACAAATTGGTGCATTTGGGGACTCAAAAGGGCACATTTGGGGTCAGAATGGGGACATTTGGGGACACAAAAGATGTGATTAATGTCACGTTGGACTTGTCGATCAGGCGCTGGGGAAGGGGGGAAAGAGGGGGAAAAGGGGGTCAGGGGGTGGGATTGGGAGCCCCGGAGCGACTGGGGACACA
>NW_020899796.1:0-341 GCF_003984885.1 Neopelma chrysocephalum
GGACCCCAATAAAGGTGCTGCACCTACCCCACCATCCAGATGTGGTCATTTGGACCCCAAATTTTGGGGAGGGGACCCGATTTTGGGTGTAGAATCCCCCAAATCTGAGCAGAGACCCAAATTTTGGGGGATTCTCCAAAAAAGGACCTGGGGCAGGTGCTGAGGGGTGGCCACGCCCCCTCCAGGGCAAACCACGCCCCTCGATTTGCATAAACCAATAGCAGAGCTCCCACACCCCCTTCTAAACCACGCCCCCACTCTTGGCCACGCCCCCAGTTTGCTCCACGACGATCAAATAGTGGAGACCACGCCCCTCCGGAGGGGCAAACCCCGCCCCTTAA
>NW_020899797.1:0-372 GCF_003984885.1 Neopelma chrysocephalum
ACACTGACAGGGTGTGACACCCCCGTGCAACCCCGTGCGAGGGCGGGTGACAGCGGGTGACACCGTACAAGGGTCGGTGACACCCCCTGTGTGACACCGTGTGAGGGCTGTGACGGTTGTGACACCCCCCCGGGACCCTCCAGGACCCCTCGGGACACCCCCGGGACCCCCCCGAACCCCTCCCCACCTCAACCCCCCCCCCAGTGCGAGTGTGGGACACTGGGGACCCCCCCGGGTGGGATTTGGGCTGTGAGGGGGTCCCACGACCCCCTCGGGGGGTGGGGAGGGGCTGGGACCCCCCTGGAGGGGTGGGGAGGGACCGGGACCCCCCGGGTGGGTTTTGGGGGTCGGGGGGGTCCCAGAGGTTGGGGG
>NW_020899798.1:0-332 GCF_003984885.1 Neopelma chrysocephalum
GACGGCGTTGACCTGGGGACAGGGGACAGTGGGGACATCACTGGGGACACTGGGGACAGGGGTGTGATGGGGTGACAGGAGGGGACAGGGGGTTTGGGGGGGTGTCAGGGTGTCCCGAGGGGGTGACATTGGGTGACAGGAGGTGTCCCTGGGTTTGGAGGTGACAGGAGGTGACAAGAGGTGACAGGGGGTGACAAGAGGTGACATTGGTGTGACATTGGTGACAAGAGGGGACAGGGGGTGACAGGGGGTGCCCCTGGGTTTGGGGGTGACAGGAAGTGACATTCAGGGACAGGGAGGTGATGGGAGGTGACAGGGGGGTGACATTGGTG
>NW_020899799.1:0-332 GCF_003984885.1 Neopelma chrysocephalum
TTTTTTCCAATTTTTTCCCAATTTTTTTTAATTTTTCCGGGAATTTCGGGGCAAAAAAAATCGGGAATTTTTTCCCACCTTGTTGGGATTCATGGAATCGTTCCGGAGTCGTTGTTTGTTCTTCTGGAGTTTGCTGGGCATCATTTTGCCCGTCCGGAAGTCGAAGCTGCTCAAATCCACGGAATTCCCGAGGTATCGGGCGAGTTGGGGTTTGCTCCGGAATTTTTTCCCGCTGGGACTGGGATGGGAGAGAGAAAAAATGGGATTGGAGAAAAAAAACGGGAGAAAAAAGTGGGATTTGGGGGAAAAAATGGGGAAAAAGGGGGAAAAAA
>NW_020899800.1:0-315 GCF_003984885.1 Neopelma chrysocephalum
CCCCCAGGTGTGCCCAGGTGCCCCTCAGGTGTGCCCAGGTGTTACCTGAGGGAGGGGGCGTGAACAGACCACCCGAAATCGGCGATTTTGAGCTCCCCTTTGAGGCCGAGCAGGAGGTTCTCGGGTTTGATGTCCCTGTGAATGACCTTCCGCCCGTGGCAGTACAGGAGGGCGTCGGCCAGTTCCTCCATCAGCTGCCAAAATTTGGGGAAAAGGGACCCCAAAATCACCTGAGGGGTCCCCAAAATCACCCCGGGGGGCCCAAAAACCCCCGACCCCCCCCCAGACCCACAAATGTCCTCCAGGACCCCCAAA
>NW_020899801.1:0-480 GCF_003984885.1 Neopelma chrysocephalum
CGTCCTGCGCCCCATCCCCAGTGAGAAAACACACCCCAAAACCCCCCAAAACCCACAGGGACCCCCCCAAAATCCACAGGGACCCCTAGAGACGTCCACGGCTCCCCCACTGCCTCTACCAGGGGCTCATGGAGATCCTGGTGCCCGACGTCCTGCGACCCATCCCCAGTGAGAAAACACACCCCAAAACCTGCAGGGACACCCCAAAACCCACAGGGACCCCCCAGAACCCACAGGGACCCCTAGAGCCACCCACAGCCCCCCCAAACCCCCCAAACCAGGCACAATGTTCCTCCCTCCCTCCCTCCCTCTCTCCAAACTCCCCCAAACCTTTCCAGGACAAACCCACACCCCCCAGACCCTCAAAACCTCCTCGTGCCCCCCCAGATCCCCCCAAAGACCCCCCAAAACTCCCAGGGAACCCCCAAAACCCACAGGGACCCCCCAAAACCCCCCTGGACCCCCAGAACCACCCACAGC
>NW_020899802.1:0-437 GCF_003984885.1 Neopelma chrysocephalum
CCCCCAAATCCCAGCTCAGCCCCCCCAGACAAACAAAACATCCCCAAACACATCCCAAGTCATCCCCAGAAACGCTCCTAAAATGCCCCAAATCACTCCCAAAAATACTCCAAACCCACCCCAAAAAACACATCGAAAAAACCTCAAAACACCCCCAAAAGACACCCATAAAAACACCCCAAAATGCCCCGAAACACACCCCCAAAACCACCCCAAATCACCCCCCAAAACCACCCCAAAACCACCCTCAAAAACACTCCAAAAAGCATCTCAAGACCAGCCCCAAACCATCCCCAAAAACACTCTAAAAAGAGCCCCAAAACCACCCCAAAAATTACTTCACAAACACTCTCAAAAACACCTCAAAACACCCCCAAAACCACCCCAGGACTCCCAAAGCCACCCTGGGGCCCCCAAAACCACTCTGGGACCCCCAA
>NW_020899803.1:0-562 GCF_003984885.1 Neopelma chrysocephalum
GTTCCCACAGAAACCCCAAATCCCGTGGGAACCCCAAAGCCCTGCCCTTATCCCTGAGGAGATCCCAAATCCCCGTCCCCGTGTTCCCACAGAAACCCCAAATTCCTGTGTCCTTGTGGGAATCCCAAAGCCCTGCCCCATTCCCACAGAAATCTCAAATCCCTGTCCCTGAGGAGATCCCAAATCCCTGTCCCCACATTCCCACAGAAACCCCAAATCCCCGTGTCCTTGTCCTTGCGTTCCCATGGAAACCCCAGATTCCTGTGTCCTTGTGGGAATCCCAAATCCCTGCCCCTGTGTTCCCACAGAAACCCCAAATCTCTGTCCCCATCCCGGTGCCAATCCCGCTGTCCCCGTGTCCTTGTCCCTGTGCCAGCGGCACAGCTGGGCCCTGAATCCCTCTGGCCCCATCCCAGTGTTCCCATCCCTGAATCCCTGTGTCCCCATCCCCGTGTCCCCGTGTCCCTGTGGAAATCTCAGTGTCCCCACCCCGCCGCCGTCCCCTCTGTCCCCTCCCCTGTGTCCCCATCCCAGTGTCCATGTCCCTGTGTCCCCATCCCAG
>NW_020899804.1:0-341 GCF_003984885.1 Neopelma chrysocephalum
CCCCGAGCTTTGCCTTGCGAGTGGCTTTGGGGGGACCCGGCGCCCCTCCCTTCCCTCCCCTGACCCCTCGGACTCCCCCCTGCCCCACCCCCCCGTGACCCCCCTGCCTCCTTTCTGTCCCCTCCGCTCTCGTTTGTCCCCTCCGTGTCCCCCCATCCCCGCTGGGCCCCCCCGCGCCTGCATGGCCCGTGGCTGTGCCCCCACCCCGTGGCGGTGCCCCCCCCCCGCGGCCCCCACCGCCCGCCCCCCCCCGGGCCCCCCCTACGCCCCCCCCCCCCCCCCCTCCCCCCCCCCCGCCCCGCATCTGCATCGCCCGTGGCTGTGCCCCCCCTCGACGCCCC
>NW_020899805.1:0-499 GCF_003984885.1 Neopelma chrysocephalum
CCCCCCCCCCCAAAAAAGGGGGTCCCCTCCTTTCTCCTCATCAAAAAAGGGGGGGGTCCCTCCTCTCCCCCCCCTTCGTGTACAATAAATCGTGGTTGTTGCTGCTCTTTTTGGGGGGTTTGGTTTTGGGGACCCCCCCCAGTGTCACCCCCAGTGTCCCCCAATGTCCCCCCAATGTCCCCAATGTCTCCCCAATGTCCCGCCAGTGTCCCCCCAATGTCCCCCCAATGTCCCCAATGTCCCCCCAATGTCCCCCCAAATGTCCCGCCAGTGTCCCCTCAATGTCCCCCAATGTCCCCAATGTCCCCCCAATGTCCCCCAATGTCCCCCAAATGTCCCCCCATGACCCCCTGTGTCCCCCCATGTCCCCAGTGTCCCCCTGTCCCCCTCTGTGTCCCCCCATGTTCCCCCCATGTCCCCACGTCCCCCCGCGTCCCCGGCGTCCCTCTGTGTCCCCCCCTGTCCCTCCATGTCCCCAATGTCCCCCCGTGTCCCCCCC
>NW_020899806.1:0-385 GCF_003984885.1 Neopelma chrysocephalum
TTCCCAATGGGAACCCATGGGAATACACGTGGCTGTTCCCTCTTTTTTTGTGTGTGTGTGTGGTTTTTTTTTTTTAATAAATCGTATTTTTCCTTTGGGTTGCTGGCACTGGAAAGAGCGAGTCACGGCCGCCCCGGGGACGCAAGTTTTATGTAATTATTATTAATGTCACTAATGAGCCCCGCGGGGCCGGCTCCCCCCCTCGCGCACCGCCGCCAGGGGGCGCTGCCCGCAGCGCGTGTGGGGGGGCGGCCATGACGCAGCAGCGGCGGCGGGACCCCGTCGCCGCTCCTCGTCCCGGTTCTCGCCGGCCGGAAGCCGCCTCCCTTTTCCTCTCCTTTTCCCCCTCCTTTTTCCCCTCCCTTTTCTTTTTTTCCTCCCTCCC
>NW_020899807.1:0-521 GCF_003984885.1 Neopelma chrysocephalum
GGGGAGGAGTCAGAGGAGAGGGGGAGGGGTCAGAGGTGAGGGGGAGGAGCCACAGGTTTGTGGGAGGAGCCTCAGGTGAGGGGGAGGGGCTTAAGTGAGGGGGAGGGGTCAGAGGTGAAGGGGAGGGGCTACAAGTGAGGGGGAGGGGCCAGAGGAGAAGGGGAGGAGCCAGAAGAGAGGGGGAGGGGCTATAACTTAGGGGGAGGAGCCAAAAGTGAGGGGGAGGGGTCAGAGGCGAGGGGGAGGAGTCAGAGGTGGGGGGAGGGGCCAGAGGTGGGGGGGAGGGGCAGGAAGGGAGCGGGAGGGGCACAAATCCCCCCAAGTCCCCGTCAAATCCCCCCCAACCCCCCCAATCCCCTTCAAACCCCCCCAAACTCCCCCCCAAATCCCCCAAAATCCCCCCAAATCCCCCCCAAATCCCCCCAAATCCTCCCCAAATCACCTGAAATCCCCCCAAAATCCCCCCAAACCCTCTCAACTCCCCCCAAAATCCCCCCAAATCCCCCCCAAATGCTCCTCAA
>NW_020899808.1:0-458 GCF_003984885.1 Neopelma chrysocephalum
TGCTGGGGGACGAGTCTGGGGGGACACAGGGGGGGTGAGGGGACAAACCCCCCAGAGCGGGGCTGCACAGCCCCTCAGGGCCCCCCCAGAGCTGCCCCACACCCTCCAAAGGGGTCACATCCCCCTTGGAGCTGCCCCAAAAGGGGCCAAATCCCCCTTGGAGCTGCCCCAAAAGGGGGCAAATCCTCCTTGGAGCTGCCCCAAAAGGGGTCAAATTCCCCTTGGAGCTGCCCCAAAAGGGGTCAAATCCCCCTTGGAGCTGCCCCAAAAGGGGTCAAATCCCCCATGGAGCTGCCCCAAAAGGGGCCAAATCCTCCTTGGAGCTGCCCCACCACCCTCCAAAAGGGGTCACATCCTGCTTGGAGCTGCCCCAAAAGGGGCCAAATCCCCCTTGGAGCTGCCCCATCACCTTCCAAAGGGGCCAAATCCCCCTTGGAGCTGCCCCAAAAGGGGTCAAA
>NW_020899809.1:0-375 GCF_003984885.1 Neopelma chrysocephalum
AAATAAAATAAAATTAAAAATAAAATAAAAACTAAAAATAAAATAAATATAAATAGAATTAAAATAAAATAAAAATAAATAAAATAAAATAAAATAAAAATAATATAAAATGAAAAATAAAAAATAAAATTAAAAATAAAATAAAAAGAAAATAAAATAAAAATAAAATAAAAATTAAAAATAAAATAAAAATAAAATATAAATTAAAAATAAAATAGAAATAAATTGAAAATAAAAAATAAAAAGAAATAAAAATGAAATAAAATAAAAATAAAATAAAATAAAAATAAAAGAAAAAAATAAAATAAAAAATTAAATAAAATAAAAATAAAAAAAATGAAAAATAAAAAATAAAATAAAAAATAAAATAAAAAT
>NW_020899810.1:0-410 GCF_003984885.1 Neopelma chrysocephalum
CTTGAGAGTGTTGAAACTTAATGATTTGATGAAAATTGAGATCTTTTGCTTCAGGAAGCCTGTGGTGAATTCTAAACTGACTGTAACTGACCGAAAAAGAAAAACACTGAGCATGGTTATAGGGAACTCAGTGCTAGGTTTCTGAGTGCTGTGCAGTGATGGTATAACAGGCTACCAAAATAATTAATATATATCAGATTAAAATTTCAGAGGAGAGATGTTGTGAACCAGTTGCTTAGTGGGAGATCCTGCCTCGAGGGATTGTTACATGTGGAATGACTGATGCATGCTGTGTAGCAAAAGTTCAGTTTCTTGTATAAAAATTAAGATGCAAAATGATAGTGTTTGTTAGACAGGTAAGGGGAAAGATGGAAATGCACAGCTTTCTACTGAGTTCTCATCCCTGAAAC
>NW_020899811.1:0-412 GCF_003984885.1 Neopelma chrysocephalum
TGGGGTCATTTTGGGGGGATTTGGGGTCATTTCGGGGGGATTTGGGGTCATTTTGGGGGATTTGGGGTCACTTTGGGGGATTTGGGGTCATTTTGGGGGATTTGGGGTCATTTTGGGGGGTTTGGGGTCATTTTAGGGGACTTTGGGGTCATTTTAGGAGATTTGGGGTCATTTGGGGTGTTTGGGGTCACTTTGGGGGATTTGGGGTCATTTTTGGGGGATTTGGGGTCATTTGGGGGGTTTGGGGTCATTTTGGGGGATTTGGGGTCACTTTGGGGGATTTGGGGTCACTTTGAGGGGTTTTGGGGTAGTTTTGAGAAATTTGGGGTCACTTTGGGGGATTTGGGGTCTCTTTGAGGGGTTTTGGGGCCGTGGTGGAGATGGTGCTCAACCGGCTCCCACAGGTGGGATT
>NW_020899812.1:0-452 GCF_003984885.1 Neopelma chrysocephalum
GGGGGTTTTAGGGGAAAATGGGGATTTTAGGAGGATTTTAGGGGAAAAAATGGAGATTTTGGGAGAATTTTAAGGGAAAAAATGGGGATTTTAGGAGAAAAAATGGGGATTTTACGAGCAAAAATTAGGATTTTAGAAGGATTTTATAGGAAAAAATGGGGGATTTTTTGGAGGAAAAATGAGGATTTTGAGAGGAAAAATGGGGGCTTTAGGGGGAAAAACGGGGATTTTATGACCGAAAATGGGGGGTTTAGGGAAAAATGGGGGATTTTAGGAGCAAAAAATGGAGGTTTTAGGGGGATTTTAAGGAAAAAAAAAGGAGATTTTAGGAGCAAAAATGGGGATTTTATGGGAAAAAATGAGGACTTTAGGAGCAAAAATGGCAGTTTTTGGAGGAAAAAATGGGGGATTTTAGGGGAAAAAAATGGGAATTTTAGAGGAAAAAATGAGGG
>NW_020899813.1:0-320 GCF_003984885.1 Neopelma chrysocephalum
CCCCCAGAGCCCCCCCTTGAGTGCCTTTCTTCCCCCACAATAAACGATGGCGAGTGTCGCTGTCCCCCCCCAAAGCTTGTTATTGATCCCTCAAGAGCCTCTGGGGACCCCCAAAACCCTGGGGACGGGAGGGGAAAATGGTGGGAAATGTGAGGGGGAAATGGTGGGAAACGTGAGGGGAAAATGGCGGGAAAAGGGAGGGGAAAATGGTGGGAAACGTGAGGGGAAAATGGTGGGAAACATGAGGGGAAAAGGGTGGGAAACGTGAGGGGGAAATGGCGGGAAAAGGGAGGGGAAAATGGTGGGAAACGTGAGGGGAA
>NW_020899814.1:0-339 GCF_003984885.1 Neopelma chrysocephalum
CCCCCGAGATGAGCTCAGTGGGTGCAGGTGTTGTCCTGACCCCCCCCCGGGGCAGGTTTGTGGGGGGAGGGGGGGGTCCTGGGGGCCGGGGGGGACCCCATGAGATGTTGGGTGCCATGGGGGTGGGTCTGGTGACCCCAAAAACCCCCCCCCGTGTCCCCCCAATATATCCCCCCTCCCCCTAAACCCCCTAAACCCCTTTATCCCCCCCTCCCAGTACAAACCAGTTCACGACGGGGTTAAACTGGTTTATTGCTCTGAAACTGGGGGGGTCGGGGGGGTTTTTTGGGGGCCCCCCCCCGGGTCAGGGGGGTCCCGACTTCCCCCCCTCCCCAGCAG
>NW_020899815.1:0-624 GCF_003984885.1 Neopelma chrysocephalum
CTGTCTCCCAACAGCCCCCAAACTACCCTGAAACCGCCCCAAAACTGCCCTAAAACTGCCCTGAAACTGCTCCCAAACTGGACCCAAACTGCTCTGAAACGACCTCAAAACTGGCCCCAAAACTGCCCTGAAACCGCCCCCAAACTGTCCCCAAAACTGGCCCCAAACTGGCCCCAAAACTATCCCCAAACTGTCCCCAGAACTGTCTCCCAACAGCCCCCAAACTGACCTGAAACCGCCCCAAAACTGGCCCTAAAACTGCCCTGAAACTGCACCAAACCACCCCAGACCCCTCAAAATGCCCCAAAACTGCCCGAAACCACCCCAGACCCCAAAAACCTCCCAAAACTGCCCCAAAACTGCCCCAGACCCCCCCAAACTACCCCAAACTGCCCTAAAACTGCCCCAAAACTGCCCCAGACCCCCCAAACTGCCCCAAAACTGCCTTAAAACTGCCCCAAACCACCCCAGACCCCCCAAATCCCCCCAAATCCTCCCAGATCTCTCCCAAATCCCCCCAAACCCCCCCCAAATCGCCCCAAATCCCCCCAAATGCCCCCAAACCACCCCAGACCCTCCAAAACTGCCCTAAAACTGCCCCAAACCATCCCAGACGCCCTAAAA
>NW_020899816.1:0-434 GCF_003984885.1 Neopelma chrysocephalum
CCCCCCCCCCCCAGACCCCCCCTAACCCCCCTTTGCCCCCCCCAGGTCCCGCAGCCCCTCCCCCAACCTGCGCCGAACTTTGACCTTTGACGACGATGACGACGAAGACCCCGAGCCCCTCCCCCACCCTGAGCCCCTCCCCCACCCCGAGCCCCTCCCCCTGCTGTAAGCCCCTCCCCCATCCAGCCCCTCCCCCATCCTGCCCCCCCCCCCCCCTGCTGACCCCCTCCCCCAACAAGCCCCTCCCCCGGGGCCGGCCCCGGGTGGGGGAGGGTCCGATCCCAGGTGGGGGAGGGGCCGATCCGGGGATGGGGGAGGGGCGGCTCCAGAGGGGTCCGATCCCGGGTGGGGGAGGGTCTGATCCTTGGGGTGGGGGAGGGGCGTCTCCGGAGCTTCTCAGGCGTCTTCAGGCCACAAATAAATAACGGGGGGGG
>NW_020899817.1:0-714 GCF_003984885.1 Neopelma chrysocephalum
TTTGGGGGGGATTTGGGGGGTTTTGGGGGGAGTTGGGCGGATTATGGGGGATTTTGGGGGGAATTTGAGAGGATTTGGGGGAGATTTTGGGGTGGTTTTGAGGAGATTTGGGGGGGATTTGAGGAGATTTTTGGGGGGTTTGGGGGGTCTCCTCAACCCGGGGGATTCTGGGGAGTTTCGGGGGGTCCCGAGGGGTCTCCTAACCCCCAAATTTTTGGGAATTCCAGCGCGGTGCCAGCGTGAACGCTCAGTCGTACGGGGGTAGCACCGCCCTTCACGCGGCCGCCGGGAGGGGCCTCCTGGGGGTCCTGCGGCTCCTCCTGCGCTCGGGGGCCGATTGCGGGGTCAGGAACCTGCACAACGACACCCCCGCGGGGGTGGCGGCGTCGGCGCAGGTGGGTTCGGGGGGGTTGGAGGGGTTTAAAAATATTTAAGTGGGGTTTAAGTGGGATTTGGGGAGGATTTGGGACATTTAAATGGGATTTTAGGGGGTTTAAATGGGATTTTTAGGGGGGTTAAATGGGATTTTCGGGGGGATTTGAAGGGTTAAAATGGGATTTTAGGGGGGTTAAATGGGATTTCAGGGGTATTGGAGGGGTTTAAATGGGATTTTGGGGGGTTAAATGGGATATTTTTTGAGATTTGGGGCGTTTAAATGGGATTTTGGGGGGGTTAAATGGGATTTTAGGGGGCTTTAAATTGGATTTTGGGGGG
>NW_020899818.1:0-417 GCF_003984885.1 Neopelma chrysocephalum
TGGGGGCTGCAGGATTTTCGGGGGGGTACAGGGTTTTTTGGGGGGGTGCAGTGTTTTTTTGGGGGTCTGCAGGAGTTTCTGGGGGCATGCAGGGGTTTCGGGGGGGTGGGGTTTTTGGGGCATGCAGGGGTTTTTGGGGGTGGGCCGGGGTTTTTGGGGGTGTGGAGGGTTTTTTTTGGGGCGTGCAGGGGTTTTTTGGGGGCTCCCCTGACCCCCCCTTCCCTCCCCGCAGAGCTCTGAGGACAGTTCCCGCATCTCCATCACGTTTTTCCGGCTGTTCCGGGTGATGCGCTTGGTGAAGCTGCTCTCCAAGGGCGAAGGGATCCGAACCCTGCTCTGGACCTTCGTCAAGTCCTTCCAGGTGGGGCTGGGGGGGTCTGGGGGGAAAAATGGGGAGGGGGGGCGACACGGGGGGGG
>NW_020899819.1:0-327 GCF_003984885.1 Neopelma chrysocephalum
AATTCCCACCTTCGCTCTTCTTGGGCTCCACCTTGATCTTCTTGAGCCTCTTGAGCATCCCCCTGAGGTCGGTGATCCCGTACTGGAACGCGATCCTCTCGTACTCGCTCTTCTTGGTGACGCCCTTGAGCAGCTCCCAGATCTCGGGGGGGATCAGATCTTCCTCGTCGTCCTTCTTCTTCTTCTTCTTCGTCTCCTCTTCCTCCACCTCCCTGCGGGGGGAAGGAGGGTCGGCTTCAGCCTCAGCCTCATCATCCTCATCTTCATCCCCATCCCATCCTGACCTTCATCATCCTCATCAGCCTCATCCCATCCTGACCTTCATCA
>NW_020899820.1:0-306 GCF_003984885.1 Neopelma chrysocephalum
GGGGGAGGGGCTGAGAAAGGGGGAGGGGCTGGGAAGGGGGGAGGGGCTGGGAAGGGGGAGGAGTTTGGGGGTGGGGGAGGGGCTGAGGAGAGGGTGGGGGAGGGGCTTGGAAAGGGGGAGGGGTTGCAAACAGGGCGGGGGAGGGGCCGCGAACGGGGAAGGGCGGGGCCTCTCTGACCTGCAGCCAATCGCGGAGCAGCCGGAGGGCCACGTCGGCCAATCGGGTGAGGGGCCTCCATCGCCCCGCCCCCCGCACCACCCCCCCACTGCAGCAGCTCCGCGGCCGAGGGGCGGCAACGGGGGTCG
>NW_020899821.1:0-368 GCF_003984885.1 Neopelma chrysocephalum
AGTGCCTCCCGGTACCCATCCCTGTGCCCCCATCCTTGTGCCCAGTGCCTCCCAGTGCCCTCCAGTGCCTCCCAGTGCCCCCATCCCTGTGTCCCCTGCCCCCCAACGCCCATCCCAGTGACTCCCAGTGCCCCCCCAATGCCCCCCAGTGCCCCCCAATGCCACCCATCCCTGTGCTTCCTGGTTTCTCTCAGTGCCCCCCTGGTGCTCCCCAGTGCCCTCCAGTGCCTCCCAGTGCTCCCAGTGCCGCCATCCCTGTGCCCCCTGCCCCCCAACGCCCATTCCAGTGCCTCCCAGTGCTCCCCAGTGCCTCCCAGTGCTCCCCAGTGCCTCCCAGTGCCCCCAGTTCCTCCCGGTACCCCCCCGTG
>NW_020899822.1:0-362 GCF_003984885.1 Neopelma chrysocephalum
CTGCCCCACAGCCCCCTCTTTTCTCTGCCCCACAGCCCCGGCCCCACCGCCCCACCCCCCCCTCTGCCCCCCCCCCCCCCCGCCCCACAGCTCTGCCCCACAGCTCAGCCCCAGAACTGCCCCATTGCTGCCCCACAGCTCAGCCCCACACATCCCCCTCTTCCCTGCCCCAGAACTGCCCCACAGCCCCATTGCAGCCCCATTCCAACCCCATTTCAGCCCCACAACTCTGCCCCATAACTTGGCCCCACAGCCCCATTCCAACCCCATTCCAACCCCATTCCAGCCCCACATTTCTGCCCCATAACTCGGCCCCATTCCAGCCCCATAACAGCCCCACAGCCCCCATTTCTCAGCCCCAC
>NW_020899823.1:0-381 GCF_003984885.1 Neopelma chrysocephalum
CGTACCTGTGCCCGCTGACCCCTGTGCCCCCTGAGCCTGTGCCCCCCCATGCCCTACCCCTGCCCCCTTACCGCCATGCCCACTGCCCCCGTGCCTGCTGACCCATGCCCCCCATGCTGACCCCGTGCCCACTGACCCCATGCCCCCCATGCTGACCTCGCGCCCGCTGACCTGTACCCCCCATGTTGACCCCTGTGCCCCCCATGCTGTACCTGTGCCTCCTGACCCCGTGTCCCCCCGGTCTGTGCCCGCTGAGCCCGTGTCCCCATGCTGAGCCTGTGCCCCCCATGCTGACCCCGTGCCCACTGACCCCATGCCCCCCCGGCCCATGCCTGCTAAGCCTGTGCCCCCCATGCTGACCCCTGTGACCACTGACCCCGT
>NW_020899824.1:0-615 GCF_003984885.1 Neopelma chrysocephalum
ATCTCCCCCGGAGCCCCTAAAACACCCCCCGGACCCCCCAAAATGCCTCCCTGACCTCCCTGGAGCCCCCAAAATACCCCCCGGACCCCCAAAACGCCCCCCGGAGCCCCCCAAATAAAACCCTGACCCCCCCGTGCCCCCCCAGGTGATCATGGTGACCGGGGACCACCCGATCACGGCCAAGGCCATCGCCAAGGGCGTCGGGATCATCTCCGAGGGCAACGAGACCGTGGAGGACATCGCGGCCAGGCTCAACATCCCCGTCAGCCAGGTCAACCCCAGGTCAGCCAAAGGGGGTTTTGGGGGGTCTGGGGGGTTTTGGGGGGGGCGGGAGGGCACGGGGAGTGAAGATTGGGGGGGTTAGGGGGGGTTTGGGGGGGTTTTGGGGGGTTTCTGGGGGTTTTAGGGGCAGGACATCGCGGCCCAGCTGAACATCCCCGTCAGCCAGGTCAACCCCAGGTCAGCCATGGGGGGATTTGGGGGGTCCTGGAGGGAGTTGTGGGGTCCTGGGGTGTTTGGGGGGTCGGGGGAGGGCACAGGGAGTGAAGTTTGGGGGGGCTTGGGGGGGTTTAGAGGGGTTTTGGGGTCAGGACATCAGGTCCAGGCTCAACATCC
>NW_020899825.1:0-300 GCF_003984885.1 Neopelma chrysocephalum
CCCCGGGGGGTGCTCGGACACCTGGGGGGAAAGGGGGGAACGGTGGGGGGGGGGGATCCCAAAATGGGGACCCTGAAATGAGGACACCCCAAATGGAGACCCCCAAATGGGGACATTTCCCAAATGAGGACATCCCTAAATGGGGACCCCCCAAATAGGGACACCCCAAATGGAGATCCCTAAATGGGGACATCCCCAAAATGGGGACATTTCCCAAATAGGGACATCCCCGAAATGGGGACCCCAAAATGGGGACACCCCAAATGGGAACATCCCCAAAATGGGGACACCTCCCCCCCC
>NW_020899826.1:0-304 GCF_003984885.1 Neopelma chrysocephalum
CCCCGGGGGGTGCTCGGACACCTGGGGGGAAAGGGGGGAACGGTGGGACCCCAAATGGGGATATCCCCAAATGGGGACACCCCAAATGGAGACCCCCAAATGGGGACCCCAAATGGGGACATCCCCAAATGGGGACCCTGAAATGGGGACACCCCAAATGGAGACCCCCAAAATGGGGACATCCCCGAAATGGGGACACCCACGAAATGGGGACACCCCTGAAATGGAGACCCCAAAATGGGGACCCCAAATGGGGAGACCCCAAATGGGGACATCCCCAAATGGGGACCCTGAAATGGGGACA
>NW_020899827.1:0-381 GCF_003984885.1 Neopelma chrysocephalum
GGTGAGGCCGTGGGGGGGTTTCCCAGGTGCGTTACCTTGCTGAGCTGGGCCATGACCTCCCAGAGCAGCGCGTGCAGTGTGTCCATCCCTGTGGCCACCCCCCAGGTGACCCCCAGGTGAGGCCGTGGTTGCTCAGGTGAGGTCACGGGCGCTCAGGTGACCCCCAGGTGAGGCCGTGGGTGCACAGGTGACCCCCAGGTGAGGCCGTGGGTGCTCAGGTGAGGCTGTGGGTGCTCAGGTGAGGCTGTGGGTGCACAGGTGAGGCCGTGGGTGCCCAGGTGAGGCCGTGGGTGCCCAGGTGAGGCCGGGTGGGGTTTCCCAGGTGCGTTACCTTGCTGAGCTGTGACATGACCTCCCAGAGCAGCGCGTGCAGCGTGTCCA
>NW_020899828.1:0-712 GCF_003984885.1 Neopelma chrysocephalum
CCACCCCAAAATCCACCCCAAAGTGACCCAAAAATGGCCCCAAAATTAACCCAAAATCACCCCAAAATCACCTCAAAATCCACTCCAAAGTCCACCCCAAAATTACCCCCAAATCAGCCCAAAATCACCCCAAAATTGCCACAAAATGACCCAAAATCAGCCCAGAATTGCCCCAAAATCCACCCCAAAGTGACCCAAAAATGGCCCCAAAATTACCCCAAAATCGCCCCAAAATCACCCCAAAATTCACCCCAAAATCACCCCAAAGTGGCCCAAAAATGGCCCCAAAATCCACCCTAAAAATGCCCCAAAATCACCCCAAAATCACCTCAAAATCACCCCAAAGTGACCCAAAAAATACAGACCAAAATCACCCCAAAATCCACCCCAAAACCGCCCCAAAATCCACCCCAAAATCGCCCCAAAATTCATCTCAAAATCACCCCAAAATCACCCAAAATTGCCCCAAAAAACACCCCAAAATGCCCCACAATCACCTCAAAATCGGCCCAAAATGACCCAAAAAATACAGCCCAAAAATGCCCCAAAATTCACCCCAAAATGACCCCAAAATTACCCCAAAATCCAGCCCAAAATCGCCTTAAAGTGACTCAAAAATCGCCCCAAAATTACCCTAAAATCCTCCCCAAAGTGACCCAAAAATGGCCCCAAAATCACCCCAAAATCGCCCCAAAATTCATCTCAAAATCAC
>NW_020899829.1:0-470 GCF_003984885.1 Neopelma chrysocephalum
CCCCCCAAATCCCCTTTAAACCCCATTTAAATGTTTTTTTAAACCTGCGCCGACGCCGCCACCCCCGCGGGGGTGTCGTTGTGCAGGTTCCTGACCCCGCAATCGGCCCCAAACCCCCCAAATCCCATGTAAACCCCCTGAAATCCCCCCAAATCCCCCAAAATCCCATTTAAACGCCCCCAATGCCCCCAAAAATCCCATCTAACCCCCCTAAACCCCACTTAAACCCCTCAAAATCTCATTTAAGCCCCCCAAAATCCCATTTAAACCCCTCAAATCCCCCCAAAATCCCATTTAACCCCCCTAAAATCCCATTTAAATGCCCAAAAATCCCATTTAAACCCCCCAAATCCCATTTAATCCCCCCAAACCCCCCCAAATCCCCCCCAAATCCCCTCCAAACCCCCCCAAATCCCATTTAAACCCCCCTAAAATCCAATTTAACCCCCTGAAAATCCCATTTAAATGCC
>NW_020899830.1:0-417 GCF_003984885.1 Neopelma chrysocephalum
TAAATATACAAATATATATTTGTATCTTTATATATAGACATAAAAATATTTAATAAAAATATAAATATATAAATATATATTTATATATAATATATTGATATATTATATATCAATAATATATAAATATAGAAAATGTATAAATAAATATATAAATAATGTATAGAAATAAATATATATATTTGTATATTTTCATATATAAAATAGGTGAATATATAAATATATATAAATATTACACAAATAAATATATAATATATAAAAATATATAAATAAATATATATAAAAATATATAAAGACGATACAAATAAATATACAAATATATATATTTATATCTCCCCAATGTCCCAAAGACCCCCAGGGACCTTCCCCAAGACCCTAAAAACCCCCCAAGTCCCTCCCCAAGGTCAGAAAGACCCCCCA
>NW_020899831.1:0-1630 GCF_003984885.1 Neopelma chrysocephalum
AGGGAGGGAATTCCCGGTTTTCCGGGATTTTTTGGGAATTTTTAAGTCATTAAAAAAATTATTTAAATTTAATTATAAATGGAATAAAAGGAACAAATTTGATTAAAATTGGGAGTTTTATCCTGGTGGATTCTACATCTTGATATTCCAGGATTTTCTGGTTTTTTTAGGGATAAAATTCCCAATTTTCTGGAATTTTTTGGGATTTTTTTGGGAATTTTTGAGCTTTAAATTTAATTGTAAATTAAATAAATTTATACATTAAATCTAATTAAAATTGGGATTTTTTTCATGGTGGATTCTATATAAATGTTGTCCCTGATATTCCAGGATTTTCTGGTGGTTCAAGGAAAAAATTCCCAATTTTCCGGGATTTTTTGGGAATTTTTGAGGGAATTTTTGAGCTTTAAATTGAATTAAAAATGAAATAAAATCATTAAATTCGATTAAAAATTGGGAATTTTATCCTGGTGGATTTATCCTGGTGGATTCTATATCCATGTTATCCCTGGTATTCCAAACTCCTCTGGATTTTTTGGGATAAAATTCCCAATTTTCCTGAATTTTTGGGATTCTTAAAGTAATTTTTAAGGAATTTATTGAAATTTAATTAAAAATTGAATAAAAAATTAAATTCAATTAAAAATTGGGAATTTTTTCATGGTGGATTTTCTATAAATGTTGTCCCTGGAATTCCAGGATTTTCTGGATTTTTAGGGAAAAAATTCCCAATTTTCCGGGATTTTTTGGGAATTTTTGAGGGAATTTTGAATTTAAATTGAATTAAAAATTGAATAAAAAATAAAATTCAATTAAAATTGGGATTTTTTTCATGGTGGATTCTATATAAATGTTGTCCCTGGAATTCCAGGATTTTCTGGTTTTTTAGGGATAAAATTCCCAATTTTCCAGGATTTTTTGGGAATTTTTGAGGGAATTTTTGAGGTTTAAATTTAATTATAAATTGAATAAAATCCATCTAAAAATTGGGAATTTTTTCATGGTGGATTCTCCATCCAATGTTGTTCCTGGTATTCCAAATCCAAAAAAATCCCCAAAAAATCCCAAAAAATTCCAAAAAAAATCCCAAAAAATCCCCAAAAATCCCCCAAAAATTCCCCAAAAAATCCAAAAAACCCTCAAAAAATCCAAAAAAAACTCAAAAAATCCTCAAAAAATCCCCAAAAAATCCCAAAAAAATCCCCAAAAAATCCCCAAAAATCCCCAAAAAATCCCCAAAAATTCCCAAAAAATTCCCCAAAAATCCCCCAAAAATCCCCAAAAATCCCCAAAAATTCCCAGAAAATTCCCAAAAATTCCCCCAAAAAACCTCAAAAAATCCCCAAAAAAATCTCAAAAAAATCTCAAAAAAATCTCAAAAAAATCTCAAAAAATCCCCAAAAATTCCCCAAAAATCCCCAAAAAATCCCCAAAAAATCCCCAAAAAATCCCCCAAAATTCCCAAAAATTCCCGGAATTCCGAGCTCACCTGTCACGGATCTGGTGGTGGCGCTTTCGTAGAGCGGGACCCCCTCTCCCATATTATTAAAGGCTTTTAAGGAAATCACGTAGTGGGAACTGGGCTCTGGAAAAAAACATGGAAAAATGGGAATGAAAACATGGAAAATTT
>NW_020899832.1:0-389 GCF_003984885.1 Neopelma chrysocephalum
GAGGGACAGTGGGATATGGCAGGATGGGGACAGAGGGATGGGGACAGGATGGGATAGTGGGGTGGGAACGGGAGGGACAGAGGGATGGGGACAGTGGGATAGGGACAGGATGGGGACAGAGGAATGGGACAGGGTGACACAATGGGATTGGGACAGTGGGTAGGGACAGGGTGGGACAGAAGGGGACAGGAGGGGACAGTGGGATAGGGACAGGGGGGGGACAGTGGGATGGGACAAGGTGGCACAGTGAGATGGGGACAGTGCAATGGGACAGGGTGGGGACAGTGGGGTGGGACAGGAGGGGACAGGATAGGACAGAGGGAAGAGACAGGGTGGGACAGTGGGATGTGGCAGGATGTCACACTGGGGTGGGGACAGAGTGGCACAGA
>NW_020899833.1:0-883 GCF_003984885.1 Neopelma chrysocephalum
GGGGGGTGTTGGTGACACTGAGGGTGTTGGGGACACTGAGGGTGTTGGGGACACTGAGGTGACACTGAGGTGACACCCGGGTGACCCCAGGGTGTGGTTTGGTGTCCCCAGGCCACATCCATCGGCCGGGAGGGGACACTGAGGGTGTTGGTGACACTGAGGGTGTTGGTGACACTGAGGGTGTGTTGGTGACCCCGGGGTGTGTGTTGTTGTCCCCAGGCCACGTCAATCGGCCGTGAGGGGACACTGAGGGTGTTGGTGACACTGAGGGGTGTGTCGGTGACACTGAGGGGGGTGTTGGTGACACTGAGGGTGTTGTTGGTGACACTGAGGGTGTTGGTGACACTGAGAGTGTTGGTGACACTGAGGGGGGTGTTGGTGACCCCGGGGTGTGGTTTGGTGTCCCCAGGCCACGTCGGTCGGCCGGGAGGGGACACTGAGGGTGTTGGTGACACTGAGGTGACACTGAGGGTGTTGGTGACACTGAGGGTGTGTTGGTGACCCCGGGGTGTGTGTTGTTGTCCCCAGGCCACGTCGATCGGCCGGGAGGGGACACTGAGGGTGTTGGTGACACCCAGGTGACACTGAGGGTGTTGTTGGTGACCCCGAGGTGTGTGTTGTTGTCCCCAGGCCACATCGATCGGCCGTGAGGGGACCCTGGAGTTGGTGGCCCGGGGCACGGCGGCCCTGACGTACGCGGAGCTGTGCGTCCCCGATGACGTGGAGCGGCGCGGGGTGGCCCAAATCCCAGGATATCACTACAGGGACGACGCCCTGGACATCTGGGGGGCCATCCACGGGTGGGGACAACGAGGGGACAACAAGGGGACAGGGGAGTGAGGGGGGCAACGGGGACACGGAGAGGGGGATGGTGGAGGGGGGG
>NW_020899834.1:0-366 GCF_003984885.1 Neopelma chrysocephalum
TTGGGGATTTTTTGGAGAGTTTTTAATCAATTTTTTGTGATTTTTTTTCTGATTTTTTCCGTTTTTTTGAGGATTTTTGGGAAATTTTTGGGGGATTTTTGGGGGTTTTTTTTGATTTTTTTATCAATTTTTTGTGATTTTTTTTCTGATTTTTTAAAGATTTTTTGGAAATTTTTGGGGGATTTTTTGGATTTTTTTGGGGAATTTTTGGGGGATTTTTTGTGATTTTTTTAATCAATTTTTTGTGATTTTTTTCTGATTTTTTCCGATTTTTTGGGGATTTTTGGGAAATTTTCGGGGAATTTTGGGGGGATTTTTTGGATTTTTTTATCAATTTTTGGTGATTTTTTTCTGATTTTTTGGGGA
>NW_020899835.1:0-431 GCF_003984885.1 Neopelma chrysocephalum
TTGGGGATTTTTTGGAGAGTTTTTAATCAATTTTTTGTGATTTTTTTCTGATTTTTTCCGTTTTTTTGAGGATTTTTGGGAAATTTTTGGGGGATTTTTGGGGTTTTTTTTTGATTTTTTTATCAATTTTTTGTGATTTTTTTTCTGATTTTTTAAAGATTTTTTGGAAATTTTTGGGGGATTTTTTGGATTTTTTTGGGGAATTTTTGGGGGATTTTTTGTGATTTTTTTAATCAATTTTTTGTGATTTTTTTCTGATTTTTTCCGATTTTTTGAGGATTTTTGGGAAATTTTTTTGGAATTTTTGGGAATTTTTTTGTGATTTTTTTATCAATTTTTTGTGATTTTTTTCTGATTTTTTGGGGATTTTTGGGAAATTTTGGGGGGATTTTTTGGATTTTTGGGGGGGAATTTTTTGGGGATTTTTTGGG
>NW_020899836.1:0-545 GCF_003984885.1 Neopelma chrysocephalum
GGGGGGATTTGGAGGGGATTTGGAGGGGATTTGGGGGGATTTGGGGGAATTTGGAGGGATTCGAGGGGATTTGGAGGGGATTTGGGAGGGTTTGAGTGGGATTTGGGGAGGTTTTGGGAGAGCTTGGGGAGGTTTTGGAGTGATTTGGGGGGAATTTGGGGGGATTTGTGGGGGCTTTGAGGGGGATTTGGGGGTCCTGGGTGAAGTTTGGGGATCCTGGGTGAAGTTTTGGGGGTCCTGGGGTGGATTTTGGGGGTCCTGGGTGAAGTTTTGGGGATCCTGTGTGAAGTTTTGAGGGTCCTGGGGTGGATTTTGGGGTCCTGGGTGAAGTTTTGGGGTCATGGGCTGGGTTTTGGGGTTCTGAGTGAAGTTTTGGGGTCCTGGGGTGGGTTTTGGGGGTCCTGGGTGAAGGTTTGGGGGTCCTGGGGTGGGTTTCGGGTGTCCTGGGTGAAATTTTGGGGTCCTGGGTCCAGTTTTGGGGATCCTGGGTGAAGTTTTGGGGTCCTGGGTGAAGTTTTGAGGGTCCTGAGTGAAGTTTCGAGGTC
>NW_020899837.1:0-314 GCF_003984885.1 Neopelma chrysocephalum
CCCGCAGGGCCCCGCCCACCCCGCCTCTCATTGGCCACAGCGCCGCATTCGTCCCACCCGCCGCGACGCGATTCGTCCCAGCACAGCCCCCGTCCCGCCCACCGCGACGCGATTGGCCGAGCGCCCGCGCTGACTCCGCCCCTCTCCCGGCCGCCGCGAGGGGAGTCACGTGCTCCCCACGCCCCGCCCCCTCCCGTCCCCTCAGGGCGCGGAAAAGGCGCGAAAAGCGCCTCGCGCACGCCCCCCTCCCCTCAGGGCGAACCAACAGCGCCCAGCGCTAAAAACGATGCAAAACACCCCCAAGGGACACAAAC
>NW_020899838.1:0-352 GCF_003984885.1 Neopelma chrysocephalum
CAAGGGGACAACGAGGCCGAGTGGGATTTGGGGGCGTTTTTGGGGTGGGGGGTTGGGGAAGGTTTTGGGGGGTTTTAGGTGGTTTTTTGAGGTGGGATTTGGGTTTTTTGGGCGGTTTTCTTGGGCTTTTTCAGGGGGGGTTGGAGGTGGTTTTGGGGGTTTTTTTGGTGATTTTTTTGTGAGTTTTGGGGGGTTTTTTGGAGGGTTTTGGGGGTTTTATGGTGGGGTTTGGGGTGGGTTTTTTGGGGGTGGTTTTTGGGGTGGTTTTGGGGGTTTTTTTGGTGATTTTTTTGTGAGTTTTGGGGTTTTTTTTGGAGGGTTTTGGGGGTTTTGTGGTGAGGTTTGGGGTGGG
>NW_020899839.1:0-476 GCF_003984885.1 Neopelma chrysocephalum
GGCTCAGGCTCAGGATTAGGGCTCAGGCTCAGGCTCAGGATTAGGGCTCAGGCTCAGGCTCAGGATTAGGGATCAGGCTCAGGCCCAGGCTCAGGCTCAGGATTAGGGCTCAGGCTCAGGCTCAGGCTCAGGGGTGTCTCACCTTGACGACGTCGGGCTGTGGGTCCTGCAGGTGCAGGAGGAGCGTGACCAGCCCGTGCAGCACCTGCTCCAGGAACACCTCACCCAAGGAACCCCCAAACCGGGACAGGCTCCCGAACAGAGCGATGGACCAACGGCGCAGCTCCGGCTGCTCCTGCACAGGGAAAATGGGATGGGATGGGAATGGCACGGGAATGCCATGGGAATGGGACAGAATGCCATGGGAATGGCATGGGAATGGGAGGGAATGCCATGGGAATGGCATGGGAATGGCATGGGAATGGGAGAGAATGCCATGAGAATGTCATGGGAATGTGATGGATGGGATGGGATGG
>NW_020899840.1:0-488 GCF_003984885.1 Neopelma chrysocephalum
GGGCACAATGACACTGGGGACACTGGGGGCACTGGAGAGGTTGGGGACAGTGGCACCGGTGGCACTGGTGGCACCGGTGACATTGGCACTGGTGGTGGCACTGATGGCACAGGCGACAGTGGCAATGGTGGCAGGGGAACACTGGTGGCACTGGGGGTGGTGGCACTGGTGGCACTGGTGGCACTGGGTGGTGACAGCAGTGGTGGCACTGGTGGCAGTGGCAGGGGGTGGTGACACCGGCGACGGTGGCACTGGTGACACTGGTGACACTGGGGACACTGGGGGTGGTGACAGGGGGGGCTCTGGTGGCACTGGTGGCACTGGGGACACTGGTGATAGTGGGGGCTGTGGTGGCACTGGGGACACTGGGGGTGGTGGCAGTGCTGGCACTGGTGGCACTGGTGTCACTGGAGACACTGGGGTTGGTGGCACTGGTGGCACTGGTGGCACTGGGGACACTGGGGGTGGTGGCAGCAGGGACAGCGGTG
>NW_020899841.1:0-492 GCF_003984885.1 Neopelma chrysocephalum
CCCACCTGGAACTGGGTGTTGTCATATCCCGGAATTCCCGACCCACCAGGAACTGGGTGTTATTGTATCCCGGAATTCCAGACCCACCTGGAACCGGGTGTCGCCGCATCCCAAAATTCCCAACCCACCTGGAACTGGGTGTTGTCATATCCCAGAATTCCAAACCCACCTGGAACTGGGTGTTGTCATATCCCGGAATTCCAAACCCACCTGGAACTGGGTGTGGTCATATCCCAGAATTCCAAACCCACCTGGAACTGGGTGTTGTCATATCCCGGAATTCCCGACCCACCAGGAACTGGGTGTTGTCATATCCCGGAATTCCTGACCCACCTGGAACTGGGTGTGGTCATATCCCAGAATTCCAAACCCACCTGGAACTGGGTGTTGTCATATCCTGGAATTCCTGACCCATATTCTGGAATTGGGGGTTGTTGTGTCCTACAATTCCCGACCCACCTGGAACTGGGCGTCGCCGCATCCCAAAATTCC
>NW_020899842.1:0-338 GCF_003984885.1 Neopelma chrysocephalum
CTGAGGGGTTTGTGGGGTCCTCAAGGGGCCGAGGGGACCCTGGGGGGTTTGTGGGGACCCTGGGGGATTTATGGGGACCCTGAGGGGTTTGTGGGGACCCTGGGGGATTTATGGGGACCCTTAGGGGTTTGTGGGGTCCTCAAGGGGCCGAGGGGACCCTGGGGGGTTTGTAGGGACCCTGGGGGGTTTGTGGGGACCCTGAGGGGTTTGTGGGGACCCTGAGGGATTTATGGGGACCCTGAGGGGTTTGTGAGGACCCCCAGGGCCTCCCCAACACCCCCCCCCCCCCCCTGTGGTGCCCCCCTCCCCAGCACCATCGTGGTGGAGCCGGGGTGCTC
>NW_020899843.1:0-423 GCF_003984885.1 Neopelma chrysocephalum
TGGGAGTGTTTTTGGGGGATTTGGGGTGTTTTTGGGGTGTTTTGGGGTGGTTTTGTGGTGTTTTGGGGTGTTTTTGGGGGTTACCTGGGGCGCGGCGCCGGTCGATGAGGGAGGGGTTTGGGGGGAGGGGCTCGTCGTCGAAGTCGAACTCGGTGGGAGGGGGAGGCCTGGGGGGAGGGGAGGGGTCGGGGGGGACCCTAAAAGGGTCTGGACCCCCCCTCGGGATGACCCTGATCCCCCCAAATCACCCAAACCACCCAAAGCCTTCAACGCCCCCAAATCTCCCTCAAAACCACCCAAATCCCCCCCAAACCCCCTCAAAACCCTCCCAAATCCACCCCCAAACCCTCCTCCAACCCCCCAAATCCCCCCTAAACCCCCCAAATCCTCCCCAAATCCCTCTCCAACCCCCCAAATCCCCCC
>NW_020899844.1:0-385 GCF_003984885.1 Neopelma chrysocephalum
CAAATCCACCCAAAATGAGACCAAAATGCCCCAAAATGGACCCAAAAATCACCAAAAATGGACCCAAAATCCCCCAAAATGGACCCAAAACCCCCCGAAATGGACCCAAAATCACCCCAAAATCCCCCAAAATGGACCCAAAATCTCCCCAAAATCCCCCGAAATGGACCCAAAACCCTCCAAAATGGACCCAAAATACCCCAAAATCCTCCAAAAATCCCCCCGAAATCCCCCAAAATGGACCCAAAATCCCCCAAATTCCACCCGAAACTCACCTGGGACCCCCAAAATCCCCCCAAAACCCTCCCAAAATCCACACAAAAATCCCCAAAATGGAGCCAAAATCCCCCAAAATGGACCCAAAATCACCCAAAATGGACCCAAA
>NW_020899845.1:0-367 GCF_003984885.1 Neopelma chrysocephalum
CAAAAACGCCCCCAAATCCCACTCGGCCTCGTTGTCCCCTTGGACCTACAGAGGGGGAAAAGTGACCCCAAAACCCTCTGAAAAAAACCACAAACCTACCCCAAAAAACCACCAAGAAACCCTAAAAAACACCCCAAAAAATCCCCCCGAAAATCCCAAAACCACCCCAAAAAACCACCAAAACAACCCCCAAAAAAACACCAAAACACCCCCCCCCAAAAAAACACTGAAAACCCCCAAAACCACCCCAAAACCACCTCCAAAAAAACCACCGCAAAACCCTCCATAAATCCTCAAAAACCCACCATAAAACCCTCCAAAAAAACCCCAAAAACACTCACAAAAAACCCACCAAAAAACCCCCCCC
>NW_020899846.1:0-555 GCF_003984885.1 Neopelma chrysocephalum
ACCTGCCCGGGAGTGACACCTGGCCCCGGGTGGAAGGTGGGACATTGAGAGGGAGGGTGACACCAGGTGTCACCTGCCCGGGAGTGACACCTGGCCCCAGGTGGAAGGTGGGACACTGAGGGGGGTGACACTGAGGCTGTCACCTGCCCGGGAGTGACACCTGGCCCCGGGAGTGACACCTGGCCCAGGGTGGAAGGTGGGACATTGCGAGGGGGGGGTGTGACACCAGGGCTGTCACCTGCCCGGGAGTGACACCTGGCCCCGGGTGGGAGGTGGGACACTGAGGATGCGACACCACCTGTGACACCCCTGTCACTGTCACCCTCCCGCTCCTGGAAGGTGGGAGCGGGGTTTTTGGGGGTCCGCAGGAGGGGGGGGACACCCCGTGACTGTCCCCTGTGTCCCCCCCAGGCTGCTCCGGGGTGACCCTGCTGGTGCAGCGGCCGCTGGATCTCGAGGGGCTCCGGCGGGAGCTCGAGGGGGTCCTGGCCCGGGGCATCCAGAGCCTGGCTGTGCTCCTGCTGCACTCCTACATGTGAGTTGGGGGCTTTGGGG
>NW_020899847.1:0-376 GCF_003984885.1 Neopelma chrysocephalum
TAAAAGGGAATAAATTAAATAAACCGGGGGGGAGGAGCGACCAAAAAAATTGGGGGAGGGGATCTCACAAATTTAGGGGGGGATGGGGCAATAAATTTATAAATAATAAATAATATTTAAAATCAGTAAATTAATTAATTAAATTAATTTAATAAAATCAAAAGGGAATAAATTAAATAAATTAAGGGGGGGGAGGGGCGCCCAAAAAAATTTGGGGAGGGGGTCTCAGAAATTCAGGGGGGCCAATAAATTTATAAATAATAAATAATAAATAATAATTAAAAATTGTAAATTTGTTAAATTAATTTAATAAAATTAAAAGGGAATAAATTAAATAAAATTAAGAGGGAATAAATTAAATAAATTAAGGGGGGGG
>NW_020899848.1:0-300 GCF_003984885.1 Neopelma chrysocephalum
GGGAGGTCCTGGAGGGTCTCTGCGGTGCCGAGGGTGAGCTGGGAGGTGTCGTTGAGGGTCCTGGGGGTCCCATCCCAGGGGTGTCCCTGACCCCCCCAAATGTCTTCCCCCCCAGCCTCACGTCCTGGGTGAGCTGGAGGGGGTTGAACGGGGGTCCCGGGGATGTCCCGGGGGGTGTCCCTGACCCCCCCCCCCGTGTCCCCCCCGGCCGCCCGGGGGGGGGTGGAACGGGGGTCCCGGGGGTGTCCCTGACCCCCCCAATGTCCCCCCCCGCTGTCCCCCCCCAGCCCACGCCCTGGG
>NW_020899849.1:0-306 GCF_003984885.1 Neopelma chrysocephalum
TACTGGTCCGTACTGGTTGATACTGGTCCGTACTGGGCAGGGGGAGGTGATCGACCGCATCGAGCGCCACGTGCAGGACTCGGGGACTCACCTGGGCAAGGGGCGGAGCCACCTGGGCCACGCCCACCGGCGCCAGCGGGGGGCGCGCAAGGTACTGGTTTATACTGGTTTATACTGGTTTGGGCTGGGAGGGACTGGGAGGGACTCGGGGGGGACTGGGAGGGGGGGGGGGGGGGGAGGGGGGGAAATGGGGGGGGGCGGGGGGGGGGGTTTAAACTGGGCCAAACTGGGAGGGACTGGGAGGGG
>NW_020899850.1:0-310 GCF_003984885.1 Neopelma chrysocephalum
GTGGCCAAGGGGACATGGGGACACACAGGAGGGGACAGGCCCCCCCCACCCCGCTGTTCCCATGGCCAGAGGTCCCCACAGCCCCACATCTGTGTCCCGATGTCCCCTGTGTCCCCCAAAGTGTCCCCAGCCTCCCCCAGGCCCCGAGGTGTCCCCAAGGGGGTCCCCTCACACCTCAGCCTGTGACCCCCGTGCCCCCCCCCATGACCTGAGCTGTCCCCACAGTGTCCCTGTGAGTCTCCAGGACCTCCCAGCCCCTGTGACCCCCCCAGTCCCCTGTGACCCCCACCTCCCATCATCCCCAAGACCC
>NW_020899851.1:0-879 GCF_003984885.1 Neopelma chrysocephalum
CCCCCCGCTCCCAATGAGCTTCTGATGGGTTTGGAAAATGCAGGAAAAGCTTCGGATCCGCGGAGAGTTCGGATCCCAATAAAACGGCCCCGGGACAGCACCGGTGTCATTGTCATTCTTATAATTATTATTATAATTAATTTCTTAATTACCTTCATTATTTTAGCTCTTTGTTTCCAGTATTATTTTTGTTATTTTGTTGCTATTTCATTTATGTTGGGGGGGTCACTGGGGGGGTCCCCGGTACATTTTGGGGTCCCCCGTGCACTGGGGGGGGGGGCCGGAATACCCCGCAGGTCTATGCAAATATATTCAAATAAGATGCAAATCAAGGGGCAGTCCCACCCCGCCTCATTAATTATGCGAAATGCAAATAAATCAGTGACGTCACAGCGCCATGACAAATCACTTCTCAGGCACCGCGGGGCGGGAAGGCTGCGCTCACTGCGCCTGCGCGGCCCCGCCGCTCGCTCTGATTGGCCCGGCTCTCCTCCTTCACACTCTATGACCCCGGCGGTCTCCAGAGCGGCTCCCGCCGCCTCTATGACCTCTCCCCACCCTCCTCCACGCCTCCATCCGTCTCGGTGGTCTCGGGGGGTCTTATTCCCTTGCTTCGAAGACCGACGGCTTCACCGGGCGGGTTCGGGTAGGTCCTCCAGGCGGGTCCTCCCGAGCGGCCAGAGCGGCACCGGAAGCGGAAAGGGCGTGACCGGAAGTGGTGCGGGGTATAAAAGCGGCGCGCAGGCGCCCGCGGCCTCTTTCGGGCGCTCGGCGAGGTCGGAGCGGGATGGGCAGGGGCGGAAGGGCGGGAGTTGGGGGCGTTTTTTGGGGGGTTTTGGGGGTCCCGCTGCCCTCAACACGCCCCGTTATGTCCCCCCC
>NW_020899852.1:0-380 GCF_003984885.1 Neopelma chrysocephalum
CCCAAATTCCCCCAAATTTCTCTCATTTTCTCCTCAAATTTCCACCCAAATTCCCCCAAATTTCCACCCAAATTCCCCCAAATTTCCCCCCAAATTCCCCCAAATTTCCCCCAAATTTCTCTCATTTTCTCCCCAAATTTCCACCCAAATCCCCCCAAATTTCCACCCAATTTCTCTCATTTTCTCCCCAAATTTCCCCCCAAATTCCCTCAAATTTCTCTCATTTTCTCCCCAAATTTCCCCCCAAATTCCCCCAAATTTCTCTCATTTTCTCCCCAAATTTCCCCCCAAATTCCCCAAAATTTCTCTCATTTTCTCCTCAAATTTCCACCTGAATCCCCCCAAATTTCCACCCAAATTTCTCTCATTTTCTCCCCAAA
>NW_020899853.1:0-387 GCF_003984885.1 Neopelma chrysocephalum
GTGCCGGTGCCCCCCCGGTGCCCCCCCGGTGCCATCCCGTGCCCCCCCGTGCCCCCCCAGCCGCGTACCCGGCCGCCTACGGGCTGGTGAGCCCGGCCTTCGCCCCCCCGGGACCCCTGCTCGCCCCCCCGGCCCCCCCACAGCAGCAGCAGAGAGAAGGTGAGACCCCCATGGGACCCCACGGGACCCCCTGAGACCCCACCCACCCACAGGGACCCCCACAGATCCCATGGGACCCCTCTGAGACCCCCTGGGATCCCATGGGACCCCACCCCAAGGGATCCCCCCAAGACACTCCGAGACCCCCCTGAGACCCCACAGACCCCCTGGGACCCCACCCACCCACAGGGACCCCCACAGATCCCATGGGACTCCCTGAGACCCCCC
>NW_020899854.1:0-652 GCF_003984885.1 Neopelma chrysocephalum
CGGGACCCACCTGCGAGGGCCGAAGGGGCTTTGGGGACCCTCATTTACCCTTCCAGGACCCCCCCTCAGCCCTCCAGGCCCCGCCCCCGAGCTCTGATTGGTCCATCCCCAGCGAGGGGGCGTGTCCATCCCCTCACGCTTGGCACCGCCCTCCGCCCCAATTGCGGCCTCCCATTGGCTGGCGGCGGGGAGGCGGGACTTGGGCAGCGCCGCCTCTGATTGGTCAGAGTGCGGGGAGAGGGGCGGGGCTTCGGCGGGCTCCCGGGCGCTGATTGGCTGCGCCGCGCGCGCGGGAGAGCCGTCTTCCCGGCGTGCACCGCGCGGGGAACTGGGAGCGACTGGGAGGGACTGGGAGGTAACTGGGAGGGACTGGAAGGGACTGGGAGGTAACTGGAAGCGACTGGGAGGGACTGGGAGGTAACTGGGAGGGACTGGGAGGTAACTGGGAGGGACTGGGAGAGACTGGGAGGGACTGGGAGCGACTGGGAGGTAACTGGGAGGGACTGGGAGGTAACTGGGAGGGACTGGGAGAGACTGGGAGGGACTGGGAGGTAACTGGGAGGGACTGGGAGGTAACTGGGAGGGACTGGGAGGGACTGGGAGGTAACTGGGAGGGACTGGGAGGTAACTGGGAGGGACTGGGAGAGACTGG
>NW_020899855.1:0-702 GCF_003984885.1 Neopelma chrysocephalum
GATTTTGGGGCCCTTCCCCTCGATTTTTGGGCCCCCTTTACCCCCCCAGGTCTCAGGATTCCCCCCCTGCCCCCGATTTCCCCCCGATTTTGGGTTCCTTCCTTTCCGGGGTTGGTTTTGGGGCCCGCCCCGTTTTTTGGGGACCCCCGCGGCTCCCCCCCGATTTTTGGGGACCCCCCCCCGATTTTTGGGTCCCCCCCTCACCCCTGCAGACGCGGTGCTGTGCCCCGGCCATGATCCCGGGGGTGTCGATGAGGGTGATGCTCTCCAGGACCTGGTTGGGAATTTGGGCGCACACGAACCTGGGGGGGGGGGGGGGGGGGGGGGGGGCGGCCCCCCCCAAATCCCCCCCCCCCGGAATTTGGGGCCCCCCCCCAGAGCTCGGGGGGACCCCCCCCGGCCCCGCCTTCCCGGCTGTTTTCCCGGGATTTGGCAGCGGGGCCGGAATTCCAAAGGGATGGGTCATCCCGGGAGGGGGGGGGGGACCGAAAAGGGGGGGAAGGGGGGGAAAAGGGGGGTGGGGAGGGGTCCCCCCCCGAATTTTGGGGGGTTCTGGGGTGGGAAATGTCCAAAAAGAGGCGAAAATAAGGGAAAATGGGCAAAAAATTGGGAAAAAAAATGGTGTTTTGGGGTTTTTTTTGGCAGGGTTTTGGGGGTGTTTTGGGGAGGTTTTGTGGGAGTTTTGGGGGGGATTTGGGGGGG
>NW_020899856.1:0-436 GCF_003984885.1 Neopelma chrysocephalum
CCGGCGGGGCAGGGGGTGTGGTTGCCCATGGCGGGGGGCGCGGGGGGCTCGGAAGTGGCCAGTTTGTTGTTCTTCATGTTGTCGATGTCCTCGGCCACAGGGGGGGGGTCCCGGCGCCCCATGTCCTGCTGGATGGGGCGGGTGGTCGACAGCATCGGGCCCGACGGCACCGGGGGGATCTGCTGCTCCCTGGGGGGGGGGGGGGAGGGGGGGGGAGGGGGCTCAGAGCGGACCCCCCGACACCGCCAGGAAAGCTCCGGGGGGGTACACAGAACCAGGAGAGCCAACGGGTCTCTGCTGGGATCCAGAGGAGCCCCCAGCTCTGGAGGGGGGGCAGAGGGGAGGATGCGGCTCAAAGCGGACCCCCCGTTACCCCCAGGAAAGCTCCGGGGGGGGGACACAGAACCGGGAGAGCCAACAAATATCGGGGTCTCTG
>NW_020899857.1:0-308 GCF_003984885.1 Neopelma chrysocephalum
CCAGGCCGTAAGGAAACAGCTCTGGTGGGACCCCAAAACACCCCAAACCACCCCAAAACCACCCCAAAATCACCCAGGGCCAGGCCGTGAGGAAACAGCTCTGGTGGAACCCCAAAAACACCCCAAACCACCCCAAAATCACCCCAAAACCACCCCAAAATCACCCAGGGCCAGGCCGTAAGGAAACAGCTCTGGTGGGACCCCAAAACACCCCAAAACCCCCCAAAATCACCCCAAAATCACCCAGGGACAGGCTGTGATGAAACAGCTCTGGTGGAACCCCAAAAATACCCCCAAAATCACCCCAA
>NW_020899858.1:0-377 GCF_003984885.1 Neopelma chrysocephalum
TTGGGGGGTTGTGTTGGGATTTGGGGGTTGTGTTGGGGTTCGGGGGGATTTGAGGGGTTGTTTTGGGGTTCAGAGGGGTTTAGGGGAAGGGGTCTCACCCCCGGTTCCACGGACACCGAGCTCTTGCCCCCCAGGTTGATGGTTCGCCCGTCCCGGCGCAGCAGCAGGTTCAGCCCCGGGGCCCCGGGGAGACCCCCTGGGGGGGACAGGGGGGGTCAGGGGGGGTTTGGGGGTCCATCCTCCCCACCCTGCTGGGCCACAGGGACACCCATCGCTCCCCAGACCCCCCCCAAGCCCCCCAAGGGGGGGCTTGGGGGGGGTCTGGGGAACGATGGGTGTCCTGGGGGTTCTCAGGGGGTCCTGGGGGGGCTCTGGGG
>NW_020899859.1:0-422 GCF_003984885.1 Neopelma chrysocephalum
GAAATTCCCGGAAAAATTAAAAAAAATTGGGAAAAAATTGGAAAAAAATTGAAAAAATTTGAAAAAATTCGAAAAAAAAACCTCGAAAAAAATGCGAAAAAATTCACAAAAATTCCTGAAAAAATTCCATGAATCCCAACAAGGAAAAAATTCCCAAAAAATTTTCCCGAAATTCCCCCAAAAAATTTAAAAAAATTGGGAAAAAATTCAAAAAAAATTCATGAAAAATTCCTGAAAAAATTTGAAAAAAAATTGAAAAAAAATTGGAAAAAAATTGAAAAAAATTCCCAAAAATTCCTGAAAAAATTCCATGAATCCCAACAAAATTCCTGAATTTTTTGTCCCTGAAATTCCCGAAAAAATTAAAAAAAATTTGGAAAAAATTGGAAAAAAATTGAAAAAATTTGAAAAAATTCGAAAAA
>NW_020899860.1:0-569 GCF_003984885.1 Neopelma chrysocephalum
CCCCCCCCGTGCCCCCCGTACCCTCCGTGCCGCCGCCTCCTTTGGTCGTAGAGGTCGAAGAGGTGCCCGCGGGCTCCCAGGTTGGCGGCGGCGGCGGCGGCGGCCACCAGGGCCATCAGTGCCAACTTCACCAAGTGGCTCACCTGCACCAGCTGCAGCGCCGCCACCAGCGCCAGCAGCCACGCGTGGCACCACCCAGGGGGGTGCTCCTGGCACCCACGGAGAGAACCTGGCACCGATGGCATCGCTGGCACCCAGAGAGTGGCATTGGGCATGGGATCAGCCCCGCAGCTGAGCTGGGATGGGAAGGGAGGGTGAGGGAGGGATGGGAGAGGAAGGAAGAGAGAGAAAGGGCACCCCTGGCACCAGCCCGGCGGGTGCTCCTGGCACCCACGGAGGGACCCTGGCACCGCTGGCATCGCTGGCACCCAGAGAGTGGCGTTGGGCATGGGATCAGCCCCGCAGCTGAGCTGGGATGGGAAGGGAGGGAGGGTGAGGGAGGGCACCCCTGGCACCAGCCCAGCGGGTGCTCCTGGCACCCACGGAGAGAAACTGGCACTGCTGGCATC
>NW_020899861.1:0-311 GCF_003984885.1 Neopelma chrysocephalum
GCACGGCGCCTTCCTATTGGCCAGCCGCCGCCAAAGAGCCCCGCCCCTTCCATAACCACGCCCTCTCCCTTTAAACCACGCCCCTCCGCTGGCAGACCACGCCCGTTCTTCCGCTAGCCCTCCCACAAGCCCCGCCCCTCCCCCGTAGCCCCGCCCCTCCCGCTCCCCAAAACTCCGCGTTTTTCGGCTTTTTTTAGTAAATTTATTCACAAAACCCCCCGGGGCCGCGCGGGCCGCGGCAGAACCGCCCCCCGCGCCCCCCCCCCCGCCACGGGGACCGGGGGTCCGGAGGAGTGGAGGGGGGGGGCAGG
>NW_020899862.1:0-533 GCF_003984885.1 Neopelma chrysocephalum
CCCCCCTCATGACCACATCACAACCACACACCCTCATTACCACATCATGACCACAGCCCCTCATTACCACATCACGACCACAAACCCTAATTACCACATCACTACCACACCCACTCATTACCACATCGCAACCACACCCCCTCATTACCACATCACGACGACACACCCTCATTACCACACCGCTACCACACCCCCTCATTACCACATCACAACCACACCCCCTCATTACCACACAGCAACCACAGCCCCTCATTACCACACAATAACCACACCCCCTCGTTACCACATCATAACCACACCGCCGCATTACCACAACAAAACCACACCCCCTCATGACCACGGCATAACCACACACCCTGAATACCACATAATAACCACACCCACTCATGACCACATCGCGACCACACGCCCTCATTACCACATCACAACCAAACCCCCTCATTACCATATCATTAACACGCACCCCCAGAACAACATCCTTACAACAGCCCCGCATAACCACATCCCTACCACACCCACTCATAACCACATCA
>NW_020899863.1:0-359 GCF_003984885.1 Neopelma chrysocephalum
GGATATGGGACACTGGGAAGGGACAGGAGATGGGATATGGGACAGGAAATGGGATATGGGACACTGGGATGGGATATGGGACACTGGGATGGGACAGGAGATGGGATATGGGACACTGGGATGGGATATGGGACACTGGGATGGGATATGGGACACTGGGATGGGACAGGAGACGGGATATGGGACACTGGGATGGGATATGGGACACTGGGAGGGGACAGGAGATGGGATATGGGACATTGGGATGGGATATGGGATGGGACAGGAGCCACCAGGAGGGGACCCGAGGCTTCCCCACCCCACTTTATCCCCAATTCCCACCTGGAATCGCCCCCATCCCACCCCATCCCACCCCTCCA
>NW_020899864.1:0-312 GCF_003984885.1 Neopelma chrysocephalum
ATCCACCCAAAAGTCACCCAAAAATTCACCTCCAGGGACCCCAAAATCCACCCAAAAGTCACCCAAAAATTCACCTCCAGGGACCCCAAAATTCACCCCAAAATCCACCCAAAATTGCCCCAAAATTCACACAAAATCTACCCAAAATTGCCCCAAAATTCCAACCAAAATCTACACAAAAATCCACCCAAAATTCCACCCAAAATTCCCCCAAAATCTACGCAAAATACACCCAAAATTCACCTAAAATTGACCCCAAAATTGCCCCAAAATTCACACAAAATCTACCCAAAAATGCCCCAAAATTCCAAC
>NW_020899865.1:0-421 GCF_003984885.1 Neopelma chrysocephalum
TTTGTGGGAATTTTGAGGGAGTTTTTGGGGGATTTTGTGGGAATTTTTGCAAATTTTTGTTGGATTTTTTGGGGAATTTTGGGGAATTTTTCGGGAATTTTTTGGTAAATTTTTGATGAATTTTTGGGGAATTTTTGGTAAATTTTTGGGAATTTTTCAGGAATTATTAGGGAAATTTTGGGGAATTTTTGAGGAATTTTTGTGGGAATTTTTAAGTAATTTTTTGGGGATTTTTATGGGATTTTTTGGTAAATTTTTGGATAATTTCAGTGGGAATTTTTTGGGAATTTTGTGTGAATTTTGTGGGAATTTTTTGCGAATTTTTGTTGGATTTTTTGGGGAATTTTGGGGAATTTTTCGGGAATTTTTTGGTAAATTTTTTGGGAATTTTTCAGGAATTATTTGGGAAATTTTGTAGGAA
>NW_020899866.1:0-483 GCF_003984885.1 Neopelma chrysocephalum
TTCCCCCAAATCTCCCATTTTTCCCCCAAAACCCATTACTTTCAAAAAAAAGTCACTTTTTTCTCCCAAGAAAACACCTTTTTTACCAAAATTTCCCATTTCCCCCCCAAAAAAACCCCATATTTCCAAAAATCTTACTGTTTTTTCCCCAAAAAAATCAGCTTTTCTCCTTCAAAACTTACATTTTTTTCCAACCAACCACAATTTTTTCCCCCAAAAATCTCCAATTTCCCCATAAAACCACCCATTTGTTCCCCAAAACCACCCATTTTCCCCAAAAAAATCTCACCTTTTTTCACCCAAGAAACCACATTTTTTTTCCCCAAAATCCTCCAGTTTTTCCCCAAACCCACCCATTTTTCCCCCAAAAAATCTCACCATTTTTCCCCCAAGAAATCACAATTTTTTTCCCCAAAAAAACTCCAATTTCCCCCCAAAACCACCCATTTGTTCCCCAAAACCACCCATTTCCCCCCCAAAAAA
>NW_020899867.1:0-715 GCF_003984885.1 Neopelma chrysocephalum
CAAACACCAAACCAGTAACAACCAGTAACAGAAAACACCAAACCAGTAACAGCAAACACCAAACCAGTAACTCCCAGTCACTCTGAGTAACCCTAAACTGATTCCCAGTAACCCCAAAGCCCCAAACCAGTAACAACCAGTAACAGCAAACACCAAACCAGTAACAACCAGTAACAGGAAACACCAAACCAGTAACAGCAAACACCAAACCAGTAACAACCAGTAACAGAAAACAGCAAACCAGTAACAACCAGTAACAGCAAACACCAAACCAGTAACAACCAGTCACTCTGAGTAACTCTAAACTGACTCCCAGTAACCCCAAAACCCCAAACCAGTAACAACCAGTAACACTAAACCCCAAACCAGTAAAAACCAGTAACACCAAACCCCAAACCAGTAACTCCCAGTAACCATAAATTCCCTCCCAGTAACTCCCAGTTCCTCCCAGTAACTCCCAGTTCCTCCCAGTAACCCCAACCCCTCCTCCCAGTCCCCCCTCCCTCCTACCACCCTCCCAGTCCCTCCCAGTCCCTCCCAGTCCCCTCCCAGTCCCCTCCAGTCCCTTCCAGTCCCTCCCACTGCCCTCCCAGTCACCCCCAGCCCCCTCCCAGTCCCTCCCAGTCCCCCTCAATCCCCTCCCAGTCCCCTCCAGTCCCTCCCAGTCACCCCCTGTCCCTCCCAATCCCCTCCCAGTCCCTCCCAGTCCCCCTAA
>NW_020899868.1:0-633 GCF_003984885.1 Neopelma chrysocephalum
GGGGGGGCACTGGGAATGGCTGAGGCTGCACTGGTTTGAACTGGGAATGGCTGGGGCTGCACTGGAGGGCACTGGGGGGCACTGGGGCTGTACTGAGGCTGTACTGGGGGGCACTGGTCTATACTGGTCTGACCGGTTCGGACGCTGTACCGCAGCACATCCCGGCTGCACTGGGGGGCACTGGGGGCACTGGGGGGCACTGGGAATGGCTGGGGCTGTACTGGGGGGCACTGGGGCTGTACTGAGGGCACTGAGGCTGTACTGGTGTGTACTGGTCTATACTGGTCTGACCGGTTCTGACGCTGTAGCGCAGCACGTCCCGGCAGCACTGGGGGGCACTGGGGGCACCATGGGGGATATGGGGGGTGTACTGGTCTATACTGGTTTGTACTGGTTTGTACCGGTTCTGACTCTGTAGCGCAGCATGTCCCGGCTGCACTGGGGAGCACTGGGGGGCACTGGGGCTGTACTGGTTTGTACTGGTCTGACCGGTTCGGACGCTGTAGCGCAGCACGTCCTGGCTGCACTGGGGGGCACTGGGGGGCACTGGGGCTGTACTGGGGGCACACTGGTCTATACTGGTTTGTACTGGTCTGACCGGTTCTGACGCTGTAGCGTAACTGGGGGGCACTG
>NW_020899869.1:0-468 GCF_003984885.1 Neopelma chrysocephalum
CCCCCCAACCCCCCTCAAACCCCCTCAAACCCCCCCAAATCCCCCCCAACCCCCCCCAAACCCCCCCAAACCCGCCCCCCCCGCACCTTGAAGTTGATGGGGAGGGTCCGGCACTGCTGCCCCACCCCCACCCGGAGGGTCCCGTTTTTGGCCGCCGCCCCGTCGGCGAAAACCCCCCGACCCTGGGAGCGGGAGGGGTCCAGCTCCGCCCGGAACCACAGGGACACCCCGATCTCGGCCCCTGGGGGGGATCCGGGGGGGTTTGAGGGGGATTTGGGGGGATTCGGGGGGATTTGGGGGGATTTGGGGGGATTTAGGGGGAGATTTGGGGGGGAAAAGGGGAGAGAAAGGACGATTTAGGGGGGATTTGGGGGGGTTTGGGGGGAGAAAAGGGGAGAGAGGAGGATTTAGGGGGGATTTGGGGGGGATTTGAGGGGATTTTAGGGGGATTCGGGGGGATTTGGGGGG
>NW_020899870.1:0-393 GCF_003984885.1 Neopelma chrysocephalum
CCCCCCAGGCACCCACAGAGCCCGTGGGAGCCCCCAGGCACCCACAGAGCCCCACAGAGCCCATGAGACCCATCCGGGACCCCCCGACACCCACAGACACTCACAGAGCCCCACAGCACCCATGGGACCCCTCTGGGACCCTCCGACACCCACAGTACCCATGGGAACCCCCCGGCACCCACAGGGACCCACAGCACCCACAGACACCCCCTCCCAGCACCCACAGAGCCCATGGGACCCACCTGGGACCCCTCAACACCCACAGCACCCATGGGACCCCTCCGGGACCCACAGGGACCCACAGCACCCATGGGACCCTCCCCGAAACCCCCCGACCCCCACAGCACCCATGGGACCCCTCCGGGACCCACAAAACCCCATGGGACCCCCCCC
>NW_020899871.1:0-339 GCF_003984885.1 Neopelma chrysocephalum
GCAGGGCAGGGCTGTGCTGGCCTGGGGCCCACGGGGGGTCCCACCGACCCCCCCCCCAGCCCAGCTCCTCGCGGGGGCAGAGGGGGCCCAGGGGGACTCACAGGACGATGGCAGCGGTGGCCTCGGCCAGTTCCGGGGGGACGCTGTGCAGGGAGCAGTTGCTCAGGTCCAGCCTGGGAGGGGGCAGCAGTTGTGGGGGGGACAGTAGCACACCCCATACCGCCCCCCCCCATTCCCATGACCCCCCTGTGACCCTCAAAACCCACCCTGGCCCCTTCCTGTGCCCGGCCCCCTCCTCGCACCTCCACCCTGCATGTCCTCCATCCGGGCACCCCCCAC
>NW_020899872.1:0-365 GCF_003984885.1 Neopelma chrysocephalum
CCCCCAGAGTGACCCCAGAGACCCCAGAGTGACCCCCCGGGACCCTCACAGTGACCACAGGGACCCCCAGAGTGACCCCAGAGTGACCCCACTTACCCTCCGAGTGACCCCAGAGACCCCCAGAGTGACCAGAGAGACCCCCAGAGTGACCACAGAGACCCCCAGAGTGACCCCCTAGAGACCCCCAGAGTGACCACAGAGACCCCCAGGATCCCCAGAGTGACCCCTGGACAGCCCAGTGACCCCCCCGAGTGACCCCAGAGACCCCAGAGTGACCCCACTTACCCCCAGAGTGACCCCAGAGACCCCAGAGTGACCCCAGAGACATCCCCAGAGACCCCCCAGGACCCTCACAGTGACCACAG
>NW_020899873.1:0-317 GCF_003984885.1 Neopelma chrysocephalum
TACTAAATATATAAATATATAAATATTTCTTTATATATATAAATAAAACCCCCCCCCCACCCAAAATAAGCCCCTCCCATCCCAAGTAAGCCCCTCCCACCCCAAATAAACCCCTCCCACCCCAAATAAACTCCTCCCACCCCAAATAAAACCCTCCCACCCCAAATAAGCACCTCCCACTAAAATAAACCCCTCCCACCCCAAATAAACCCCTCCCACCCCAAAATAAACCCTGCCCACCCCAAATAAGCTCCTCCCACCCCAAATAAGCCCCTCCCACCCCAACAAACCCCTCCCACCCCAAATAAACCCCTCCC
>NW_020899874.1:0-390 GCF_003984885.1 Neopelma chrysocephalum
TTTGGGGGATATTCGGGTGTTTTTGGGGGGGATCCGGGTGGTTTTGGGGTGATTCGGGTGTTTTTGGGGTGATTTGGGTGGTTTTTGGGGTGATTCGGGTGTTTTTGGGGAGATTCGGGTGTTTTTGGGAGGGATTCGGGTGTTTTTGGGGGGGTGATTCGGGTGTTTTTGGGGGGTGATTCGGGTGTTTTTTGGGGTGATTCGGGTGTTTTTGGGGTGATTCGGGTGGTTTTGGGGGGATTCGGGTGTTTTTTGGGGTGATTCGGGTGTTTTTTGGGGAGATTCGGGTGTTTTTTGGGGTGATTCGGGTGTTTTTGGGACCCCCCCCGAGGGTCCGGAGCCCCCCTGGGACCCCCCCGGGGAGGAGGAGGAGGAGGGAGGGGAGAGGGG
>NW_020899875.1:0-590 GCF_003984885.1 Neopelma chrysocephalum
AATTTTGGGGATGATTGGGGGGATTTGAGGAAGCTTTGGGGACGGTTCGGGGGGATTTGGGGATGATTTTGGGATGACTTGGGGGGTTTGGGGATGATTTGGGGGTATTTTGGAGAATTTTGGGATGATTTGGGGGAATTTGGGGAGATTTAGGGATGATTTGGGGAGATTTGGGGATGATTTGGGACATTTGGGGGGACTTGGGGATGATTTGGGGGTTTGGGGATGACTTGGGAGTGTTTAGTTGGGTTTGGGGTCATTTTGGGTGGGTTTTGTGTGGTTATGGACAGGTTTGGGTGGGTTTTGAATGGTTTTGGGTGGGTTTTAGGGGTTCAAGGGGGGTCTGGGATGGGTTTGGGGGGTTTTTGTGCCCCTCCCCAGGGTTTGGGTGGGTTTTAGGGGGTCTGGGGGTCTCTGGGATGAGTTTTGGGGGTGTTTGGGTGGGTTTGGGGTGATTTTGGGGTGCTTTTGTTTGGGGTTTGGGGATGTTTAGTTAGGTTTGGGGTGATTTGGGGGGATTTTGGATGGTTTGGGGTGAGTTGGAGTGGGTTTGGGGTGATTTTGGGTGAGTTTTAGGAGCTCAGGGGGGG
>NW_020899876.1:0-499 GCF_003984885.1 Neopelma chrysocephalum
CCAGAGGTTCTCCAGGTGCCACCAAACCTTCTCCAGGTGCCACCAAAGGTTCTCCAGGTGCCACCAAACCTCCTCCAGGTACCATCAAACCTTCTCCAGGTGCCACCAAACCTCCTCCAGGTGCCACCAGAGGTTCCCCAAGTGCCACCAAACCTCCTCCAGGTGCCACTAAAGGTTCTCCAAGTGCCACCAAACCCCCTCCAGGTGCCACCAAATCCCTCCCAGTTGCCACCAGACCTTCTCCAGGTACCACCAAACCTTCTCCAGGTGCCACTAGAGGTTCTCCAGACGCCACCAAACCCCCTCCAGGTGCCACCAAACCCCTCCCAGGTGCCACCAAAGTTTCTCCAGGTGCCACCAAACCCTCTCCAGGTGCCACCAAACCTCCCCCAGGTGCCACCAAACCTCCTCCAGGTGCCACTAAACCTTCTCCAGGTGCCACCAAACCTTCACCAGGTGCCACCAAACCTTCTCCAGTTGCCACCAGAGGTTCTGCAGG
>NW_020899877.1:0-305 GCF_003984885.1 Neopelma chrysocephalum
TCCCCCCTCTTCCCCCCAGGGTTGGTTTTGGGGGACCCGGGGGGGGGGTTGGGGGGGTTTTTGGGGTTCCCAGGGGGGTTTTTGGGGGGTCCCAGGATGGTTTTTGGGGGGTCCTGAGGGGCCTCCCCCCCCTCCCCCCCCAGGCTCGATCCGCATCGACAGTTTGGGGGCTCTGACGGAGCTCTCGGAGCGCGACGGGAGACTCTTCCCAGTGGGATACCAGTGAGGGACTGGGAGCACTGGGAGGGACTGGGAGGGTATTGGGAGGGACTGGGAGGGACTGGGAGGGATTGGGAGGGACTGGG
>NW_020899878.1:0-304 GCF_003984885.1 Neopelma chrysocephalum
CCCATTGGCTGATAGATCAGGGTGTGGCCACTGCTGTGTTCCCATTGGTCGATAGAGCAGGGCGTGGCCACTGCTGTGTTCCCATTGGCCGATGAGACTATGGGAGGGCGGGGTGGCCCTGGGCTCCCATTGGTGGTCCCGCCCGGGGCGGGGCTGTTTCCCATGGGGTGGGCGTGGCCCACGGTGACCCCGCCCCCTGTCCCAGGGCGTGACGTACCCGGCCTGTCACGGCATCTGGAGCAAATGGGCCCCGCCCCTGGAGCGGAGCCGCCTGGCCACCACGGCCTTCTGCGGTACGGGGGGG
>NW_020899879.1:0-574 GCF_003984885.1 Neopelma chrysocephalum
CTGATGTCCCCAATCCCCCCCAATGTCCCCACTGTCCCCAACCCCAGGTGGACGCCCTGTTCCTGGAGGATGTCCCTGATGTCCCCAACGCCCCCTGATGTCCCCAACGCCCCCTGATGTCCCCAATGTCCCCAATCCCAGGTGGATGCCCTGTTCCTGGAGGATGTCCCTGATGTCCTCAATGTCCCCAATGTCCCCACTGTCCCCAATCCCAGGTGGATGACCTGTTCCTGGACGATTTCCCTGATGTCCCCAATGTCCCCAATCCCCCCTGATGTCCCCAATTTCCCCTGATGTCCCTGATGTCACCAATCCCCCCTGATGTCGCCAATCCCCCTGATGACCTCAATGTCCCTGATGTCCTGAATGTCCCCTGATGTCCCTGATGTCCCTTGATGTCCCTGATGTCCCTGATGTCCCCGATGTCCCCAATCCCCCCTGATGACCCCAATGTCCCTGATGTCCCCAATGTCCCCACTCTCCCCTGTCCCAGGTGGACGCCCTGTTCCTGGAGGATTTCCCTGATATCCCCAATGACCCTGTACCTGTCCCCATGTCCCCTGTCCCAGGTGGA
>NW_020899880.1:0-355 GCF_003984885.1 Neopelma chrysocephalum
GGCAAAGGGGTGGTTAATTAGCTCATTATATTGGTTTGTGTCACCTGGGGGCAGAGCTTTGTCTTAAGGGGGCGGGGCAAAGGGGCAGGTAATGAGAAGGACACGCCCATTTTCACCTGAGGGGTGGGGCTTGCTGTAAAGGGGCGGGGCCACATCACCTGGAATGGGGTCACCAGGTTCACCTGCTCCCCAATTTTTGGGTCACCCCCCCCAAAATCTATTGACCCCCCTCATTTTTGGGTGCCCCCCCCATCTCTGGGTGTCCCCCCCAAAATTCTGCTCCCCCCGTGTCCCCCCCGTCACCTGGAAGGGGATGACGAGGTTCACCTGCTCCCCAATTTTTGGGTCCCCCCCC
>NW_020899881.1:0-461 GCF_003984885.1 Neopelma chrysocephalum
GGGGGACAGGACAGGGACACACTGGGGGGACAGGGTCACACTGGGTGGGACAGGGGACACTCACACACAACCTGGGAGGACACGGGGACGGGGGATACACTGGGGGGGACAGGGGACACTCACACCCACCCTGGGGACACGTGGGGACCCCGTGGTCACTCTGGGGGTCCTTCCTCCCCCCAGGCACGGCGCGGGGCATCGTCATCTCCACGGGGGACCGGGACACACACACACACCCTGGGGGGGACACGGTCACACTGGGAGGGGACAAGGGGTCACACACACACCCTGGGGACACTGTGGTCACTCTGGGGGTCGTTCCTCCCCCCAGGAACCGTGCGGGGCATTGTCATCTCCACGGGGGACAGGGACACACTGGGGGCACAGGGGGTGACACACACACCCTGGGGATACGGGGGGGACACCATGGTCATACTGGGGGTGACAGGGGACCCAAACAC
>NW_020899882.1:0-731 GCF_003984885.1 Neopelma chrysocephalum
GGGGCTGGGGGAACTGGGGGAACTGGGGGAACTGGAGTAGCCCCCCCTGCACCCAAAGGGGTCCAAAATAAACCAGCTGGGGGTGGGAGCCTTTGCACCCCAAATCTGGGGGTCCCAGAGCTGGTTCTGGGGATGCTTTGCACCCCAAATCTGGGGGTACCAGGGGTGGTTTGGGGGATCCTTTTCATCCCCACTCTGGGGGAACCAGGGCTGTTTTTGGGGGACCCTTTGCACCCCTAATCTGGGGGAACCAGGGGTGCTTTGGGGGACCCTTCTCACCCCCACTCTGGGGGTCCCAAGGCTGTTTTGGGGACCCTTCTCACCCCCACTCTGGGGGTCCCAAGGCTGTTTTGGGGACTGTTTGCACGCCTAATCTGGGGGTCCTGGGGCTGGTTTTGGGGGCCCCTTCTCACCCCCACTCTGGGGGGTCCCAGGGCTGTTTTTGGGGACCCTTTGCACCCCTAGTCTGGGGGAACCAGGGGTGCTTTAGGGGACCCTTTTCATCCCCAATCTGGGGGTCCCAAGGGTGGTTTCGGGGACCCTCTGCACCCCTAATCTGGGGGTCCCAGGGCTGTTTTTGGGGACCCTTCTCATCCCCACTCTGGGGGTCCCAGGGCTGTTTTTGGGGACCCTTTGCACCCCTAGTCTGGGGGTCCCAGGGGTGCTTTGGGGACCCTTTTCATCCCCATTCTGGGGGTCCCAAGGGTGGTTTTGGGGACCCTTTGCACCCC
>NW_020899883.1:0-566 GCF_003984885.1 Neopelma chrysocephalum
CCCCCCAATTCCCCCCAAATCTCTCCCAAATCCCCCCCAAATCCTTCCCACACCCCCCAAATCCCTCCTAAACCCCCCAAATCCCCCCCAAATGCCCCCAAATCTCTCCTACACCCCCAAATCCCCCCAAATCCCCCCAAACCCCTCCTACACCCCCCAAATCCCTCCTAAACCTCCCAAATCCCCCCAAATCCCCCCAAATCCCCCCCAAATCCCTCCTACACCCCCCAAGCCCCCCCCAAGCCCCCCCAAGGTGGTACCGGGGTCAGGGGGGGGTTTTGGGGGGCTCAGCACGGCCCAGTCGGGTTCGTAGCCGGGGTCAGGGGGGTCCTCGGCCGGGGGGGGACCCTGGGGGGGCAATTTGGGGAGGTCAGGGGGGGGCCTGGGGGGGTTTGGGGGGTGGAGGGGGGGATTTGGGGGGTCCTGGAAGGAATTTGGGGATCCTGGGGGAGCACTGGGGGGTCCTGGGGGACTCAGGGGGGTCAGTTGGGGGGTCCTGGGGGTGTTTAGAGGGGCCTGGGGGGGATTTGAGGGGTCTTGGAAGAAATTTGGGGGTCCTGGGGGGG
>NW_020899884.1:0-851 GCF_003984885.1 Neopelma chrysocephalum
ACTGGTCCGTCCTGGTCCATACTGGTCCATACTGGCCCTGACTGGTCCGTACTGGCCCTGACTGGTCCGTGCTGGCCCTGACTGGTCTGTACTGGTCCTGACTGGTCTGTGCTGGCCCTGACTGGTCTGTACTGGTCCATACTGGTCTGTACTGGCCGTGACTGGTCCATCCTGTCCCTGACTGGTCCTGACTGGTCCTGACTGGTCCTGACTGGTCCGTGCTGTCCCTGACTGGTCCATGCTGGTCCATACTGGTCCTTACTGGTCCTGACTGGTCTGTACTGGTCCATACCGGTCCATACTGGTCCTGACTGGTCCGCGCTGTCCCTGACTGGTCCGTACTGGTCCGTACTGGCCCTGACTGGTTGATGCTGTCCCTGACTGGTCTGTGCTGTCCCTGACTGGTCCGTACTGGTCCGTGCTGTCCCTGACTGATCCGTGCTGGTCCACACTGGTCCTTACTTGTCTGTGCTGTCCCTGACTGGTCCATACTGGTCCATACTGGCCCTGACTGGTCTGTACTGGTCCATACTGGTCCTGACTGGTCCATGCTGTCCATACCGGTCCGTGCTGTCCCTGACTGGTCCGTACTGGTGCTGACTGGTCCATACTGGTCCCAGCTCCGTGCCCTGTCTGTGCTGGGGTTCCGGGATCGGGGTTCGGTGGCGGCGGCGCTGCAGCGCAATGGGGGCGACCAGTGGGGGGCGCTGCGGGAGCTGCAGAGGCCCAGGCTCCGCCCCTTCCTGCAGCGCCTCTGGCGGCCACAGGGGGCGCTCGACTTCGACTGCCCCGACCAGCAGGTGAACTGGGCAAACTGGGGGCACTGGGAGGGAATGGGGGGAATGGGGGGG
>NW_020899885.1:0-374 GCF_003984885.1 Neopelma chrysocephalum
GGGTCACCTGGGGGTCACTTGGGGGTCACCTGGGAGGTCTCACCTGGGGGTCACCTGGGGGTCATTCGGGGGTCACCTGAGTGTCACCTGGGGGTCACCTGGGGAGTTCCACCTGGGGGTCACTTGGGGGTCACTGGGGGGTCACTGGGAGGTCACAGGGTCACACGGGGGTCAGTGGGGGTTATGGGGTCACCTGGGGGTCACCTGGGGGTCACCTGGGGGTCACCTGTACCCCCCCCCCAGGTGGGGGCGTCGCTCTTCGCCTCCAACATCGGCTCCGGTCACTTCGTGGGCCTGGCGGGGACGGGGGCGGCCGGAGGCATCGCCGTGGGGGGCTTCGAGTGGAGCGTGAGCACTGGGAGGGACTGGGGGGG
>NW_020899886.1:0-605 GCF_003984885.1 Neopelma chrysocephalum
GTTACTGGGAGGGACTGGGATGGACTGGGGGGTTACTGGGACACACACGGACAGGTTGGGGACACTTTGGGGACACTTTGGGGACACCCCTGGGGTGAGAAAGGGCACCTGGGGACAGGTTGGGGACACTTTGGGGACACCCCTGAGGGGTTACTGGACACACTGGGGGGTTACTGGGAGGGACTGGGATGGACTGGGGGGTTACCGGGATGAACTGGGACAGGTTGGGGACACCTTGGGGACACCCCTGGGGGGTCAAGGGCACCTGGGGACACACAGGGACAGACTGGGGACAGGTTGGGGACACACAGGGGACAGGTTGGGGACACTTTGGGGTGTTACTGGACACACTGGGAGGGACTGGGATGGACTGGGGGGTTACTGGGAGGGACTGGGATGGCCTGGGGTGTTACTGGGATGAACTGGGACAGGTTGGGGACACTTTGGGGACAGCCCTGGGAGGCCAAGGACACCTGGGGACACAGGGACAGGTTGGGGACAGCCCTGAAAGGTTACTGGGACACACTGGGGTGTTACTGGGAGGGACTGGGATGAACTGGGGGTTACTGGGAGGGACTGGGATGAACTAGGGGGTTACTGGGATG
>NW_020899887.1:0-424 GCF_003984885.1 Neopelma chrysocephalum
AAATCTCATTTTTTCCCCCCCAAAAAACCAAACTTTTTTATTAAAAAAAACAGATTTTTGGGGGGAAAAAAATGAGATTTTTTGGCAAAAAAAAATTGGATTTTTGGGGGAAAAAATGGGATTTTTTTATATCAAAAAATCTGATTTTCTGGGGGAAAAATGGGATTTTTTTAATTAAAAAAATGTGATTTTTTTTTAGGAAAAAAATCTGATTTTCCGGGGGAAAAAATGTGATTTTTTTAATCAAAAAATTCCCATTTTTTCCCCCAAAAATCCGATTTTTTTTTGATCAAAAATCTCATTTTTTCCCCATAAAATCACATTTTTTTGATATAAAAATATCACATTTTTTTCCCTGAAAATCACATTTTTTGGGGGGAATTTTTGGAATTTTTTCATGGAAAAGTTGGGAATTTTTGGGGGA
>NW_020899888.1:0-311 GCF_003984885.1 Neopelma chrysocephalum
GGGGACACTGGGGACACCCACGGGGACACTGGGGACAGCCATGGGGATACTGGGGACAGCCGTGGGGATACTGGGGACACTGGGGACACCCACGGGGACACTGGGGACAGCCATGGGGACACTGGGGACACTGGGGACACCCACAGGGACACTGGGGACACCCACGGGGACACTGGGGACACCCATAGGGACACTGGGGACAACCATGGGGACACTGGGGACAACCATGGGGATGTTGGGGACACCCATGGGGACACTGGGGATACCCATGGGGACACTGGGGACACCCATGGGGACACTGGGGACACACA
>NW_020899889.1:0-480 GCF_003984885.1 Neopelma chrysocephalum
CCCTTCCCAGCCCTGCAGATCCCTCCTGGACCCCCCAAAATCCGCTCTCCTGGCTCCGGGGAGGGGACACGGAGACTCTGCTCCCACTCCAGGACCCCGGGTGGGCTGTGACCGCCCCAGGCCGGCCCCAAAGCCCATCCCAAGCCCCCCAGAATGAGGAACCCTGAGCATCCCCATCTACATGAGGAGCCTGGGACCTTCCCAGCCCTGCAGGTCCTTCCTGGACCCCCCAAAATCTGCAGCCACGTCCTCTCCTGGCTCCGGGGAGGGGACGTGGAAGCACAGACCCCAGGACTTGGCTCCCACCCCAGGACTCTGGGTGGGCTGTGGCCGCCCCGAGTCGGCCCCAAAGCCCGTCCCAAGCCCCCCAGGGTGAGGAACCCTGAGCAGCCCCATCTGCCCAGGGGTCCTGGGACCTTCCCAGCCCTGCAGATCCCTCCTGGACCCCCCAAAATCCCCTCTCCTGGCTCCAGGGAGGGG
>NW_020899890.1:0-320 GCF_003984885.1 Neopelma chrysocephalum
TCCAATAACCACGCCCCATCAGGCCACGCCCACTCAGCAACCCCCCCAAATCCCAGCTTGAAGGGGATTGGCTGAGAGTCCAGGGGGACACACCCACTCTGACCACACCCTGTTTGGCCCCACCCCAGACCCCACCCCTTTAGCTCCTCCTCCTCCTCCAACCACACCCCTTTTAATCCCTCCCCCTCAGGCCACACCCCCTTTAGCCCCACCCCCTTTAGCCCCACCCTCAGACCTCCCAAAACCCCCAAATCACCCCGTGACCCCCCAAAACCCCCCTCAAACCCTCCCCAGGTCCCCCCAAAACCCCCCAAACCTGT
>NW_020899891.1:0-385 GCF_003984885.1 Neopelma chrysocephalum
GTGACCTGGGGAGTCTCAGGAAGGATTTGGTGGTCCTGGGGTAACCCGGGGCAGGGTCTGGGGGTCCCGGGGTGAGCCGGGACGGGGTCTCGGGGTCCCAGGGTGAGCCAGTGGGGTCCCAGGAAGGATTTGGGGGTCCCGGAGTGACCCGGGGAGTCTCAGGAAGGATTTGGGGATCCCTGAGTGACCCAGGGCAGGGTCTGGGGGTCTCAGAGTGACCCAAGGTGGGGTCTGGGGGTCCTGGAGTGGCCTGGGGTGGGGTCTGGGGGTCCCAGAGTGACCTGGGGTGGGGTCTGGGGGTCCCAGGGTGACCCAGGACAGGGTCTGGGGGTCCTGGGGGGTCCTGGGGTGAGCCAAGGGGATCCCAGGAAGGATTTGGGGGTCC
>NW_020899892.1:0-341 GCF_003984885.1 Neopelma chrysocephalum
TGCAGTTGTGTGTTGTATCCCTGTGCGGGTGTGAGTGTGTCAGGTCCGTGTGTGGTTGTTCATCTGTGGGCAGTTGTGTGTTGTATCCCTGTGCGGGTGTGAGTGTCTCGTGTCTGTGTGCAGTTGTTTGTTCATCTGCAGTTGTGTGTTGTGTCCATGTGCCATGTCTGTGTGTGGTTGTTTGTCCGTGTGTGATTGTGTGTTGTATCCCTGTGCGGGTGTGAGTGTGTCAGGTCCATGTGTGGTTGTTCATCCATGTGCAGGTGTGTGCCATGTCCGTGTGTGGTTGTTTGTTCATCTGCAGTTGTGTGTCGTATCCCTGTGCGGGTGTGAGTGTGTCA
>NW_020899893.1:0-716 GCF_003984885.1 Neopelma chrysocephalum
CCTCCCAGTCCCCCCAATATTCCCGATTCGCTCCCAGTTCCCCCCCCAGTTCACTCGGAATCCCCCCACTGTTCCCGATTCGCTCCCAGTTCCCCCCCAGTTCCCTCCCAGTGCGGACGTGTCGCTGGTGCCGCCCCGGGGGCGGTTTCGGGGGTTCCCGGGCCGGTTTTTGGGTGGATTTCGGGTTTTTTTGGGTGGATTTCGGGGGTCCCGGGGGGGGCGGGGCCGGGCCGGGGTCGTGGCGGCTCCGCCGGGGAGGAACTTCCGGTCTGTGCCCCGCCCCTTCCGGTCGGTCCCTCGCCTATTCCGGTCCGTCCCGCTCTGTTTCCCCGCGGCCGAAGGTTCCGGGGGGGTCCAACAAAGGTTCCGCCCCCCCCGGGAAACCCCCAAAATTCTGCTTTTTTTTAAATTGGTTTTATTCGTGTTTTATCAAAACTCCGCGCGGGGCCGCCCCGACCCCCCCCACAGCCCCCCCCCCCCCCCCCGCGGGGGGGGCCCGGCCCGCCCCCCCCCCCCCCCCCCCCGCGGGGGGGGGGGGGGGGGGGGGCCCCCACCCCCCCCCCCCCCCGCCCCCCGGGGGGGGTGGGGGGGCACAAGGGGGGTGCTGAGGGGGGGCAAACGCAGAGTCGTGGTCCCCAAACCCCCCCTCAACCCAACCCCCCCAGGGCTGGGGGGAGATGGGGGGGGTCAGAGGCACCAACCCCCACCCCCCAGAC
>NW_020899894.1:0-384 GCF_003984885.1 Neopelma chrysocephalum
GCCAGGGACCACCCCGGGCACCCGGGCAGGAAAATGGGGGAGTCGGGGCCGGGGGTCTGGGACAGCTGAGGGGGGACACAGGGGGTCAGAGGGGGGGCCTGGGGACACCCTGGGGACACCTTGGGACCCCCGCACCCACAGCTTGGCCAGGGACCACCCCGGGCACCCTGGCAGGAAAATGGGGGAGTCGGGGTTGGGGGTCTGGGACAGCTGGGGGGGGACGGGGGGGTTAAAATGGGGTGTGGGGACACTTTGGGGACACCTTGGGGACACCCTGGGGACATGGGGGGACATGGGACACCCTGGGGACACCTTGGGGACACCTTGGGACCCCCCGGACCCACAGCTTGGCCAGGGACCACCCCGGGCATCCGGGCAGGAAAA
>NW_020899895.1:0-377 GCF_003984885.1 Neopelma chrysocephalum
AATCCCGATCCAAGGGCCTTGACCCGGGGGGGACAATCCTAATCCCGATCCAAGGGCCGTGACCGGGGGGGCCCGGGGGGACAATCCCGATCCAAGGGCCGTGACCGGGGGGGCACCGGGGGGGTACAATCCTGATCCCGATCCAAGGGCCGTGACCGGGGGAGGCCCCGAGGGGGGACAATCCCGATCCCGATCCAAGAGCTATGACCGGTGGAGGCCCCGGGCGGGACAATCCCGATCCCGATCCAAGGGCTGTGACAATCCCGATCTCGATCTAAGGGCCGGGACCGGGGGACGGACAATCCCGGTCCAAGGGTTGTGCCAAGGCCGGGAGCGGGAGGGGAGTTAACCCTTCCCAGGGATTGGGAAGGGCTGGG
>NW_020899896.1:0-562 GCF_003984885.1 Neopelma chrysocephalum
CTGACCCCCTGACCCCTGAGCCTGAGCCTGAGCCTGACCCTGACCCCAATCCTGAGCCTGATCCTCACCCTGATCCTGATCCTAACATTGACCCTGACCCTGAACCTGGGCCTCATCCTGATCCTGAGCCTGAGCCTGATCCTGAGCCTGACCCTGATCCTGACCCTGAGCCTGATCCTGAGCCTGACCCTGATCCTGACCCTGAGCCTGATCCTGACCCTGAGCCTGATCCTGACCCTGACCCTGACCCTGAGCCTGATCCTGAGCCTGACCCTGACCTTGAATCTGATCCTGAGCCTGATCCTAAGCCTGATCCTGACCCCTGACCCTGAGACTGACCCTGACCCTCTGACCCCATGACCCCTGACCGTGAGCCTGAGCCTGAGCCTGATCCTGACTCTGAGCATGACCCTGATCCTGAGTCTGAGCCTGAGCCTGAGCCTGACCCTGAGCCTGACCCCTGACCCCTGACCGTGAGCCTGACACTGATCCTGACCCCTGAGCCTGACCCTGAGCCTGAGCCTGAGCCTGATCCTAACATTGACCCTGACCCTGAACCTGG
>NW_020899897.1:0-340 GCF_003984885.1 Neopelma chrysocephalum
GAGGGAGCGGCTTGGCACCGGCGCTGCCGCTTGGCACCCGCGCCGGGAACAGCCTGTTCTGCTGCCTCCAGCCCGCCGGGCTCCCCGCCCGGCCCCGGGGGTCCCCGCACCGGGGGGGAGGGTGTGGGGGTACCCCGGCCCCTCCCTGGCAGCGCTGCCTCTCCCCTGAGCCTCCCCCCGCTTTGCCTTCCAGATCATAGAGAAGCGCCTGGGACACATCCGGAGCAGGGTGTTCCGGGAGGTGGAGATGCTGTACCAGTGCCAGGGACACAGGTAGGGTGGGGCAGCCGCCCTGTGCCCCCGCTGTGGGCACGGGGGTGGGCTGACACCAGGGTGATGC
>NW_020899898.1:0-431 GCF_003984885.1 Neopelma chrysocephalum
TAGCACCCTTCAATTCACCCCAGCATTCTCCCAGTATCCCCCCAGCACCCTCATCCTCCCTCTCAGTACCCCTCCTTTATTTCTCCACCGTCCTTCCAGTATCCCCTCATCATCTCCCTCAGCACCCCTCAACTTTCCGCTGTCACCTCACCATCCTCCCAGTGTCCCTTCCTGTGTCCCCCCCAGCACTCCCACCTTCCCCCCAGTATGTCCCCATCCTGTCCCCAGTATCCTCCCAGCATCCCCCATCCTCCCCTTCAGCACCCCTCAACTTCTCCCCCAGCGTCCCTCCACCAGCCTCCCAGTATCTCTCCTGGCACCTCCTCAGCACCTTTGCCTTCCCCCCATTCTCCCCATATCCTCCCCTACCTTCCTTCCCAGCATCCCCCCAGTATCCCTAATCCTCCCCCAGTATCCCCCCAGCTTCCTCC
>NW_020899900.1:0-360 GCF_003984885.1 Neopelma chrysocephalum
CAGAGCCCCCCAAAACCCCCCAAACCCCCCCAAACCCCAAAACCCCCAGATTTCCCCCCCAAAACCCCACCTGAGGCACCACTTGTGCACGGGGATGTTCCAGTTCTGCCAGAAGTAGGTGACGGACTCCGAGTTCCTGAGGGGGGGGGGAAAGGGGGGTTCAGTGACCCCCCCAGGGTGTGGGGGGGGGTTCAGGGGGGTGTTTGGGACCCCCCATCTCACCACCAATCCCGGTAGAATTCCCGGTCCCCGAACTGGAGCAGCTCGGCCACGGCGTTGAGGCAGGAGTGGAAGAACCAGTAGAAGAAGATGAGCCAGATCAGGTGGTTCGGGACCTGGGGGGGGCACGGGGGGGGTTAA
>NW_020899901.1:0-344 GCF_003984885.1 Neopelma chrysocephalum
CCTGGGGAGGGCATAGACTGGAAATACTACGTTGACCAAGACATTTCCCAGTGGGAAGATGAGGGAGACCAAGAGTTGTCCCAAGAAGACATCAGCACATACCAAGAAATGTCCCAGAGGGAAGAGTGCATTGAGCAGGAGCTGTGCCCTGGAGAAGTCAAGAGCTCCCAGGAATTGTCTGAGTGGGAAGAATACGACGAGGAAAAGGAGCCCCAAGGAGAAGTGAAGAGCTACCAAGAAGTGTCCGACTGGGAAGAAAACATGGAGCAAGAGCAGTCCCAAGAAGAGAGTAGCAGCCAAGTGTCTGACTGGGAAGAATACAGCGAGGAAGAGCTGTCCCATGG
>NW_020899902.1:0-574 GCF_003984885.1 Neopelma chrysocephalum
CACACCATGGGGGGTACACGGGGTCACACCATGGGGGGGGACACAGGGTTACACCATAGGGGACATGGGTCACATCATGGGGACATGGGGTCACACCATGGGGGGACACAGGGTTACACCATAGGGGACATGGGGTCACATCAAGGGGGGGACATGAGGTCACACCATGGGGGGGACACGGGGTTACATCATAGGGGACATGGGGTCACACCATGGGGACATGAGGTCACATCACAGGCGCACAGGGTCACACCATGGGGACACGGGGTCACATTGTGGGGGAGTCTTCAAAGGTGCCCCTATCCCCATGGTGTCCCTGAGGTGTCCCCATATTGTGCCCACAATGTCCCTGTGTTGTCCCCACGTGTCCCTTTGTCCTCAAATTGTCCCCTTGCTGTCCCCACACTGTCCCCATGGTGCCTCTGGGGTGTCCCCATGGTGTTTATAGGGTGTCCCCAGGGTGTCCCTGAAGTGTCTCACGCTGTCCCCAAGTTGTCCCCTTGCTGTTTCTGTCCCCACACTGTCCTCTCAGTGTCCCCACGTTGTCCCTGTGCTCTCCCACCACCGTCCATGT
>NW_020899903.1:0-389 GCF_003984885.1 Neopelma chrysocephalum
CCCCCAAACTCACGCTGGCCGGGCGGGTGCGTGGCCAGGGGACAGGAGCCGCCGGGGCTGTGGCTGTGCGCGGGGTCCCCGTGGTGGCAGCGCCCGGGGGGCACCTCCCCCTGCTCCTCCCGCTCCTCCTCCTGCTCATCCTCCTCCTCCTCCTCCTCCTCGCCCTGCGCCCGCTTGCACAAGTGATGCTCCACCATCATCTGCAGCTCGGCCGGGCAGGGAGCGGGGCGGGGGGGGGGGGGCGGGGGGGGGCCCTGGCGACTGTCCCCACGCTCCCGGGGACACCAATGGGTGGCCCCGTGGCCCTGCTGGTGGCCCCAGTCCAAGGCCACTGCGGGGTGGTGGCATCGAGCCACCCGTCCCTTGTGGTGCCAGGGGGACGTGGGGGG
>NW_020899904.1:0-559 GCF_003984885.1 Neopelma chrysocephalum
GGTGTGGGGCAGGGGGATGTGGCACCCCAGGGCCTGGTGGTGCCAGTGCGGGGGCAGGGGTGGGTACAGGAGCGGGTACAGGTCCAGGTGTGCGCCCAGGTACAGGTGTGTGTACAGGTACAGGTGTGTACAGGTACAGGTGTGCCCAGGTGTGTGCCCAGGTGTGAGCCCAGATACAGATGTGTCTACAGGTACAGGTGTGCCCAGGTGTGTGCCCAGGTGTGTGTCCAAGTACAGGTGTGTCTAGAGGTACAGGTGTGCCCAGGTGTGTGTCCAGGTACAGCTGTGTGCCCAGGTATGGCAGGTACAGCTGTGTCTCACCAGGTTGAAGATCCTGGGCCGTGCCCGTGTCCTGATGTGCAGGAGGTGGGTGCAGGGGTGAGGAGGGGCACAGGTGAGGGTATAGGTGTGCCCAGGTGTGCCCAGGTGTGTGCCCAGGTACAGGTGTGTGCCCAGGTGTGTGTCCAGGTACAGCTGTGTCTCACCAGGCTGAAGATCCTGGGCCGTGCCCATGTCCTGATGTGCAGGAGGTGGGTGCAGGGGTGGGCAGAGGTACTGG
>NW_020899905.1:0-434 GCF_003984885.1 Neopelma chrysocephalum
GGGGGGGGAATGGGGGAATCTGAGGGGAAATGGGGGGAATCTGAGGGTGAAATGGTGAAACAACCATCGCCGCTCCAATACCCCCGGTGAGTTTTGGGTTTCGGTCCCTCCAGTCCGGACACAATCGGGAGCTCAGGGCCCGACATCTCCCTGTCGCGACACGCGGCTGCCATCGCCCGGCAGCTGCTGCAACGGGCCGGCTGCGGGAGGGGCTGCTCTGCCTGCCTGTGCTGCCTGCACTGCCCTGCCTGCACTGCCTGCGCTGCCCTCCCTGCCTGCACTGCCTGCACTGCCTGTGCTGCCTGCACTGCCCTGCCTGCACTGCCCTCCCTGCCTGCACTGCCTGTGCTGCCTGCGCTGCCTGCACTGCCCTCCCTGCCTGCACTGCCTGCACTGCTCTCCCTGCCTGCACTGCCTGTGCTGCCTGTGCTGCC
>NW_020899906.1:0-322 GCF_003984885.1 Neopelma chrysocephalum
TCCCGGTCCTGGGAGTGCCCCGGGCCCCTCCCCGGCCCCACATCCCGAGGGTGTCCCCGGCCCCACATCCCGGGGGTGTCCCCGATCCTGGGGGTCTCCCGGCCCCTCCCCGGCCCCATATCCCGAGGGTGTCCCCGATCCTGGGGGGCCCCTCCCCGGCCCCACATCCCGGGGGTGTCCCCGGCCCCACATCCCAAGGGTGTCCCCGATCCTGGGGGTCTCCCGGCCCCTCCCCGGCCCCACATCTCGAGGATGTCCCCGATCCTGGGGGACCTCTCCCCGGCCCCACATCCCGGGGGTGTCCCCGATCCTGGGGGGTCCC
>NW_020899907.1:0-530 GCF_003984885.1 Neopelma chrysocephalum
TGTAGATTTGGGCCCATTTTGGGACATTTTGGGGGGATTTGGGCCCATTTTGGGTGGATTTGACGGGATTTGGGCACATTTTGGGATATTTTGGATGGATTTGGGCCCATTTTGGGTAGATTTGGACACCTTTTGGGTGGGCTTCAGGACATTTTAAATGGATTTAAATGGATTTTGAGTAGATTTGGGGACATTTTGGGTGGATTTGATGGGATTTGGGGACATTTCGTGTAGATTTGGGCCCATTTCGTGTGGATTTGGGCCCATTTGGGCACATTTTGAGTAGATTTGGGCCCGTTTCGTGTAGATTTGGGCCCATTTTGGGTGGATTTGGGCCCATTTTGGGTGGATTTGGGCCCATTTTGGGACATTTTGGGTGGATTTGGGCCCATTTCGTGTAGATTTGGGCCCATTTTGGGTGGATTTGGGCCCATTTCGTGTGGATTTGGGGACATTTGGACACATTTCGTGTAGATTTGGGCCCATTTTGGGTGGATTTGGGCCCATTTCGTGTGGATTTGGGGACATTT
>NW_020899908.1:0-429 GCF_003984885.1 Neopelma chrysocephalum
ACGAGGACACAGGGATGGGGGGACACAGGGTGGCAGGGACACGGGAGAACAGGACAGGGGGACATGGGGACATGAGGACACAGGGACAAGGGGCCACAAGGGGGGGGACACAGGGACACGGGGAAGGGGGGAGACACAGGGGGACCTCGGGGACACGAGGATGGAGGGAAGCGGGACGGGAGGGACACGGGGTGGGAGCACACAGGGATGGGGGGACAGGGGGACATGGGGACAGGGGGACATGGGGACACAGGGACAGGGGCCACAAGGGAGGGGACAGGACACAGGGACACGGGGAAGGGGGGGACACAGAGGGACCTCGGAGACACGAGGATGGAGGGAAGCGGGATGGGAGGGACACGGAGGTGGGAGCACACAGGGATGGGGACATGAGGGGACACTGGGACAGAGGGACATGGGGACAGGGGT
>NW_020899909.1:0-408 GCF_003984885.1 Neopelma chrysocephalum
CTGAGACTCCCCAGGTGACTCTGGGACCCCCAAATCCTTCCTGGGATCCCCTTGGCTCACCCCAGGACCCTCTAGGACCCCCAGACCCTGTCCCGGGTCACCCTGGGACCCCCAGACCCCACCCCAGGTCACTCTGGGACCCCCAGACCCCACCCCAGGCCACTCCAGGACCCCCAGACCCCACCTTGGGTCACTCTGAGACCCCCAGACCCTGCCCTGGGTCACTCAGGGATCCCCAAATCCTTCCTGAGACTCCCCGGGTCACTCCGGGACCCCCAAATCCTTCCTGGGACCCCACTGGCTCACCCTGGGACCCCGAGACCCCGCCCCAGCTCACCCCGGGACCCCCAGACCCTGCCCTGGGTTACCCCAGGACCACCAAATCCTTCCTGAGACTCCCCAGGTCAC
>NW_020899910.1:0-315 GCF_003984885.1 Neopelma chrysocephalum
GGCACGACTGCGAGGGGAAAAGGGCCCGGGGGGGGCTCAGAGGGGGCCCCCCCCCCGCCCCCCCGGGCCCCCCGTCCCCCCCCCCGCCCCCCCCCCCCCCCCCCCCAGGATGTTCTGGTGCCCCCTTCCCCGCCCCCTTCTGGGGCCCCCCCCCGGCCCCTCTCGGTGCCCCCAGTGCCTCCCACTTCCCCCAGTTCCTCCCCAGCCCCTCCAGTTCCCCTTTCCCCAGGACACTCCGGTTCCCCCAGGGCCCCTGCCAGTGCCCCCAGTCCCTCCCATTTCCCCCAGTTCCCCCCCAGCCCCTCCCAGTTCCCC
>NW_020899911.1:0-534 GCF_003984885.1 Neopelma chrysocephalum
GGGGGATTTGGGATATTTTGGGGGATTTGGGATAAATGGGAAGATTTGGGGTATCGGGGACATTTGGGGACATTTAAGGGGGATTTGGGGACATTTGTGACATTGGGGACATTGGGGGAATTTGGGGGATTGGGGGAATTTGGGACATTTAAGGGAGATTTGGGGACATTTGGGACACTGGGGACATTTTGGGGGGATTTGGAGACATTCGGGAAATTCGGGGGGCGATTTGGGGACATTTTGGAAGAATCTGGGCCATTTTGGGGGGAAATTTCGGGCGATTTTAGGACCATTTTGGGACCATTTTAGGACCATTTTAGAACAATTCAGGGCCATTTTGGGCTATTTTAGGACCATTTAGGACCCTTTTAGGGCCATTTGGGGCCATTTTGGGCCATTTTGGCACCTCCTGACGCCCTTTTTTTTTCTCTCCCCCTCCAGGGACGTTGGGGGAGGGGTGCGACCCCCCCTCCCCTCCCCCCTCGTCCCCCCTGGGTGCGGGGGGGCTCCTGCTCCGGGGGCTCAAGGGGGGGG
>NW_020899912.1:0-520 GCF_003984885.1 Neopelma chrysocephalum
CACCCAGTGCCCCCAGTAGCCCACGTGGTTGCGGGGTGAGTCCCCCCAGTCCCTCCCAGTGCTCCCAGTTTGCCCAGTCCCCCCAGTTTGCCCAGTCCCCCCAGTTTGCCCACGTGGTTTCTGGACGAGTCCCCCCAGTCCCTCCCAGTCCCTCCCAGTCCCCCCACTCCCTCCCAGTCCCCCCAGTCCTTCCCAGTTTGCCCAGTAGCCCACGTGATTACTGGGGGAGTCCCCCCAGTCCCTCCCAGTGCCCCCAGTCCCTCCCAGTTTGCCCAGTTTGCCCACGTGGTTTCGGGGCAAGTCCTCCCAGTCCCCTCAGTGCCCCCAGTCCCCCCAGTCCCTCCCAGTTTGCCCAGTAGCCCACATGGTTTCGGGCCGAGTCCACCCAGTCCCCCCCAGTTTGCCCATGTGGTTACTGGATGAGTCCCCCCCAGCCCCCCCAGTCCCTCCCAGTTTGCCCAATCCCCCCAGTGCCCCCAGTCCCCCCCAGTTTGCCCAGTAGCCCACGTGGTTACTGGGT
>NW_020899913.1:0-945 GCF_003984885.1 Neopelma chrysocephalum
TTTTCCCCAAAAATCAGATTTTTTTTCCTAAAAAAATCACATTTTTTTCCCCAGAAATTCAGATTTTTTTGGTAAAAAAATCCCATTTTTTTCCCCAGAAAATATTGTGATTTTTTAACAAAAAAGGTGATTTTTTTAGCAAAAAAATGGGATTTTTTGGGGAAAAAAAGTGATTATTTGGGAAAAAAATCTGATTTTTTTAACAAAAAAAATCTGATTTTCTGGAAAAAAAATGGGGTTTTTTTTAACAAAAAAAATCTGATTTTCTGGGGAATAAATGGGGTAGCACCTGGAGCATGACGGCCCACGCCACCACCCACGAGGCAGGTACGGAAATTTGGGAATTCCGGGAAAATTCCCGAAAAAAAACGGGATCTGGGAAAAAAAAAATGGTGGAAAACGGTGAAAAAATGAGGGTTTTACGGCCAAAAATGGGATTTTTACGGCCAAAAAATCGAATTATTTCGCAATAAAAATGGGATTTTTTTAACTAAAATTCCCCGAAAATTCCCCAAAAAATTCCCCAAAAAATTCCCAAAAAAATCCCCAAAAATTCCCCAAAAATCCCAAAAAAATCCTCAAAAAATCCTAAAAAATCCCCAAAATTCCCCAAAAAATCCCCAAAAATTCCCCAAAAATCCCCCAAAAAATCCCTAAAAAATCCCCAAAAAATCCCAAAAAATCCTAAAAAATCCCTCAAAAAATCCCTCAAAAAATCCCCCAAAAATTCCCCAAAAAAATCCTCAAAAATCCCAAAAAATCCCCCAAAAAATCCTAAAAAATCCCCCAAAAAAGCCTCAAAAAATCCCCAAAAATTCCCAAAAAATCCCCAAAAATCCTCCAAAAAATCCTCAAAAAATCCCCAAAAATTCCAAAAAAATCCTCAAAAAATCCTAAAAAATCCCCCCAAAAAATCCCAAAAAATCCCCAAAAAATCCCCAAAAA
>NW_020899914.1:0-486 GCF_003984885.1 Neopelma chrysocephalum
GGGGGGGAGGGACACGTGTGACCCCCCCCAGGGACCCCAAAACAGCCCCAGGGACCCCAAAACACTCCCGGGGACCCCCCAAAACACCCCCAGGGACCCCGAAACACGGCCAGGCTGAGAGCTGGGGGGGAGGGGACACGGGTGACCCCCCCAGGGACCCCAAAACACCCCCAGGGACCCCAAAACATGGCCAGGCTGAGAGCTGGGGGGGGAGGGGACACGTGTGACCCCCCCTATGACACCCCAGGGACCCCAAAACAGCCCCAGGGACCCCGAAACACCCCCAGGGACCCCAAAACAGCCCCAGGGACCCCGAAACACCCCCGGGGACCCCAAAACACCCCCAGGGACCCCGAAACACGGCCAGGCTGAGAGCTGGGGGGGAGGGGACACGGGTGACCCCCCCAGGGACCCCAAAACAGCCCCAGGGTCAGGGCTGGGGGGGGGAGGGGACACACGGGGGTGTCCTGGGAGGGTTTCCAGGGG
>NW_020899915.1:0-1062 GCF_003984885.1 Neopelma chrysocephalum
GGTGGGAATAGGATTGGGGTGGGAATGGGATTGGGGTGGGATCTGGGACTGGGATTGGTGTGAGAATGGGATGGGGGTGGGAATAGGATTGGGGTGGGAATGGGATTGGGGTGGGATCTGGGAATAGGATTGGAGTGGGAATGGGATTGGGGTGGGAATGGGATTGGAGTGGGATCTGGGAATAGGATTGGGGTGGGAATAGGGTTGGGGTGGGAATGGGATTGAGGTGGGCACAAGGACTCAGGGAGTGCCAGGCGGGATTCCAGCCGGGCACTGAGTGTGTCGGTGAGGGAATGGGATTGGGAATGGGATTGGAGTGTGAATGGGATTGGGGTGGGATCTGGGACTGGGGTGAGATCTGGGAATGGGATTGGGGTGGGCACAGGGACACAGGGAGTGCCTGGCAGGATTCTGGCTGGGAACAAGTGGGGAGTGTGTCGGTGAGGGAATGGGAATGGGATGGGAATTGGAATGGGAATGGGATGGGAATGGGATTGGAGTGGGCACGGGGACACAGGGACTGGGGTGGGAATGGGATTGGGAATGGGATTGGGGTTCCCCCTGACCCCGTGTCCCCCCCGTGCCAGACGTGGATGAGTGCTCCAACGGGACCCTGTGCGGCCCCCACGCCACCTGTCACAACCTGCCCGGATCCTTCCAGTGCGCCTGCGACCCCGGCTACGAGACCGCCCCACACGGACACCACTGCGTGGGTACGGACCCCCAAAATCCCGGGATAAACCCCCCAGAATCCTGGGATAACCCCCCCAAAATTGAGGGATCACCCCCCCAAAATTACGGGATCACCCCCTAGAATCCCGGGATATTGCCCCACATGGACACCACTACATCAGTATGGACACCCCAGAGCCTGGGATAACCCCCAGAATCCTGGGATAACCCCCCCGGAATCCTGGGATAACCCCCCCAAAATTGAGGGATCACCCCCCCAAAATTACGGGATCACCCCCTAGAATCCCGGGATATTGCCCCACATGGACACCACTACATCAGTATGGACACCCCAGAGCCTGGGATAACCCCCAGAATCCTGGGATAACC
>NW_020899916.1:0-423 GCF_003984885.1 Neopelma chrysocephalum
CAGGGTCAGATTTGGGGTTTAGGGCAATTTTTGGGGTCAGGTTTGGGGTTTGGGGTCAGGGCCAGTTTTGGGGTCAGGTTTGGGGTCAGGGTCAGTTTTGGGGTCAGATTTAGGGTCAGGTTTGGGGTCAGATTTGGGGTTTGGGGTCAGGGCCAGTTTTGGGGTCAGGTTTGGGGTCAGGGTCAGGTTTGGGGTCAGGTTTGGGCGTGGTGGGTGCGGCCGACGCCGACCCCTCCCCCCCCTCCCCCCGCCCCGCGGTTTTTGGGGCGGTTTTTGGGGCGGGCGGGGCCCCCCCGGAAACCAACGATTAAAGGGGTGGGGGAGGAGAGGGGGGAGGGGCGCGCCCCTCCCCCACCCCCCCGGGACCGGGACTTTGGGGGGGATTTGGGGGGATCTAGGGGGGTTTTGGGGGATTTGGGGGGG
>NW_020899917.1:0-555 GCF_003984885.1 Neopelma chrysocephalum
TGTGTGCCCCCAAACATGTGTGTGCCCCCAAACACGTGTGTGTGCACCACAGGGCACGTGTGTGCCCCCCACATGGGTGTGCACACCCCGTGACACGTATGTGCCCGCAAATGTGTGTGTGCCCCCAAACACGTGTGTGCCCCCACATAGGGGTATCCCAGGGCACTGGGTGCTGGCATAGGGGTATCCCGGGGTACAGGAGTGCTGGGATAGGGGTATCCCAGAGCACTGGGTGCTGGGATAGGGATATCCCGGGGTACAGGGTACAGGGTGCTGGGATAGGGGTATCCCAGGGCACTGGGTGCTGGGTGTCAGGGTGCTGCAGTCCTGGGGTATTGGGGTGCTGGGTACTGGGCTGCCAAGATAATGGGCACTGGGGTACCTGGACACTGGGTACTGGGGCACTGGGTGCCAAGGTGCTGAGCTACTGGGGTACTGGGGTATTGGGGTATTGGGGTGCCAAGGCCCTGGGGTGCCAGCAGTGCCAGGGTGCAGGGCACTGGGTGCCGGGGTGCTGAGGTATTGAGGTGCTGGGGCACTGGGGTACCCCGATGT
>NW_020899918.1:0-912 GCF_003984885.1 Neopelma chrysocephalum
TCCCTGGAGTGTCCCCTGGGGTGTCCCTGGGGGTGTCCCCATGTCCCAGGGGTGTCCCTGGGGATGTCCCCGGTGTCACCCTGGTGACTCCTGGCCCCGAGGGGTGTCCCTGGTGTGTCCCCACGTCCCCGGGGGAGGGTGGCATTGTGACCCCGGTGACTCCTGGCCCCGAGGGGAGTGTCCCTGGGGGGTGTCCCCATGTCCCTGGGGTGTCCCCGGGGGTGTCCCCACGTCCCCGACGGTGTCCCTGGGGGTGTCCCCACGCCTTTAGGGTGTCCCTGGGGGTGTCCCCACGTCCCCGGGGGTGTCCCTGGTCTGTCCCTGGAGGTGTCCCCACGCCTTTAGGGTGTCCCTGGGGGGTGTCCCCACGTCCCCGGGGGTGTCCCTGGTCTGTCCCTGGTGGTGTCCCCATGTCCCTGGGGTGTCCCTGGGGGTGTCCCCACATCCCCGGCGTGTCCCTGACCTGTACCTGGGAGTGTCCCCATGTCCCTGGAGTGTCCCCAGGGGTGTCCCCACGTCCCCAGGGGTGTCCCCGTGTCCCTGGGGTGTCCCCATGTCCCTGGGGTGTCCTTGGGGTGTCCCCATGTCCCAGGGGTGTCCCTGGGGATGTCCCCGGTGTCACCCTGGTGACTCCTGGCTCCGAGGGGTGTCCCTGGTGTGTCCCCACGTCCCCGGGGGTGCCCCCGGGGGGGTGGTGGCATTGTGACCCCGGTGACTCCTGGCCCCGACGGGGGTGTCCCCGTGTCCCTGGAGTGTCCCTGGGGATGTCCCTGGTGTCACCCCGGTGACTCCTGGCCCCGAGGGGGGTGTCCCTGGGGGTGTCCCCACGTCCCCGGGGGTGTCCCCTTGCCCCGGGGGTGCCCCCGGGGGGGGTGGCAGCATGACCCCGGTGAAGCCTGGCCCCGAGGGGGG
>NW_020899919.1:0-733 GCF_003984885.1 Neopelma chrysocephalum
CCCCAAAAATCCCCCAAAACCTCCCCAAAAATCCCCCAAAACCCCTAAAAAAAAAGCCCAAAAATTCTCAAAAAAAGCCCCAAAAAATCCTCAAAAAATCCTTAAAAATCGTAAAAAAAAAAAAAATTCCCAAAAAGTCTGAAAAAAAATCTCCAAAATCCTAAAAAAATTCCCAAGAATCCCCCAAAAATCCTCAAAAAATCCCTAAAAATCATTAAAAATTTTTTTTTTTAGAAAAGTCCCAAAAAAATTCCTCAAAAATCCCCCAAAATCCCTTAAAAATTGTAAAAAATTAAAACCAAAAATCTTTGAAAAATTGCAAAAATTGTTAAAAAAAATCTTTAAAAGAAAACCCCCAAAAAACTTTTTAAAATCCCTTAAAAATATTTTTAAAAATCCGGGGGAAAAAAAAATTTAAAATCCTTAAAAAATATTATTAAAAGCTTCAAATAGTCAGAAAATAGTAAAAAAAACTCCAAAAAATATTTTTAAAAACCTGAAAAATGATTAAAAAATTGCAAAAAAAATTTAAAAATCCCTAAAAGAAAAGAAGTAAAAATTTCAAAAAAAAGGTTTTAAAAATCTCTAAAAGAACCCCAAAAATAAAAAAACTAAAAGCATTTTAAAAACCCTTAAAAAATATTTTTAGAAACCCTAAAAAATAATAAAAAATCCCCTCAAGAAAATCCCCAAAAATATTAAAAAATCCTCAAAAAAATATTTCAAAATCCCC
>NW_020899920.1:0-307 GCF_003984885.1 Neopelma chrysocephalum
CCACGTTCCTCTCTCACACTGTGCGTTTACCCAGCAGAGAAAAACACTGCCAGAGACACTGGGTTACTGCCCAGCAGGACACATATCCCTTTTCCTGGGGAATTGGGAGAGAGGCATCCGTCTGAGGCAGATGAAGAAGGACGGGGAGAAGCCACAGAGGCGAAGAAGACATCTCTTCCCAGAGGAAGCTGCAAGCAGCCCAAGAAATTGAGGAAAACACGGGAAGAGGAGAAAGGTGCAGCAGGGAAGAAGCCCCGGAGCTCCCAAAAGCCCAGCAGTGGGTGTGCATCACAGCAGGCCACTGCAA
>NW_020899921.1:0-583 GCF_003984885.1 Neopelma chrysocephalum
TTTGGGGTCTCACCCCACATTTTGAGGGTCTCCCCCCCATTTTGGGGGTCTCAGGCCCCATTTTTGGGTCTCTCCCTTATTTTGATGGTCTCCTCCCCCATTTTGGTGTGTCACCTCCCATTTTGGGGTCTCCCCCCCCAATTTTGGGGTCTCAGGCCCCATTTTTGGGGTCTCCTCCCCCATTTTGGGTTCCCCCCCATTTTTGGGGTCTCCCCCCATTTTGGAGTCTCAGGCCCCATTTTTGGGTCTCACCCCCATTTTGGGGTCTCAAGCCCCATTTTTGGGGTCTCCTCCCAATTTTTGGCATCTCAGGCCCCATTTTTGGGGTCTCACCCCCCATTTTTGGGGTCTCAGGCCCCATTTTGGGGTCTCAGGCCCCATTTTTGGGTCTCCCCCCCATTTTTGGGGTCTCAGGCCCCACTTTTGGGTCTCCCCCTTATTTTGAGGGTCTTCCCCCCATTTTTGGGGTCTCAAGCCCCATTTTTGGGGTCTCCCCCCCATTTTGGGGTCTCATCCCCCATTTTGGGGTTTCCTCCCCCATTTTGGGTTCCCCCCCCATTTTTGGGGTCTCACCCCCATTTTT
>NW_020899922.1:0-330 GCF_003984885.1 Neopelma chrysocephalum
ACCCCGGGGTGACCCCCCATGACCCCTGGGGTGACCCCCCTGACCCCCGGGTGACCCCCTGACCCCCCCGTTTTTGGGGCAGTTTCCAGAATTTGGGGATCCAGTGCGTGAAGAAGCGGGAGCTGGAGGCGGCCGTGGCCGAGCGCATCCGCACCAACAACAACCCCTTCAACGGTACTGGGAGCACTGGGAGGGACTGGGGGGGACTGGGAGGGGGATTGGGAGGCACTGGGGGACTGGGAGGGCACTGGGGGGGACTGGAAGTCACTGGGAGGGGATTGGGAGACACTGGGGGGGAACTGGGAGGGGGATTTGGGAGGCACTGGGGGG
>NW_020899923.1:0-396 GCF_003984885.1 Neopelma chrysocephalum
CAAAACGCACACTTTTTTTTACCCTCATAATATGCAAACAGGTTTGCAACTTACACTTCAAAGAAGAAAGAACAAGATTCTAAAGGGAAAGGGCAAACTGTCCCCTAGGAAAAATTGTGCCAGAAAACAGCACAAAACACAGTAATGACGTCATAACAACTATAGATGAACCTCCAGTAAGAAGAAGATTCTCTGCTTCTGCCTCCTCCACATGTAAACCTGGGCAATGAAACCACGTCCACGTCCTCCCTACCTGTAACACAGATCACGGGGTGAAAGAGCAAGAGATCAGCAGAGGGAAACGTCGCCGAAACACACGGCTTCAAAGGAACTCACCGGCAGAGGGGCGGGGTCTGCCTGCGGGGGGCCGGCAGGATCCTCGTCGGCGAGCAGCGG
>NW_020899924.1:0-753 GCF_003984885.1 Neopelma chrysocephalum
GCACCTGGGAGAACAAACACAGCACCTGGTTCGGTGAGGAGGGGGGGATTTTGGGGGTCTGGGGGCTCTGAGGGGCTCATCCTGCACCTGGGAGAACAAATACAGCACCTGGTTTTGGGGAGGGGGGGATTTTAGGGGGTCTGGGGGGCTTATCTTGCACCTGGGAGAACAAGCACAGCACCTGGTTCGGTGAGGAGGGGGCTTGGGGGGCTCTTGGGGTGGGATTTGGGGGGTCTGGGGGCTCTGGGGTGGGATTGGGGACCCCCATCCTGCACCTGGGAGAACAAATAGAGCACCTGGTTTTGGGGAGGGGGGAGATTTGGGGGGTCTGGGGGCTCAGGGGTGGGATTGGGGACCCTTGGGTGCCTGGATTTGGGGTGATTCCCCCTGGGGACCCCCTGTGTGTCCCCCCCCAAAACCCCTCTGACTCCTCTGTGCCCCCCAGTGACACTGGATGGGGCTCTGGGGACCCCCAAGCCCCCCAGGGACCCCCAAAATCCCCTGTGACCCTCCATTTTGTGCCCCCCAGCGATGCTGGGTGGGGCTCTGGGGACCCTCAAGCCCCCCTGAGGACCCCCAAACCCCCCGTGACCCCCCCTTTTGTGCCCCCCAGCGATGCTGGATGGGGCTCTGGGGACCCCTGACCCCCCCAGGGACCCCCAAAATCCCCTGTGACCCCCCCTTTTGTGCCCCCCAGCGACACTGGACGGGGCTCTGGGGACCCCCAAACTCCCTGGGGACCCCCAAACCCCC
>NW_020899925.1:0-606 GCF_003984885.1 Neopelma chrysocephalum
GGGGAAGGTTTTTGGGGGTTTTAGGTGGTTTTTTGAGGTGGATTTTGGAGTTTTTTGGTGTTTTTTTAGGTGGATTTTTTGGGGGTGATTTTGAGGGTTTTGAGGTGATTTTTTGGGGCTTTTTGGGGATTTTTTGTGGGTGTTTTTGGGGATTTTTGGGGGGGTTTTGGGGTGGTTTTTTTGGACGTGGTTTTTGAGGGTTTTGAGGTGGTTTTTGGGGGCTTTTTGGGGGGTTTTTTGTGGGTGTTTTTGGGGATTTTTTGGGGGGGTTTGGGGTGGTTTTTTTGGACGTGGTTTTTGAGGTGTTTTTGGGGGCTTTAGGTGATTTTTTTCGGAGGGTTTTGGGGGTTTTTTTGGGTGGTTTTGGGGGAGATTTTTGGAGGTTTTTTGGGGTTTTTTTTGGGTGGTTTTTGGGGGAGATTTTGGAGTTTTTTTGGTGGTTTTTTGGGGGTGGTTTTGGGGGGTTTTTTTGGGTGATTTTTGGGGGAGATTTTGGAGGTTTTTTGGTGGGTTTTTTGGGGTGTTTTTTGGGGTTTTGGGGTCACTTTTGTCCCTCTCCAGGTCCAAGGGGACAACGAGGCCGAGTGGGATTTGGGGGCGTTTTTG
>NW_020899926.1:0-880 GCF_003984885.1 Neopelma chrysocephalum
GGGTTTGGGGACACTGGGAAAAGGGGTTGAAAACCCTCAAAAAAGGGGTTGAAATACCCAAAAAAGGGGCTGAAAACCCCAAAAAAGGGGCTGAAAACCCCAAAAATGGGGGTCTGGGGGACCCCAAAATATGGGGGGGTTTGAGGAGGGGGGGGGGGACCCCAAAAATGGGGTCCCAAGTCCAGGTCGCCCCTAATTCCTTATAGGGGATTTTGGGGGGTTTCCCCCCAATTCCTTATATGGGGTGTAGGGGATCCCCTATTCCTTATATTGGGGGATCCCCTATTCCTTAAATTTAGGAGGATCCCCTATTCCTTATTTGGGGGGTCCCCTATTCCTTATTTTTGTGGGGTCGCCTATTCCTTATATTTGGGGGGTCCCCAATTCTTTAAATTTGTGGGGTCCCCTATTCCTTATTTGGGGGGGTCCCCTACTCCTTATTTGGGGGATCCCCTATTCCTTAAATTTAGGAGGATCCTCTATTCCTTATTTAGGGGGGGCTCTCCTATCCCTTATTTGGGGGGTGTCCCCTATTCCTTAAATTTAGGGGGGGTCCCCTATTCCTAAAATTTGGGGGGTTCCCTCTCCCTTATTTTGTGGGGGTCCCCTATTCCTAAAATTTGGGGTGTCCCCTATCCCTTATTTGGGGGCGTCTCTATCCCTTAAATTAGGGGGTCCCCTATTCCTTATATTTGGGGGGGTGTCCTATTCCTTATTTTTGGGGGGATCCCCTATTTCTTATTTAGGGGGGTCCCCTATTCCTTATTTAGGGGGTCCCCTATTGCTTAAATTTAGGAGGATTCCCTATTCCTTATTTGGGGGATCCCCTATTGCTTAAATTTAGGAGGATCCCCTATTCCTTATTTGGGGGGTCCCCTAT
>NW_020899927.1:0-715 GCF_003984885.1 Neopelma chrysocephalum
GTTGTGGGTGAGGTGGGGCAGCTGCAGGAGGGGATTTGGGGATTTTGGGGGGACTCAGGGGGTCCCAAAATCATCCTGGGGGTCCCCAAAATCATCCTGGGGGTCCCCAAAATCATCCTGGGGGGCCCCAAAATCATCCCGGGGGGTCCCAAAAATCATCCCGGGGGGCCCCAAAACCCCCCGACCCCCCCCAGACCCACAAATGTCCTCCAGGACCCCCAAAATCCCCCCTCAGGTGACCCCAGGGCAGCTTTTGGGGGTGTTTTTGGAGGGTGTTTTTGGAGGGTGTTTTTGGGGTGATTTGGGGGCTTGTTTTTGGGGTTGTTTTTAGGGTTGTTTCTGGGGTTGTTTTGGAGTTGTTTTTGGGGTGATTTAGGGTTGGTTTTGGGATTGTTTTTGGGGTGGTTTTGGGTTGTTTTGGGATTGTTTTGGGTTGTTTTTGGAGGTTTTTTTGGGGTTGTTTTTGGAGTTGTGGAGTTGTTTTGGGGGTGTTTTTGGGGGGATTTTGGGGGTTGGTTTTGGGGCATTTTGGGGTGGATTTGGGGTTGGTTTTGGGGGTGTTTTGGGGATGTTTTTGGGGGTGTTTTAGGGTTGTTTTGGGGTTGTTTTGGGGTTGATTTGGAGTGGTTTTGTGGTTGTTTTGGGGTTGTTTTTGGGGTGTTTTGGGGTTGGTTTTGGGATTGTTTTTGGGGTGGTTTTGGGGTTGGTTTTGGGG
>NW_020899928.1:0-395 GCF_003984885.1 Neopelma chrysocephalum
GGGGGGGACAGGGACACGGGGGCACGGTAGGACACAGACATGGGGTCACAGGGGGGACAGGGACACGGGGGCACAAGGGGACAGGGACACGGGGGGCATGGCAGGACACAGACATGGGGTCACAGGAGGGACAGGGACACGGGGTCACAAGGGGACAGGGACACAGGGTCCTTGGAGACAAGGACATGAGGCACAGGGGGCACAACAGGACAGGGACACGGGTCATGGGGGGCACAGGGGGGACAGGAGGGCCATGGGGGACAAGGGGCATGACATGGGGGGCATGGGGGGTGCCAGGGGGGGGGTGGGGGGAGAGAGACAGGGGTGGGGGAGAGGGGTAGGGGTCGGGGGGGACCATAGGGGACAAGGGGCACAGCGTGGGACATGTGGGACAT
>NW_020899929.1:0-936 GCF_003984885.1 Neopelma chrysocephalum
GATAAAGGAGCCCAAAAATGGGATGGGGAACCTCAGAAATGGGATGGAGGACCCCAAAAATGGGGAGGTCAATGGGGGAGGGTGTTCAGTCATCCCAGCCAACAGGGGGCGCTGTCAGCAGAAAAGGGGGGGGGAGCAAAGGAGCCGAAAAATGAGATAAAGGAGCCCAAAAATGGGATGGGGGACCCCGGAAATGGGATAAGGGACCCCAAAAATAGGGGGATCACTGGGGGAGGGTGTTCAGTCATCCTGGCCAGCAGGGGGTGCTGTCACCAAAAAGGGAGGGGCGAAAACCCAGAAATAGGATAAAGGGGCCCAAAAATGGGATAAGGGAGCCTGAAAATGGGATGGGAGACCCCGGAAACGGGGAAGAGAACCCCGAAAATGGGGAGGGGGACTCGGAAAATGGGGGGATTTATAGGGGAGGGTATTCGGTCATCCCGGCCAGTAGGGGGCGCTGTCACAAAAGAAAATGGAGGGGGGGCCAAAAATGGGATAAAGGAGCCCGAAAATGGGATGGGGGACCCCGAAAATGGGGGGGGGGGCCCCGAAAATGGGGAGGGGGGGAACCCGGAAATGGGGGCGGTCAATGGGGGGAAGGTGTTCAGTCATCCAGGCCAGCAGGGGGCGCTGTCAGCAAAACAAAAAAATGGCGGAAAACGAGGGGGAAAAGACCCCCAAAAACGGGATAAATGAGCCCAAAAATGGGCTGGACCTCCCCTAACCCCTCTATTTCCTCGCAGGGGGGCTGCTGGTGGTGCTGCCCCGGGCCCAGGCCGCGCGGTTCTGCGCCGAGCTCAAGGCCCCCCCCGGGCGGCCCGAGGGGCTGCAGGCCTGGATCGTGGGGGTGGTGGAGAAGGGCCCGCGGGGGGCCCGGGTCATCGACAAACCCCGAGTCATCGAGGTGCCCCCCCGGGGAGCGCCCCCTCCCCCCCC
>NW_020899930.1:0-413 GCF_003984885.1 Neopelma chrysocephalum
GGGGGGATTTTTGGGGTGATTTTGGTTTGATTTTAGGGTATTTTTTGGGGTGATTTTGGGGTTTTTTGGGGTGATTTTTGGGGGGTTTTTGGGGTGTTTTTGGGGTGATTTTGGAGTTATTTTTGGGGTGTTTTTGGGGTGATTTTGGGGTATTTTTGGAGTTACTTTTGAGATGTTTTTGGGGTGTTTTTGGGGTAATTTTGGTGTGATTTTGGGGTGTTTTTGGGGTAATTTTGGGGTGATTTTTGGGGTGGTTTTGGGGTGTTTTTGGGGTGTTTCTGGACTCACATTGCCCACGTAGATGGAGCGGGCGTCGGCCTCCATCTTCTCCTCCAGGGACATGATCACCGGGCCGGCTGCAAAATGGGGAAAAACGGGGAAAAAAATGGGATTTTGGGGGGGCTTGAGAACAT
>NW_020899931.1:0-508 GCF_003984885.1 Neopelma chrysocephalum
CTGGCGGCTCACGATGCACGTCAGCACCGCCGGGATCAGCTCGTGCAACTGGGGACATTTGGGGACATTTGGGGACATTTTGGGGACACTTGGGGACATTTGGGGACACTTGGGGACACCCCAGGCCAGCCCCATGGGCAGAGCTGGCGGCTCACGATGCACGTCAGCACCGCCGGGATCAGCTCGTGCAACTGGGGACATTTGGGGACATTTGGGGACATTTTGGGGACACTTGGGGACATTTGGGGACACTTGGGGACACCCCAGGCCAGCCCCATGGGCAGAGCTGGCGGCTCACGATGCACGTCAGCACCGCCGGGATCAGCTCGTGCAACTGGGGACATTTGGGGACATTTGGGGACATTTTGGGGACACTTGGGGACATTTGGGGACACTTGGGGACACCCCAGGCCAGCCCCATGGGCAGAGCTGGCGGCTCACGATGCACGTCAGCACCGCCGGGATCAGCTCGTGCAGCTGGGGACATATGGGGACATTTGGGGATGTT
>NW_020899932.1:0-482 GCF_003984885.1 Neopelma chrysocephalum
CCCCCCCAGACCCCCCAAAACCTCCCCAAAAATCCGAAGAAAATCCCAAAAAATCAGAAAAAAATCTGAAAAAAAACTAAAAAAATCCAAAAAAAATCGGAAAAATTCCCAAAAAATTCCCAAAAAATTCCCACAATTCCCAGAGTTCCTGAAGCCCCTTTTTGTCCCCCCCAGACCCCCCGGAGGCCTCGGTGTCATCGTCGGAAGCTGCTGCTCGGCGCCGGGCCCTGAGCGGCTCCGTCCTGCGGGAGCTGCGGGAGGAGCTCAGCGAGGAACCCCCGGAGCTGGGACCCGCCCTGGGGGGACCCCCAACCAAAGATCAGCTGCACAGGTGGGAATTTTGGGAGCTCTGGGAATTTTGGGAATTTTTGGGAATTTTTTGGGATTTTTGGGGATTTTTTTTGGATTTTTTTATCAATTTTTTGTGATTTTTTCGGATTTTTTTATCAATTTTTGGTGATTTTTTTCTGATTTTTTGGGGA
>NW_020899933.1:0-730 GCF_003984885.1 Neopelma chrysocephalum
CCCGGGTGCCCCACAGCCTCGACCTGTCCAGGTGGGACCCCCGGCGCTCTGGGGGGGCTTCAGCGGGGTCTTGGGGGGTCTTGAAGGGCTTTTGGGGGGTCTTGAGGGCTACCAGGGTGTCTTGGGGAAGGTCTTGAGAGATCATGGTGGGTTTTGAGAGGTTTTTAGGGCGCCTTAAAGGGGGTTTGGTGGGTCTTAAAGGGGTTTTGGGGGTCCTGGTGGCTCCTGAGGGTCTGTGGGGAATCTCGGGCAGCTGTTTGGGTTTTTGGGGTCTGTGGTAGATTTTGGGGAGCCTCAGGGGTGTCCAGGGAGCCGTGGTGGTGTCTGGGAACCACGGGGGGTTTGGGGGGAGCCGTGGTGGGTTTGGGGAAGCCGTGCTGGTCTCTGGGGGCCGGGGGGTCACCTCTTGGCCGGGGGGTCCCATCCCGTGCCCCCTCCCCAGCCCCAACATGGCGAACACGGTGAACGCGGCGCTGAAGCCCCTGGAGACGCTGTCCCGGATCGTGAACCAGCCCAGCGGCCTCTTCGGGGCCAAGGGCTCCTCCAGCAAGAGCAAGGCCGAGGGCGCCGGGGGGGCTCGGGAGGCGGGGGCTGCACCCCCTGATGGAGGTACCCCCACACGGCCTCGTGTCACCCATGGGCACCCTGTGTCACCCCATGGGCACCCTGTGTCACCCCATGGCCCCCCCGTGTCACCCCATGGCCCCCCCAGGTCACCCCATGGCCCCCC
>NW_020899934.1:0-487 GCF_003984885.1 Neopelma chrysocephalum
CCCCCCCCTCCAGCGCCGAGCGCAGCGACTGCGGGGACATGGGGGGGACACGGGGGGTCAGGGGGGGTCAGGAGGACAACCCGAAATGGACCCGGACACGGGGGGGGACACCCCGAAAGGGACCCGGACCTGGGGGGACATGGGGGAGTCAGGGGGACACCCCAAAATGCACCCGGACACGGTGGGGGATACGGGGGGACACCGGGGGGTCAGGGGGACACAGCGAGGTCAGGGGGACACCCCAAAAGGAACCCGGACATGGGGGGACACGGGGGACACGGAGGGGACACGGGGGACACCCCAAAAGGGACCCGGGTCCAAGCCGGGGGTCAGCAGGACCTGCACGAACCCCCGAGTCCCCCTCGCCTAAAACCCTCATCCCATATCCCTCCCCAGCCCCCCAAACCCCCCCTGGGACCCCCCAAATCTCACCCTCTCAGGTAGCTCCTGGGGAGGTCCCTGCTCAGGACCCCCCCAAATCCCCCCC
>NW_020899935.1:0-835 GCF_003984885.1 Neopelma chrysocephalum
CTGAAAATTAGGGGGGCAGCACCCCAAAAACTGGGGGGTAGCACCCAAAAATTGGGGCGTGGTAGTACCCCAAAACCAGGGGGGCAACACCTGAAAATTAGGGGTCAGCACCCCAAAAAATAGAGGGGCAAGACTCCAATATCGGAGGGTCAGCACCCCAAAAATGGGGGGGCAACACCCGAAAATTTGGGGTTAGCACCCTGAAAGTTGGGGCCACCACCCCAGAAATTGGCGTGGGGGGGTAGCACCCCAAAAATTGGGGGAGCAACATCCCAAAACTGGGGGTTCAGCACCCTGAAAATTGGGAGGCAGTACCCCAAAAACTGGGGGAGTAAACACCCCAAAACTGGGGGGTCAGCACTCTGAAAATTGGGGGAGCAACACCCCAAAAAATGAGGGGTCAACACCCCAAAAACTGGGGGAGCAGCAACCTTAAAATTGGAGGCTTAACACCCCAAAAACTGGGGGGTCAGCACCCCAAAAATTGGGGGAGCAACACCCCAAAAATGGGGGGGAGCATCCGAAAATTGGGGGGGTAGCACCTCAAAAATTGGGTTGTGTCAACACCCTGAAAATTGGGGGAGCAACACCCCAAACCTGGGGGGGTCAGCACCCTGAAAATTGTGGGGTCAGCACCCCAAAAATGGGGGGCAACCACCCTGAAAATTGGGTGGGCAGCACCCCAAAAACTGGGGGGGGGGGTTAGGGGGGGGCCCCCCAAGTTTGGGGGGGCTCACCTTGATCTGGGCGACGGTGTCGGAGTCGGAAACCTCAAGGGTCAGGAGGGTCTGGGCGCGGACAAAGAGCTGCATGGTGGGGCCTGGGGGGGGGATTT
>NW_020899936.1:0-377 GCF_003984885.1 Neopelma chrysocephalum
ATGGGGGTTTGGGGGGGCAACTGGAGACACCCCCAAAGTCATGGGAACCCCTCAAACTCACCTGGACACCCCCAAACTCATGGGAACTCCCCAGAGTCAGGTGAGCCCCCCCAAACTCATGTGAGCCCCCCAAACTCATGTAAACGCCCAAACTTATGGGAACCCCCTAAACTCATGGGAACCCCCCCAAACTCATGGGAACCCCCTCTCAGACTCATGTGAGCCCCCCAAACTCATGGGAACCCCCCAAACTCATGGGAACCCCCCAAACTCATGTGAACTCCTCCCCCTCAAACTCATGTGAACTCTTCCCCCTCAAACTCATGTGAACCCCCCTAACTCAGGTGAACCCCCCCAAACTCACCTGGACACTCCCA
>NW_020899937.1:0-449 GCF_003984885.1 Neopelma chrysocephalum
CAAGTGCTGAATTTTCACCGGGTTTGGCCTTTTTAACCCCAATAAAATTTGGGGGGTGGGGGGAGGAGGAGGCCAAGCAGGGCCAGTTCCCCCTCTCAGAGCCTCCTGACCCTCTTCCCAGTCCCAGTCCTCCAGTTCCCTACGAACCCTATCCCAGTCAGCCCAGTTTCCCTCAACCTGCTCCCAGTCCCCCCTGCATCCCCCCAGTTACTCCCAGTTCCTGCTAACTCCTCTCCCAGTTTCCCCTGACTGCTCTTCCAGTCAGTCCCTCCATCCCATCCCAGTCCCTCCATCCGATACCAGTCTCCCCTGAACCCCCCCAGTTACTCCCAGTTCCCCTTGACTCCCATCCAGTCCCTCCATCCCATCCCAGTCCCCCTTGAAACCCCCCAGTTACTCCCAGTTCCCCCTAACTCCCCTCCCAGTTCCCCCTGACTCCCCTCCCAGTC
>NW_020899938.1:0-690 GCF_003984885.1 Neopelma chrysocephalum
AAAATAGAAAAGTAAAATAAAATAAAATAAAAAAGTAAAATAAAATAAAATAAAAATAATATAAAATAAAAATAAAATAAAATAAAAATAAATTAAAATAAAAATAAAATTAAAATAGGATAAAATAAAAATAAAGCAAAATAAAAATAAAATAAAAATAGTAAAATAAAATAAAATAAAAATAATATTAAATAAAAATAAAATAAAATAAAAATAAATTAAAATAAAAATAAAATATAATAAAAACAAAAGAAAATAAAAATAAAATCAAGAAATAAAGTAAAAAAATAAAAGAAAATAAAAATCAAATAAAATTTAAAAAATTAAAATAAATTAAAATAAAAATATAATAAAAAATAAAATAAAATTAAAATAAAATAAAAATGAAAGAAAATAAAAATAAAGCAAAATAAAAATACAATAAAAAAGTAAAATAAAATAAAATAAAAATCAAGTAAAATAAAAAAAAAATAAATAAAATAAAAATAAAGCAAAGTAAGAATAAAATGAAATAAAAATGAAGTAAAATAAAAATAAAATAAAATAATGTAAAATAAAAATAAAATATAATAAAAATAAAAGAAAATAAGAATAAAATAAAAAAATAAACGAAAACAAAAATAAAATAAAATAAAATAAAGTAAAATAAAAATAAAATATAATAAAAATAAAAGAAAATAAAAATAAAAT
>NW_020899939.1:0-806 GCF_003984885.1 Neopelma chrysocephalum
GGTGGTCCAGGGGGGGTTCTGGTGGTCCCATTGGACATCCTTGGGGTTGGGTGGTGCTGGTGGTCCATGGTGAGGTTCTGGTGATCTGGGTGGTCCATGGGATGATCCTGGTGGTCCATGGGGGTCCCATTGGACATCCTTGGGGTTGGGTGGTACTGGTGATCCATGGGGGGGTGCTGGTGGTCTGGGGGGCTCCAGGGGTGGTCTCAGGTTGTCCCTTGGACCGAAGGGGTCCCATGGGGTGTCCTTGGGGTTGGGTGGTGCTGGTGGTCCAGGGGGAGGTTCTGGTGATTCTGGTGGCCCATGGGGGGGTTCTGGTGGCCCAGGGGGGGTTCTGGTGGCCCGTGGGTCACCCGAAGAGCCTCCTGAAGCAGGGTGTGCAGAAGGCCTGGGGTGGGTGGTCTCGGTGGTCCATGGGGAGGTTCTGGTGGTCCATGGGATGATCTTGGTGGTCCAGGTGATTCATGGGGTGATTCTGGTGATCTGGGTGGTCCAGGGGGGGTTCTGGTGATCTAGTGGTCCATGGGGTGGTCCCGGTGGTCCAGGGGGGGTTCTGGTGGTCCCATTGGACATCCTTGGGGTTGGGTGGTGCTGGTGGTCCAGGGGGAGGTTCTGGTGATTCGGGTGGCCCGTGGGTGGTCTCAGGGGTCCAGGGGGGGTTCTGGTGGTCCCTGGTGGCCCGTGGGTCACCCAAAGAGCCTCCTGAAGCAGGGTGTGCAGAAGGCCTTTCCCCCCTGCTCCTGGAAGGGCCCCGGGGCGAGGCGGCGGCGGCAGAAGGAGCAGACGAGGTGCTCGGGGTGGAAGCG
>NW_020899940.1:0-320 GCF_003984885.1 Neopelma chrysocephalum
CCACTCTCCTCCCAGTATCCCCTCCCCGATCTGCTCCAGTGTCTTTCTATCACCCCCAGTATCCTCCCAGTCCATCTCAGTGCCCCTCCAGTCCCTCCCCAGTCCATCCCATTGCCTCCCAGTCCCATCTAATGCCTTTTCAGCCCACTGCCAGTCCATCCCAGTCTCTCCCAGTCCCTCCCAGTATCCCCTCCCCGATCTGCCCCAGCGTCTTTCCATTACCCCCAGCGTCCTCCCAGTCCATCCCAGTGCCCACCCAGTCCATCCCAGTCCTCTCCAATACCGTCCCAACCCACTCCCAGTCCATCCCAGTATCCCCT
>NW_020899941.1:0-330 GCF_003984885.1 Neopelma chrysocephalum
GGTTTGGGGGGGACACACCTGGGGTTGGGGTAGGGCACCCAAAAATGGGGGAGGGGGAGCAAAAAATAAGGGGGGACACCCCAGAAAAAGGGGGTTGGGGGGGCACCCAAAAATAAGGGGAGGGGGGCAAAAATAAGGGGGGGACACCCAGATTTGGGGAGGGGGGGCACCCCGTGTTTGGTGGGGGGACGACACCCACACCCCTTATGCTCCCCTTTTTTGGGGGGGGTTAAGAGGGCCCCCCAAATTTCCCACCCCGAGATGTGCTGGGGGAGGAGGGACACCCCAAATCCCCCCCTGACCCCCCCTTTGTGTGTGTGTCCCCCCCCC
>NW_020899942.1:0-343 GCF_003984885.1 Neopelma chrysocephalum
CCCCTGTTTTGCCCCGTTTTTTCCTGGTTTTCTCCTGTTTCTCCCTCATTTCCCCCCACTTTGCCCATTTCCTCCATTTCCCTCCCGGATTTACCCCCCCACCCCCCAATTTTTCCCAATTTCACAGGGTTTTCCCAATTTCCCGGGGTTTCCCCCCGTTTTTCCCAATTTCCCGGGATTTCCCCCCATTCTGTCCGGGGTTTTCCCAATTTCTTGGGATTTCCCCCTGTTTTTCCCAATTTCCCGGGATTTCTCCGCCCTGTTTTTCCCAATTTCCCGGGATTTCTCTGCCCCGGTTTTTTTCCCAATTTCCCAGGTTTTTCCCCCCAAATTCCCACTCACG
>NW_020899943.1:0-334 GCF_003984885.1 Neopelma chrysocephalum
CCGGCTGAGCCCAACCAAGGGGGTTTGGGACCACCAGGACCACCCCTGCACCCGCTGAGCCCCACCTGGGGGTGCAGAACCACCGGGACCACCCCTGCACCCACAGATCAAACCCCGAGGGGTCCAGGACCACCCCTGCACCCGCTGAGCCCGAACAAGGGGTTTTGGGACCACCAGGACCACCCCTGCACCCACTGAGCCCGACTAAGGGGGTGTAGGACCACCGGTACCACCCCTGCACCCACGGATCCGACCTCGAGGGGCCCAGGACCACCCCTGCACCCCCAGAGCCCCACCTGGGGGTGCAGGACTACCAGGACCACCCCTGCACCCA
>NW_020899944.1:0-403 GCF_003984885.1 Neopelma chrysocephalum
CCCCAAAACCACCCCAAAATCACCCAAAAAACCAACCCAAAACCACCCCAAAATCACCCCCAAAAACACCCAAAAATCACCCCAAAACACCCCAAAAACAACCCCAAAACCCCTCCATGGAGAGCTGGCCTGGGGAGCCCAAAAACACCCCAAAGTCACCCCAAAATCACCACCAAATCACCCCAAAAACACCCCCAAAACCCCTCCATGGACAGCTGGCCTGGGGAGCCCAAATCACACCAAAATCACCCCCAAAACACCCCAAAACCCCTCCATTGACAGCTAGCCTGGGGCCCCAAAATCACCCCAAAAAACACCCCCAAAACACCCCCAAATCACCCCAAAAACACCCCCAAAACCCCTCCATGGACAGCTGGCCTGGGGACCCCAAAAACACCCCAAA
>NW_020899945.1:0-428 GCF_003984885.1 Neopelma chrysocephalum
GGGGGGGGTTCCCAGGGGTGTTTTCCCCTCTGACCTCCTCGTTGAAGAGGCGGCTGTCGTCCTTCTTGGCCAGGTCCAGGTACTGCACCTGCCCCGCCGAGAATCCCACGAGCAGGGCCAGGCTGTCGGCCCCCGCCGTGAACTGGTTGAAGTCGTGGCACGTGGGCTGGGGGCCCTTGTACACCCGCCTGTCGATGGGCCTGTGCAGGTCCAGCCACTGGGGAGGGCCAAAGGGGGGCACTGGGATCAGCACTGGGGTCAGTGGGGGCACTGGGAGCAGCCCTGGGTCACTGGGAGCAGCCCTGGGGGCACTGGGACCAGTCTCGGGGGCACTGGGACGGGTCCTGGGGGGTTTGGGGTCACTGGGAGCAGCCCTGGGGGCACTGGGACCAGTCTCGGGGGCACTGGGACTGGTCCTGGGGGGTTTG
>NW_020899946.1:0-302 GCF_003984885.1 Neopelma chrysocephalum
GGGACAGGTCCCCGGGGACAAGGGACAGGTCCCCAAGAGGAGGGGATGCGACCCCAGAGACAGGGGACAGGACCCCAAGGACAGGGGACGGGTCCTCGGGGACAGGGGACGCGATCCCAAGGACAAGGGACAGGACCCCGGGGACAAGGGACACTTCCCCAAGGACAAGGGACAGGACCCCGGGGCCGTCCCCCGGTCCAGGAGTGGCCGCGGAGGAGCCTCGGGGACATCGGGGACACGTCCGGAGCCACCCGGGGCAGCGACAGCCACGGTGAGGGGACAAAGGGGACCTCGGGGACATC
>NW_020899947.1:0-415 GCF_003984885.1 Neopelma chrysocephalum
CTCAGGGATGGGAAGCTGCTGTGGGACCTTGAGGTGTCCTCCCAGCAATGTAATGTTGCTGATGGACTTTGAAGTGTCCTTCCGAGAATGGAATGCTGCTGATAGACCTCGAGGTGACCTTCCAGGATGCTGCTGATGGACCTTGAAGTGACCTCCCAGAGATGGGAAGCTGCTTATGGACTTTGAGGTGTGCTCCTGGGCACAGGAAGCTGCTGCTAGACTTTGAAGTGTCCTCTCAGGGATGGCAATCTGCTGTTGGAACTTGACGTGTCCTACTGGGAATGGGATGCCACTGCTGAACCTCAAAGTGACCTCCTGGGACTGGGAGGTCACTGCTGGACCTTGAAGTGACCTTCTGGGGATGGGAAGCTGCTGTGGGCCTGCTACTCTCCTCCCCTCTACCTCTGCAACCCCT
>NW_020899948.1:0-392 GCF_003984885.1 Neopelma chrysocephalum
CCCTCGAAATCCAGGTACGAGGGTGGGGGTGGATGGATGGAGGGGGGTTGGGGGTCTCTCTCCCTCCCTCCCTCCTTCCATTCCTCCATCTCTTCCTCCCTCCTTCTCTGCCTCCCTCTCTCCATCCCTCCCTTCATTATCCATCCCTCTCTCCCTCCCTCCCTCCCTCCTTCTCTCTCTCCCTCCATTCCTCCATCTCTCCCTTCCTCCCACCTTCTTTCCCTCCCTTTTCCCTCCCTCCCTCTTTCCTCCCATCCAATCCTCCCTCTATTCCGTCTCTCCATCCCCCCATCCCTCCCTCTAGCCGTCCCTCCCCTCATCCTTCCCTTCATTATCCATCCCTTCTTCCCTCCCTCTCCATCCCTCCATCCCTCCATCCCTCCCTCTCTCCC
>NW_020899949.1:0-505 GCF_003984885.1 Neopelma chrysocephalum
CCCCCCAACTCCCCCAAATCCCCCCAGAACTCACCGTGGGAGTGTCCGTGACCTCTGACCCCGCAGTGCCGGACCCCCAGCTCCACCCCCAGGAAGGTGACAATGCCCACGAGGACCCAAAGCCCCACGGACAGGGCGTGGCCTGGGGGGGGGACACCTCAGTGTCACCTAAGTGTCCCTGAACCCCCCAAACTGCCCCAAAAACGCCCCCCAAACAACCCAAAACTCCCCGAAAACGCCCCAAACCCCCCCCAAACCACCCCAAAACCCCCTGAAAATGCCCCAAAACCCCCCCAAACCAACCCAAAACGACCCCAAGCCCCCTCAAATTGTCACCTCAGTGTCCTCAAAGTGTCCTCAGTGTCCCCAAAGTGTCCCTGAACCCCCCAAACTGCCCCAAAAACGCCCCCCAAACAACCCAAAACTCCCCAATATGCCCCCAAACCCCCCAAAACCAACCCAAAACCCCTTGAAAATGCCCCAAAACTCCCCCAAACCACCCCAA
>NW_020899950.1:0-400 GCF_003984885.1 Neopelma chrysocephalum
GGTGTCCCGGGGTCCCCGTGACGGTGACATCGGTGACGTCACCCCCCCGCGACGATGACGTCACCCGGGGTGTCCCCCCCGGGGTGTCCCAGGGGCCCCGTGACGGTGACGTGGGCGCAGAACCAGCGGTCGGGGACCAGGGACACGAGGGGCTCCTTGTGCAGCCGCAGCTTCAGGAGGGGCCCCAGGGGACGGGGGGACGTCACCTCCACCCAGAGAGTCTGCGGGGACACGGGGACACTCCTGTCACCTCCCTGGGACACCCTGTGTCACCCCTGTCACCTCCCTGGGTCACCCCTGTCACCCCCCTGGGATGTCACCTCCACCCACAGCATCTGCAGGGACATGGGGACACCCCTGTCACCTCCCTGGGTCACCCCTGGGACACCCCTGGGACACC
>NW_020899951.1:0-645 GCF_003984885.1 Neopelma chrysocephalum
GGATAAGTTGGTCCCTGAGGGGTGGGACTGGGGGTCCACGTGTTCCCTCCCAATTTTTGGGGTGATTTTAGGATGAAACTGGTTCTCTTTGGAGAGAGGAGTGGGACTGGGGGCCCATGTGTCCCCCTTGATTTTTGGAGTGATTTTTGGGGTGATTTTTGAGTGATTTTTGAGTGATTTTTTCAGTGATTTTGGGGGTGATTTTGGGGGTAATTTTTGGGGATTTTGGGATGAAACTGGTTCTCTTTGGAGGCAGAATCGGGGCTCCCGGGGGGGAAAATTCAGGGTCGTGGGGGGATAAGTTGGTCCCTGAGGGGTGGGACTGGGGGTCCACGTGTTCCCCGTGATTTTTAGGGTGATTTTTGGGGTGATTTTGGAGTGATTTGTGGGGTGGTTTTTGGGTGATTTTGGAGTGATTTTGGAGTGATTTTTGGAGTGATTTTTGGGGTGATTTTGGGGGCTTTTGGGGTGAAACTGGTTCTCTTTGGAGGGAGAATTGGGGGCTCCCGGGGGGGAAAATTCAGGGTCGTGGGGGGATAAGTTGGTCCCTGAGGGGTGGGACTGGGGGTCCACGTGTTCCCCTTGATTTTTGGGGTGATTTTTGGGTGATTTTTGGAGTGATTTTTGGGGGGATTTTTGGGGGGA
>NW_020899952.1:0-811 GCF_003984885.1 Neopelma chrysocephalum
GGGGGGGGCGGCGGCGGCTCCTCGGGGGGCTCCGGGGGGGCCTCGGGGGGCAGCGGCTCTGCTGGGGGGGGGGAAATGAGGGATAATGTGGGGCAGCCCCCCCCCCCAAAAAAAGCCTTCTATGGGGCAGCCCCCCAGGACTGAGACCCCCCCAAATCCTACAAGGAGTCGTCGTTGGGTGTCTCTGGAGGGGGAAAGGGGTCCCAACCCCACACACACACCCCCAAATCCATCTATGGGGCAGCCCCCCAGGACTGAGACCCCCCCCAAATCCCCCCCAGATTCCACGGGGAGTAATTGTGGGGTCTCTCTTGGAAGTAGGGAAAAAGGGGTCCCAACCCCACCCCCCTCAAAACCTCTCTATGGGGCAGCCCCCCAGGACTGAGACCCCCCCAAATCCCACTCTACTGGGAGTCACTGTGAGGTCTCTTGACAGGGGGGGGAAAAGGGTCCCAACCCTACACCTGCCCCCCCAACCCCTCTATGAGGCAGCCCCCCAGGACTGAGAGCCCCCCAAATTCTAGGGGTGGTCACTGTGGGGTCTTTCAAGGGGGGGGAAAAGAATCCCAGCCCCCCAGGACCGAGACCACCCCAAATCCCCCTCTATAGAGTGTCGCTGTGGGGTCTCTCTGGGGGTGAAATGAGGCCCCAACCCTACACCTGCCCCCCCAGCCCCTCTATGGGGCAGCCCCCCGGGACTGAGACCTCCAAATCCCCCACAAACACATTACAGGTCCCACCCAGGGGGTGAAATTGGGGTCCTGCTCCCCCCCCTCACCTGCAGCACTGGGGGGTCCTCCTGTCCCCCCCC
>NW_020899953.1:0-443 GCF_003984885.1 Neopelma chrysocephalum
CCAGGGCGGTGACCCCGACCTCGATGGAGCCGCTCCACGAGTTCACCTGGGGGGAAATGGGGAAAAAAAGGAGTTATGGGGTCCAGGGCTGTGACTCCAACCTCAATGGAGCCGCTCCACGAGTTCACCTGGGGGGGAAAAAAGAGTTATGGGGCTCCTGGGGGGGTAAAATAACAGTTAGAGGGGATTTACGGGGATATAGGGGGATATGGGGGTTATGGGGGTCAAGGGCGGTGACCCCCACCTCGATGGAGCCGCTCCACGAGTTCACCTGGGGGGGAGAACAGGGAAAAACAGGGGTTAGGGGGGTCCTGGGGGGGTCCTGAGGGGGTTTGAGGGGATAAAACAGCAATTTAAGGGGTCCTTAGAAGGATAAAATAATAGTTATGAGGTTATGGGGTCCAGGGCCGTGACCCCAACCTCGATGGAGCCGCTCCACAAGT
>NW_020899954.1:0-496 GCF_003984885.1 Neopelma chrysocephalum
GACCAGTCCCCTTTAGACTCCTCCCCTTTAGGCCACTCCCCTCTAAGCCCCACCCATTCAGGCCTCGCCCCTTTAGGCCCCGCCCCTTTAGGTCCTGCCTATTTAGTCCCCTCCCCTTCAGTCCCCTCCCCTTCAAGCCTCTCCCCTTTAAGCCCCTCCCCTTTAGGCCCCTCCCCTTTGGGCCCTGCCCCTTCAGGCCCCTCCCCTTTAAGCCCCACCCCTGTGGGCCCTGCTCTTTTAGGCCCCTCCCCTCTAGACCCCTCCCCTTTAAGCTCCTCCCCTGTAGCCCCCGCCCCTTTCCCCTTAATCCCCGCCCCTTTCCCTTTAACCTCCGCCCCTTTCCCTTTAAGCCACGCCCCTTTCCCCTCAAACCCCGCCCCTTTCCCTCATTAATTCCCAAAAATTTCTGTTCCAGCTGCAGCCCCAGGAGGAGTATCATGGCTCCGCCCCTTCCCCTTTAGTCCCCGCCCCTTTTTCCTAAACCACGCCCCTTTCC
>NW_020899955.1:0-676 GCF_003984885.1 Neopelma chrysocephalum
GGAAAAGGGGATCCAGGAAAAGGGGGATCCAGGGAAAAGGGGATCCAGGGAAAAACCCAGATCTGTGGGGTGGTGGATTTCTGGGAAAAGGGATCTGTGGGAAACAGGGATCAGTGGGAAAAAGGGATCCATGGGAAAAGGGATCCCTGGGAAAAGGGATTCGTGGAAAAAGGGATCCGTGGGAAAGGGGAATCTGTGGAAAAGGGGAATCCAGGGAAAAGGGGATCCAGGGAAAAAGGGATCCATGGAAAATGGGATCCATGGAAAATGGGGAATCCATGGAAAAAAGGGATCCATGGAAAACAGGGATCAGTGGGAAAAGGGATCCCTGGGAAAAGGGATCCATGGAAAAAGGGATCCCTGGGAAAAAGGATCCGTGGAAAACGGGATCCATGGGAAAAGGGATCCATGGGAAAACAGGGATCAGTGGGAAAGGGGGATCAGTGGGAAAAGGGATCCATGGAAAAGGGGATCCTTGGAAAACAGGGATCTGTGGGAAAAGGGATCCATGGAAAACAGGGATCCATGGAAAAGGGGGATCCATGGAAAAGGGGGATCCATGGGAAAAGGGATCAGTGGGAAAAGGGATCCATGGGAAAAGGGGGATCTGTGGGAGAAGGGATCCATGGAAAAAGGGATCCATGGAAAACAGGGATCTGTGGGAAAAATGGATCCC
>NW_020899956.1:0-370 GCF_003984885.1 Neopelma chrysocephalum
GTCCTTGTGTTTTTGGGGGGTCCCCAATCCATGGGGGGGTGTTTCTGTGTTTTTGGGGGTCCCTGGGTGTTGGGAGGGGGGTCCCTGTGTTCCTGGGGGTCCCTGGGTGTTTGGGGGGGGGTGTTCCCGGGGGTCCCAACCCCCCCTGTGCTCCCCCAGACCCGTTTATTGCCCCCTGTGCCCCCCCCCAGACCCCAATCCCACCCCCCTGTGCCCCCCCAGACCCCCTCAAACCCCCCTCTGCCCCCCAGAGCCCGGTGTTGCCCCCCCAGACCCCCATATTGCCCCCTGTGCCCCCCCAGGTGCCTGTGTTGCCCCCTGTGCCCCCCAGATCCCAATCCCACCCCCCTGTGCCCCCCCAGGTGCCCGT
>NW_020899957.1:0-314 GCF_003984885.1 Neopelma chrysocephalum
CAGGGACACCCACAATGGGCATGGGGGACGGGGACATCCATTGTGGGTTTGGGGGACAGGGACACCCATTGCTGGGGACAGGGGGGTGACAGGGACACCCACGGTGGGTACAGGGCATGGGGACACCCGTGGCTGGGGACAGGGGGGTGACAGGGACACAAGGGTGGGTGCAGGGGACAGGGACACTCATTGTGGGGACAGGGGACAGGGACACCCATGACTGCGGACAGGGGGGTGGCAGGGACACCCACAGTGGGGACAGGGGACGGGGACACCCACTGTGGGTACAGGGGACAGGGACACCCTCAGTGGGT
>NW_020899958.1:0-1123 GCF_003984885.1 Neopelma chrysocephalum
TGGGGCTTTTTTTGACCTTTTTTGGGGCTTTTTTTGACCAATTTTGGCTTTTTTAAAGTGATTTTTCCTTGTTTTTTTATCAGTTTTCCCTTTTTTTCCATCCATTTTTTCCCATCTTTTTTCCATCTATTTTTCCTTGTTTTCCATCTTTTTTCCCTCGATTTTTTTTCAAAAAATTCCTGCCAAAATTCTCCTTTTTATTACAAATAATTCCAAAAAATTCACATTTTTAATCCCAAAAATTTCACATTTTTAATCCAAATAATTCCTAAAAAATTCACATTTTTAATCCAAATAATTCCAAAAAAATTCACATTTTTAATCCAAATAATCCCAAAAAATTTACATTTTTATTCCAAATAATTCAAAAAAAATTCACATTTTTATCACAAAAAATTCCAAAAAATTCAATTTTTCTTCCAAAAAATTTCAAATTTTCCTTCCAGATAATCCCAAAAAATCAGATTTTTCTGACAAATAATTCCAAAAAAATCAGATTTTTATTCCAAATAATCCCCCAAAAATTCCCATTTTTCTTCCAAAAAATTCACATTTTTAATTCAAATAATTCCAAAAAAATCAGATTTTTAATCCAAATAATTCCAAAAAAATTAATATTTTTCTTCCAAATAATCCCAAAAAAATCAGATTTTTCTGACAAAAAATCCCCCCAAAATTCACGTTTTTAATCCAAAAAATCCCCCCAAAATTGACATTTTTAATTAAAATAATCCCAAAAAATTCACATTTTTATTCCAAAAAAATCACATTTTTATTCCAAATAATCCCAAAAAAATCACGTTTTTCCTCCAAAAAATCCCAAAAAATTCACATTTTTACGCCCCAAAAATTCCCCCAAAAACCCAAAAAATTCCCAAAAAATTCCCCCAATATCCCCCCAAAATCCCCCAAAATTCCCCTAAAATTCCACAAAAAATCCCCAAAATTCCCTCTTTTTTTCCCCTCGTCCCTGGGATTCTTTTCCCCAAAAATTCCCCAAAAATCCCCCAAAAATTCCCCAAAAAATCCCCAAAAATCCCCCAAAAAACTCCCAAAAAATTCCCCAAAAATCCCCCAAAAATCCCCAAAAAATCCTCAAAAAAATCCCAAAAAATCCCCAAAA
>NW_020899959.1:0-316 GCF_003984885.1 Neopelma chrysocephalum
CCGTCAGCGGGGCCACAACCTGGTTCCGCAGCCAGCGCACGTCCCCCCAGGCACAGAGCCCACAGCCGGGGGTCTGGGGGGACCCCAAAAACACAGCAGGGATCACCCTGAACCCCCCCAGAGCCCCACAAACACCCCCCAAAACCAACCCCCAGGCACAGGGCCCACAGCCGGGAGTCTGTGGGACCCCAAAAATGGGCAGGGCTCACCCCGAACCCCCCCGACCCCCCCCAGTGCCCCCAAACACCCCCCAAAACCACCCCCCTCCCCCTGGTCCCAGTGCCCAGAATTGGGGTCTGGGGGACATGGGGGGGGG
>NW_020899960.1:0-348 GCF_003984885.1 Neopelma chrysocephalum
GAAGGGGAGCAAAGACAGGGGGACATTGAAAGGGGGACAGAGGGACATCAGAGGGGACAGGAGGGGGGACAGAGGGACAGCAGGACATTGCAGGGGGACAGGGGGACATTGGAAGGGGACAAGTGACACCAATTCAGGGCGTTTATTGCAGGGCAGCTCTCCCAAAACTCGTCACCCCAACCCCTGTCCCCGTGTGTCCCCCCCCCGTGTCCTCCCTCCCTTGGGGACAAGGACAAGTCCCAGCGGGGTCAGGGGAGCCCCTAAACCCCCCTTTCCCCCCCCAAAGAGTGGCCCCATCCTGGGGACAGGGATGTCACCCCCCTCCAAGGTTTGGGGGGCATCAGGAGG
>NW_020899961.1:0-433 GCF_003984885.1 Neopelma chrysocephalum
TGTGGGGACGTGGGGACACAGGGGGGACACACACTTCAGGACACGGGTGTACATGTGGGGTGGCAGGGAGTCCCCACGGTGTCCCCCTCTGTCACCACATCCCCAGCTGTGTCCTCACGTCCCCACACATTCTATGCCCCCCCTGTGTCCCCACATCTCCATGCGTGTCCCTAGGTGTGTCCCCCATGTCCCCATGTCACCCCATGTCCCCCCGTGTCCTGAAGTGTGTGTCCCCCCTGTGTCCCCACGTCCCCACAAATGCCCCCCCTGTGTCCCCCCTGTGTCCCCACATCTCCATGCATGTCCCTAGGTGTGTCCTCTGTGTCTCCATGTCACCCCATGTCCCCCTCTGTCCTCATGTGTGTCCCCCCTGTGTCCCCATGTCCCCACGTGTGTCCCCCCTGTGTCCCCACGTCCCCACAAACGCCCCCCC
>NW_020899962.1:0-402 GCF_003984885.1 Neopelma chrysocephalum
GGGGGGAACTGGGAGCGGCCCCAAACCAGTAACGGGGCTGAACTGGGAACTGGGGGGAACTGGGAACTGCCCCAAACCAGTAATGGGGCTGAACTGAGGGCCAAACCAGTTACGGGGCTGAGCTGGGAACTGGGAGGAACTGGGAGCGACCCCAAACCAGTAACGGGGCTGAACTGGGAACTGGGGGGAACTGGGGACCCAAGGGGGTAATTGGGGTCCTGGAAGGGTAGAAAAGGTTCCTGAGGGGGCAAAAGAGGCTCCTGAGGGGGGTAACTGGGGTCCTGGAAGGGTCAAAGAGGCCCTGGGGAATAACTGGGGTCCTGGAAGGGTAAAAAAGGGTCTTGAGGGTGTGAAGGAGGCCCTGAAAGGGTCAAAGAGGACCTGGGGGGTAACTGGGGTCCT
>NW_020899963.1:0-406 GCF_003984885.1 Neopelma chrysocephalum
TGGATGCGTTTGCTGGGCCGGACCTCGACGCCGTTCTTGAACCAGCGGCCGGTGACCTTCTCGTCCGACACCTCGCACTTGAACACGGCCTGTTCTGCTGCCTGCACCGTCAGGTCTGCGATGCCCTGCAGCACCTCCAGCTGCTTCTCTGGGGGGAAAAAAGGGGGTCCAGGGACCCCCAGAGTGGGCAGGGACCCCCCACCTGTCCATGGGACCCCATACAGGTGTGCGGGGATACACCTGGGATACACCTGGGATCCCCCTGGGATATGCCTGGGATCACCTGGGACACCCCCAGGACACCCCCGGGATGCCCTGCAGCACCTCCAGCTGCTTCTCTGGGGGAAAAAAGGGGGGTCAGGGACCCCCAGGGTGGGCAGGGACCCCCCACCTGTCCCTGGGACCC
>NW_020899964.1:0-465 GCF_003984885.1 Neopelma chrysocephalum
TGGATGCGTTTGCTGGGCCGGACCTCGACGCCGTTCTTGAACCAGCGCCCGGTGACCTTCTCGTCCGACACCTCGCACTTGAACACGGCCTGTTCTGCTGCCTGCACCGTCAGGTCTGCGATGCCCTGCAGCACCTCCAGCTGCTTCTCTGGGGGGAAAAAAGGGGGTCCAGGGACCCCCAGAGTGGGCAGGGACCCCCCACCTGTCCATGGGACCCCATACAGGTGTGCGGGGATACACCTGGGATACACCTGGGATCCCCCTGGGATATGCCTGGGATCACCTGGGACACCCCCAGGACACCCCCGGGATGCCCTGCAGCACCTCCAGCTGCTTCTCTGGGGGAAAAAAGGGGGGTCAGGGACCCCCAGGGTGGGCAGGGACCCCCCACCTGTCCCTGGGACCCACCACCTGTCCATGGGACCCCATACAGGTGTGCTGGGATACACCTGGGATACACCTGGG
>NW_020899965.1:0-332 GCF_003984885.1 Neopelma chrysocephalum
CTTCGGGGGGATGGAGACCCCCAGAATTCCCCCCTTTCCCAAAAAACCGCCCTTCCTTGGGATCCATCGTAAAGACATGGACACACCAAACCCAGGGACCCCCAACTGGGACCCCCCAAAACTGAGAATCCCCCAAACCCAGAGAACCCCAGCTGGGACCCCCCAAACCCAGGGACCCCCAACTGGGACCCCCCAAACCTGAGAATCCCCCAAACCCAGGGACCCCCAACTGGGACCCCCCAAACCCAGGGACCCCCAACCCCAAGAACCCCAAACTGAGACTCTCCCAAAGCCCCCCAGACTCCTCCTCACACTCTTGGCCCCCTCCCTGA
>NW_020899966.1:0-351 GCF_003984885.1 Neopelma chrysocephalum
CTAAGGGGACACAGGAAGGGGGCTCGGGGGGACACACGGGGGGTCCCTGTGGGTTGACACAAGGGGGGTCTGGGGGACACACACACACACAGAGGAGCGGGGACTGGGGGGGACACGGGAATGACAGAGAAGGTCCCTGGTAGGGACACAGGAGCGGGACAGAAAGGGGGGGGGGCACAGAAGGGCCCCGGAGGGGACAGGGGGGGGGGGGGGGAGACAGGGGCGGGACGGGAGGGGGTTCCTGGGATGGGACGCAGGAGCGGGGCTGTGGAGGGACACAGTGGGTCCCCGGAGAGTGACACAGGAGCGGGGCTCGGGGGACACAGCGAGGGACACTGGAGGTCCCTGGGG
>NW_020899967.1:0-314 GCF_003984885.1 Neopelma chrysocephalum
TGACATCCCAGGAGGGTGACAGGGGTGACACAGGGAGGTGACAGGGGGGGCCCAGGGGTGTCCCCGGGGGGTGCCAGGAGTGTCCCCGTGTCCCCGCAGACCCTCTGGGTGGAGGTGACGTCCCCCCGTCCCCTGGGGCCCCTCCTGAAGCTGCGGCTGCACAAGGAGCCCCTCGTGTCCCTGGTCCCCGACCGCTGGTTCTGCGCCCACGTCACCGTCACGGGGCCCCTGGGACACCCCGGGGGGGACACCCCGGGTGACGTCATCGTCGCGGGGGGTGACGTCACCGATGTCACCGTCACGGGGACCCCGGG
>NW_020899968.1:0-346 GCF_003984885.1 Neopelma chrysocephalum
AACGGGGTCCCCAGGGTGTCCCCAGGGTCCCCACGGTGTCCCCAGAGTCCCTTTAGGGTCCCCACAGTGGCCCCTGAGTCCCCACAGTGACCCCGTGAGTGTCATGTCAAGGCCTTTGACAGGTCTGCAATGGTGTCACCAGGGTCCCCACGGTGTCCCCAAAGGCTCCTCAGCATCCCCAGGGTCCCCACAGTGTCCCCAGGGTGTCCCCAGAATCCCTGCAGTGTCCCCACAGTGACCCCAAGGGTGTCACGTCAAGGCCTTTGACAGGTCTGCAATGGTGTCACCAGGGTCCCCATGGTGTCCCCAAAGGCTCCTCAGCATCCCCGGGGTCCCCAGGGTGTCC
>NW_020899969.1:0-541 GCF_003984885.1 Neopelma chrysocephalum
TCCTGGGGCAGTGGTGGGACGCACTGGGACCCAGGGAGAAACAGCAGTACCATGACCTGGCCTTCCAGGTGGGAATTCCGGGGGAATTCCAGGCATTTGGGGGGTCCCAGGTGGGAATTGAGGGAATTTGGGGGGTCCTGGAGTTCCCAGTTGGGTTTGGGGGTTTCCCAGTTGGATTTGGGGGGTTCCCGGTTGGATCTGGGGGGTTCCCAGTGGGATTTGGGGGGTTCCCAGTGGGATTTGAGGGATTCCCAGTTGTATTTGAGGGGTTTCCGGTTGGATTTGGGGGGTTCCCGGTTGGATTTGAGGGGTTCTGGTTGGATTTGGGGGGTTCCCAGTTGGATTTTTGGGTGTCCCGGTTGGATTTGGGGGGTTCCTGGTTGGATTTGGGGGGTTCCCGGTTGGATTTGGGGGGTTCCCAGTTGGATTTGAGGGATTCCCAGTTGTATTTGAGGGGTTCTCGGTTGGATTTGGGGGGTTCCTGGTTGGATTTTTGGGTGTCCCAGTTGGATTTGGGGGGTTCCCGTTTGGATTTGGGGGG
>NW_020899970.1:0-318 GCF_003984885.1 Neopelma chrysocephalum
ATTTGGGGACCTCAGGGGCCGCAGAGGGGTTTAGGGGACCCCCCCCCGACAATTCACACCCCCTCGGGTACCCCATTGCCCCCCCCAGCACCCCAAAATCCTTGGGGGGGTTGGGGGGGATGCTCAAAACCGTTCCCTGAGGAACACAGGGGTCCTGGGGGCGCAGGGGGGGTTTGGGGGACCCCAAAAGTGACAGGGGCGTTTGGGGGACCCCCCCCGGACAATTCACATCCCTCGTTGCCCCCCCAGCACCCCAAAATCCCTCGGGGGAGGGGGGGGGAATTTCACAACCCTTCCCTGAGGAATCCAGGGGTGTCC
>NW_020899971.1:0-577 GCF_003984885.1 Neopelma chrysocephalum
TGGAGGCACCTCTGGGGGTCTTGGGGGTCTTGGAGGTGCCCGTGGGGGTCTTGGAGGCCCCTCTGGGGTGAATTGAGGCACCTCTGGGGGTCTTTTGGGGGTCTTGGGGGCATCTCTTGGGGTCTTGGAGGCACCTGGGGGGAAGTTGAGGTGTCTGTGGGGGTCTTGGAGGCACCTGGGGGGGGTCAGAGGGTCCCGTGGAGGTCCTGGAGGCACCTGAGAGGGTCTTGGGGGGTCTTGGAGGCACCTCTGGGGTGATTTGAGAGACCCGTGGGGGTCCCGAGGGGGTCTTGGTGGCACCTTTGGGGTGTCCTGGGGGGTCTTGAAGGCACCTCTGGGGGGGTCAGAGGGTCTCCTCAGGGGGTTGGATGCACTCGTGGGGGTCTCGGGGGCGTTGGAGGTGCCCGTGGGGGTCTCGTGGAGGGTCTGGGGGGGTCCTGTCCCCCCCGTGTGACCCCCCCGGTGCCCCCCAGGATCCACAAGCTGGTGATCGATGACGTTCGGCCCGAGGACGAGGGCGATTACACCTTCGTGCCCGACGGCTACGCCCTGTCCCTCTCCGCCAAGCTCAACTTCC
>NW_020899972.1:0-482 GCF_003984885.1 Neopelma chrysocephalum
CCCCCCCCGGGCCCCACAAACCCCCCCCCAGGCCCTACCTGAAGAAGGGGTTTTTCAGGTCGAGGAGGTTGGAGGATTTGGAGCCCGTCTGGTCCACCTGGGCCACGATGCTGATGTCGTAGCTCTGTCTGGGGGGGGGGACAGACGTTTATTGAGCCCCCCCCGCCCCAAAACACACACCTGGGGGGGGGGTGGAGGCCCGGGGGGGGGCCCCAAACTGGGGGGCACCGGGAACGGCGGCGGGATCGGGGTCGGGGGGGTGCCCCCCCCCCCCCCCCCCCCCCCCCCCAAGCTAAAAAACCCCCCAAACCGGGGGCGGCCCCCCCCCCCCAAGCCTAAACTGGGGCAGGGCCCCCCCTCCCTGAGCCACTGACCCCCCCTTTCTCCTCCTCTGAGCTATTCTGGGTGCTCGGGGACTGTGGCGGGTCCCAAACGGGGCTGTGGCAGCTCCAGCAGAGCTTTGGTTGCAGGGAGGGGGGTTT
>NW_020899973.1:0-375 GCF_003984885.1 Neopelma chrysocephalum
CAGTTGAGCTGCCTCTGCAGCAGGTCCCTCTCGTGTGCCAGGTCCCTGAGGCGCAGGTGAGCCGTCTGCAGCCCCTCCTGCGTGTCCCGCAGCGTCTCCAGGAGCCGCTCGCGCTCCCGCAGCATCTGCACCATGAGCTGCTCCAGCCCCGGCTCCTCCGCCGCCCCCGAGCCCCGCCGGGGGTCCTCGCTGATGGTGGGCAGCACCTCGCACATCATCCTGACGGTACCTGCCCACACCTGGGCACACCTGGGCACACCTGGGCACACCTGGGTGGGACAGGATAAGGGATCAGCATCATCGACCCTGGGTCTTTGGGGGTCCTGAAACCCCCCCGGGGGTCCTGGCTGATGGTGGGCAGCACCTCGCACATCA
>NW_020899974.1:0-885 GCF_003984885.1 Neopelma chrysocephalum
GCATTGAGGGGGGTCAAGGGAGTCCACTGGGCACCAGTGGGTGGTCAGGGGGCTCAACCGGGCATTGGGATGGGGTGAGGGGGTCAAGGGGTCCAGTGGGCACTGAGGGGGGTCAGGTGAGTCCAGCGGGCATTGAGGGCGGTCAGGGGAGTCCACTGGGCACCAGTGGGTGGTCAGGGGGTCAGGGGGCTCAACTGGGCACTGGGGTGGGGTGAGGGGCAGCACTGACCCCTCTCCCCTGGCTTTGATCCCCCTCAGATGAGAACGGGTCCCTCTGCGACCTGCCCGTGCTGGAGAACGGTGAGTGCCAGGGGCTGGGGTACCCCGGGGGGGCTGCCTGGGCATCTGGGCCCCACCCTGGATCCATCCAGACCCCTGGATCTCCCTGGGGGGGCTACCTGTACCCCAGAAATCCCCCTGGATCCCCCTGGGGGTCATTACCTGTATCCCTGGAACCCCCCTGAATTCCCTCTGGATCCCCCCTGGGGGTCATTACCCTCCATCCCTGGACCCCACAACCCAACGTGTCTCTCCCCCCACAGGGGCCCTGCCCCCCCTGAAGCCCCCCCAGAGCGTTGGCGGCCGCCCCTCTCCCCCCCGGGCGGGGTCCAGCAGCCCCGACCGCCGCCCGCCCTGGACCCCCGACGTGCCCCTGGGGGGCCCCGGGCGCCGCAGCTCCCTCGCCAGCCCTGCCAGGTGAGTCTGTTCCCCCCCCTCCTCAAAGCTTTTGTGTCCCCCCTCCCCGGTCTTCAGAAGCCGGGCTCCCCTCTCCCCAATCCCGGCTCCCCTGTCCCCAATCCCAGCTCCCCTCTCCCCAATCCCGGCTCCCCTGTCCCCAGTCCCGGCTCCCCTCTCCCCATTCCCGGCTCCCCTGTCCCCAATCCC
>NW_020899975.1:0-544 GCF_003984885.1 Neopelma chrysocephalum
ACCCCCCCAACCCCCCCAACCCCCCCAAATCCCCCTAAACCCCCCCCAAATCCCCCCCAAGCCCTCACCGGGGCTGTTGATGTACATGTGGATGGGTTTCTTGTTGCTCTCGGACTGCAGGAACAGCAACTGGGCAATGACCAGGCTGGCCAGGCTGTCATCGATCTGAGGGGGGTCCAGGGGGGGTCAGGGGGTCCCCAAAACCCGGGGGGGGGTGGTTTTGGGGGTCCCAAACCCCCCCCAAAACCGGGGGAAACCCACCGGGCCCATGACGCAGACGATGCGCTCGCGCAGCAGCCGAGAGTAGATGTCGTAGGCCCGTTCCCCCCGGCCCTGGGGGGGCAAAAACGGGGGGGTCAGGGGGGAATTTGGGGGGCCAGGGGTCTGGGGGGGTCGGGGGAACGAGGCAGGGATTTTTTTGGGGGGGTTTATGGGGGTTTAGGGGGGTTTATGGGGGTCTGGGGGGGTTTCGAAGGTCTGGAAGGGTCAGAGGAAAGGAGGCGAATCAATGTTCCCCCCGACCCTGGGGGACAAAAAGGGGGGG
>NW_020899976.1:0-387 GCF_003984885.1 Neopelma chrysocephalum
CAGGTGGATCTGCACTTCCCCCCCCACATCCCCGAGGGCGCCCGGGATCTGATCCAGCGGCTGCTCCAGAGGGTCCCGGCACAGAGGCTCCCCCTCAGGGGGGTCCTGGGGCACCCCTGGGTCAGGGGACACTCCCGGAGGGTCCTGCCCCCCGGGTACTGCCCCCCATGAGACCCCCACCCCAAAGAACCCCAAAATAACCCCAAATAACCCCCAAATAACCCCCTGGGGCACCCCTGGGTCAGGGGTCACTCCCGGAGGGTCCTGCCCCCCGGGTACTGCCCACCCTGAGACCCCCACCCCAAAGAACCCCAAATAACCCCAAAATAACCCCAAATAACCCCCTGGACCCCCCTGGGACCCCAAAATAACCCCCTTGAGACCCCC
>NW_020899977.1:0-508 GCF_003984885.1 Neopelma chrysocephalum
GGTGTCCCCAAAGGCTCCTCAGCATCCCCGGGGTCCCCAGGGTGTCCTCAGGGTCTTCAGTGTTCCCAGGGTGTCCCCATGGTGTCCCCAGGGTCCTCGGTGTCACCAAGTCTCCTCAGTGTCCCCAGAGTCCCTTCAGTGTCCCCACAGTGACCCCCAAGTCCCCACAGTGACCCCGTGAGTGTCATGTCAAGGCCTTTGACAGGTCTGCAATGGTGTCACCAGGGTGTCCTCAGGGTCCCCAGGGTGTCCCCAAGGGCTCCTCGGTGTCCCCAGAGTCCCTTCAGTGTCCCCACAGTGACCCCGAGGGTGTCACGTCAAGGCCTTTGACAGGTCTGCAGTGGTGTCACCAGGGTCCCCACGGTGTCCTCAGGGTCCCCAGGGTGTCCCCAAGGGCTCCTCAGCATCCTCAGGGTCCCCAGGGTGTCCCCAGGGTCCTCAGTGTCCCCAGAGTCCCTTCAGTGTCCCCACAGTGACCCCGAGGGTGTCACGTCAAGGCCTTTGACAG
>NW_020899978.1:0-456 GCF_003984885.1 Neopelma chrysocephalum
GGACAGTGAGGACCCCAAAAAAACCCACCCCAAAATACCCCAAAAACACCCCAAAATACCCCAAAAACACCCCAAAAACCAGCTCCGGAAATGGACCAAAAACGGGTCCAAAATTGATTGAAACGACCCAAAAAACAACCCCAAAACAGCCCCACTACTGCGGGGGCCCAGGCAGTGAGGACCCCAAAAAAACCCACCCAAAATACCCCAAAAACACCCCAAAATACCCCAAAAACACCCCAAAATACCCCAAAAACACCCCAAAAACCAGCTCCGGAAATGGACCAAAAACGGGTCCAAAATTGATTGAAACGGCCCCAAAAACGACCCCAAAACAGCCACTGCTACTGTGAGGGACCTGGACAGTGAGGACCCCAAAAAAATCCGACCCAAAATACCCCAAAAACACCCCAAAATACCCCCAAAACACCCCAAAATACCCCAAAAACACCCCAA
>NW_020899979.1:0-363 GCF_003984885.1 Neopelma chrysocephalum
GGACACTCTGGGGACACTCTGGGATCACTCTGGGGACACTGGGGTTACACCGGGGTCACACTGAGCACACTTTGGGGACCCTGGCTGAGCCCCTGAGGGGCTTCCCCCCTTTTCGGGGTCTGGAGACATTGGGGCCGCTCTGGGGTCACACTCTGGGGTCCCCCAGGTAACGTGCCCCCCCCCGGCTGTGCCCCTGGGGCCCCCCGGCCCCCCCATTCTCGCTGTCCTTCCTGGAGGCCCTGCTGACCCACGTGGGGCTCAACGAGGTTCACAAGGCCATCGGGCTCTTCCTCGAGACCCTTGCAGCCCCCGGAGCCCCCCCAGACCCTGCACAGGTACCCAGGGACGCCCTGGAACCCCCCT
>NW_020899980.1:0-528 GCF_003984885.1 Neopelma chrysocephalum
GGGATGTCACCTCCACCCACAGCGTCTGGGGGGACACGGGGACATCACTGGGACACCCCTGGGACACCCCTGGGACACCCCGGGGACACCCCGGGGACATCCCTGTCACCCCCCGGGGATGTCACCTCCCTGTGTCACCCCTGTCACCTCCCTGTGTCACCCCTGAGACACCCCTGGGACACCCCTGTCACCTCCCTGTGTCACCCCTGGGATGTCACCTCCACCCACAGCGTCTGGGGGGACACAGGGACACCCCTGGGACACCCCTGGGACACCCCGGGGACACCCCACGTCACTCCCAGTCCCCTCCCAGTCCCTCCCAGTCTCCCCTAGTTCACTCACGGAGCCCCCCAGTCTCCTCCCAGTCCCTCCCAGTGCCCCCTCAGTCGCTCCCCAGTGCTTCCCAGTCCCTCCCAGTCGCTCCCCAGTGCCCCCCAGCCCCCTCCCAGTCCCTCCCAGTGCCCCCCAGCCCCCTCCCAGTCCCCCCCAGTCCTTCTCAGTGCCCCCCACTCCCTCCCAGTGCCTCCC
>NW_020899981.1:0-406 GCF_003984885.1 Neopelma chrysocephalum
CGGAGCCCCGGGGTTCTGACGGGTCCGGGAGGGAGGTTTGGGGGCGTCCCGCGGAGCCCCGGGGTCCTGACGGGTCTGGGGGGGAGGTTTGGGGGTCTGGGGGGGATCGGGAGGGGCTGGGAGGGTCCAGGGAGGTCCCGGGGGTGAGAGGACACCCAGATCTCCCCATCGCGGGTTCGGGGGGTCCCCCCACGATGGGCCCATGGGGTCCGAGTGGGGGAGGGTGCCGGGGTCCCCGCGCACCCGGATGGGGGGGTCAGGGGGGGGGGGGGGGATGCTGGGTCCCCCCTCAGAGGGGTCAGGGGTTGCCCCCACCATGGGGTCAGGGGGTGCCCCACCATGAGGTCACGGGTTCAGAAGTGGGGGGCTGCGGGGATCTCCCCCACAGTGGGCCCGGGGGGGGGGG
>NW_020899982.1:0-318 GCF_003984885.1 Neopelma chrysocephalum
CCCCCCCCAGGGCCCCCAAAGGCGCCGTCATCGGGTTCCTCAAGGTGGGCTACAAGAAGCTCTTCCTGGTGGTGAGTTTTGGGGGTCCCTGGGGAATTTTGGGGATCTCTGCTGAATTTTGGGGGTCCCTGTTGTGTTCTGGGGGGGTCCCTGTTGAGTTTTGGGGCGTCCTTGCTGAGTCCTGGGGGGTCTCTGCTGAATTTTGGGGTGTCCCTGATGAGTTTTGGGGGGTCCCTGCTGAGTTCTGGGGGGTCCCTGTTGAGCTTTGGGGGGGTCTCTGGTGAATTTTAGGGGTCCCTGGTGAGCCCTGGGGGGTCC
>NW_020899983.1:0-318 GCF_003984885.1 Neopelma chrysocephalum
ACCCCAAAAACACCCCAAAAACCTGCTTTGAAAATGGACCCAAAATCGATTGAAATGGCCCCAAAACACCAACCCCAAACACCTCCACAACCTCCAGAGCTGCTACTGCTACTGCGGGGGGCCCGGACAGTGAGTACCCCAAAAAAACCCCACCCAAAATACCCCAAAAACACCCCAAAATACCCCAAAAACACCCCAAAAACCAGCTCGTAAAGAGCTCCGAAAACGCCCCCAAGATCGATTGAAATGACCCCAAAAACGGCCCCAAAACCACCAACTCTGACCTGCACAACCCCCAGAGCTGCCACTGCTACTGCG
>NW_020899984.1:0-339 GCF_003984885.1 Neopelma chrysocephalum
CCTTTTTTTGGGGGGGTTATTTTAGGTTGTTTTGGGGGCTTTTTTTTGGTCGTTCTGGGGCCATTTTGGGCCATTTTGGGACCATTTTAGAAGGTTTTGGGGCCTTTTTGGTTGGTTTTGGGGCTGGTTTAGGAGGTTTTGGGGCCGTTTTAAGGGTTTGGGGGTAATTTTAGGGCTGTTTTAGGGGCTCTTGGGGTAATTTTAGGGGTTTCTGGGTCTATTTCGGGGAATTTTGGGACCATTTTAAAGATTTCAGGGCCATTTTGCGGGGGGTTGGGGCCGTTTTGGGGCCATTTTCATTGTTTTTGGGTCCATTTTTGTTGTTTTTGGGTCCATTTT
>NW_020899985.1:0-727 GCF_003984885.1 Neopelma chrysocephalum
GGGGGGTCCGTGTGTCCGTCTGTCCGTCCATCGGCTTTTCCGAGCCCCCGTCAGTCGGGGACGCTGGGACGGCACGGGGGTCCCGTCGGGGTCGCACCGGGGGCCGGGCTTTGGGGTCCCGGTACGGCCTGGGGGCACCCCGGCGGCTCTGCCCTGGCACCCCCTCCCCGTGGCCCCCTCCCGTAGCCCTTTCCCTGTCCCACTCCCCGGGACCCCCTCCCCAACTCCCTCCCCGGTACCCCCTTTCCCGGTACCTCCTCCCGGGACCCCCTTCCTTGTGCCCCTCCCCAGTGCCCCCTCTCGGTATCCCCTGCCCAGTACCCCCCTCAATGCTCCTTCCCGGTGCCCCCTCCCCGGTACCCCCGTCCCAGGGACCCCCTCCCGGTACCGCTCCGTGCCCTCCCTCTAACCCCGCCCCCTGCTCATCTAACCCTGCCCCTGCTCTCTAACCCCGCCTCTGCTCCTCTAACCCCGCCCCCTGCTCATCTAACCCCGCCCCCACTCATCTAACCCCGCCCCTGCTCTCTAACCCCGCCCCATTGACCACGCCCCAATCCGATGTCCCGTCGCGCTGTGGCCCCGCCCCACCCCCAAGACCACGCCCCCCACCTCGCCCCTATACCTGAGTATCGGCGGCGCTCTGGCCCCGCCCCCGATCCTATGACCACGCCCCTCAGCTGAGTCTCCCACGCGCTCCGTAGCCCCGCCCCCTCCACTAATCCCGCCC
>NW_020899986.1:0-373 GCF_003984885.1 Neopelma chrysocephalum
CCCCCCCATACCTGCCCAGGACCCCCAGGCCGCAGAAGGCCCCGTCCCCCCCCGGGCAGAGCCGGGACCCCACGAACTTCCCCTTCTCGGTGCTGAAGACCCTCACGGAGCGATCCAGGGACCCCACCAGCACCTGGGGGGGGGGGTCAGAGGGGTTGGGGGGCTCGGGGGGGGTTCAGGGCACCCCCAGGACCCCCCTCGGACCCCCTGACTCACCTCGGTCTGGGCGGGGTCCCCCCAGCACAGGGCACAGACCCCCCGGCCCCGGCTCAGCCCCGACCCCCCCACCACGTTCGTGGCCACTTTCTTCTGCAGGTTCACTCCTGGGGGGGGGAATTGGGGGGTTTTGGGGAGTCTGGGGGGGTTTGAGGGG
>NW_020899987.1:0-834 GCF_003984885.1 Neopelma chrysocephalum
GGGGGGGACACCCAAAAATGAGGGGGGTCAATAGATTTTGGGGGGGGTGACCCAAAAATTGGGGAGCAGGTGAACCTGGTGACCCCATTCCAGGTGATGTGGCCCCGCCCCTTTACAGCAAGCCCCACCCCTCAGGTGAAAATGGGCGTGTCCTACTGATTACCTGCCCCTTTGCCCCGCCCCCTTAAGACAAGCCCCGCCCCCAGGTGACACAGACCAATACAATGAGCTAATTACCTGCTCCTTTGCCCCGCCCACTCATGGCAAGCCCCGCCCCCAGCTGACATAGCCCCGCCCCTACAAGAAAATCCCCGCCCCCAAAAGTGACAAGCAGGCGTGTCCATCTCATTAACTCCCCTTTGCCCCGCCCCCTTTAGGGTAAGCCCCGCCCCCAGGCGACACAGACCAATACACTGAGCTAATTACCTGCTCCTTTGCCCCGCCCCCAGGTGAATGAAAGTGGGCGTGTCCATCTCATTAACTGCCCCTTTGCCCCACCCCTTTGGAAAAGCCCTGCCCCCAAGTGACAAGTGGGCGTGTCTATGTGACTAACTGCCCCTTTGCCCCGCCCCCTCAGGCCAAGCCCTGCCCCCAAGTGACAAGTGGGCGTGTCCATCTCATTAACTCCCCCTTGCCCCGCCCCCTCATGGCAAACCAAGCCCCCAGCTGACATAGCCCCGCCCCTACAGGAGAAGCCCCGCCCCTAAAAGTGTCAAGCAGGCGTGTCCATCTCATTGACTCCCCTTTGCCCCGCCCCCTCTAGGATAAGCCCCGCCCCCAGGCGACACAGACCAATACAATGAGCTAATTACCTGCCCCTTTGCCCCGCCCCCT
>NW_020899988.1:0-442 GCF_003984885.1 Neopelma chrysocephalum
CCCCTGGGCACCCGGGACCCCTCAAATTCCCGGGACCCCCCAAAAACCCCTTGGGATCCTCACCTGGGACCCCCAAAACCTCTTAGGACCCTCCCCTGGGCACCCGGGACCCCTCAAATTCCCGGGACCCCCCAAAAACATCTTGGGACCCCCCCAAACCCCCCGAAACCCCCCCCCCCCCCGCCCCCCCAAAGCCCCCCAGGACCCCCCAAACCTCTTGGGTCCCCCCAAACGCCCCTGTGCCCCCTCCTCACCCTCCTCCCCCTGTCTCCCCCCCCCGACCCCTCCATGGACACCCAAGACCCCCAAAACCCCTGGAAAGTCTCACTCAGGACCCCCAAAACCCCTGAGGAGCCTCAAATGGGCCCCTGGGACACCCCAAATCCCTGGAAACCCTCACCTAGGACCCCAAAACCCCTGGAGACCCTCAGCTCAGATCCCA
>NW_020899989.1:0-433 GCF_003984885.1 Neopelma chrysocephalum
CAGCCAGACCCAGCTTGCACTGGGGAGGGCACAGGGACATGGGGGGGTCACAGGGGGGTCACACAGGGAGAGGGGACATGGCCCTGGGACCCCCAAGACACACAGGGACAGGTGGGGTCACACAGGGACAGGAGGCTCGTCCTCGGACCCAAAGAGCTCCAGCTCCATGCAGGACGCGGGGGAGCCCAAAACCAGCTCCAGCTTGAACTGGGGAGGCACAGGGGGTCATACAGGGACAGGGGGGTCACAGGGGGACAGGGAGGGTCACACGGGGACAGAGAGGTCACACAGGGACAGGGGACACGACACTGGGACCCCCAAGGCTCGTCCTTGGCCCCGAAGAGCTCCAGCTCCATGCAGGACGCGAGGGAGCCCAAAACCAGCTCCAGCTTGCACTGGGGGGGCACAGGGGGTCATACAGGGACAGGGGGGG
>NW_020899990.1:0-610 GCF_003984885.1 Neopelma chrysocephalum
CGGGGCTGGGGGGGACACAGCGGCTGGGCGTGGCCAGGGGCGTGGCCAGGTGTGCCCAGGTGTGATGAGAGAGGGATCAGGTGTGACCTGGGTGTGCCCAGGTGTGTCTGGGTGTGTCCAGGTGTATCCAGATGTGTCCAGGGTGTGTCCAGGTGTGTCAGGGTGTGAGGAGGGAGGGGCCAGATGTGTCCAGGGTGTGTCCAGGTGCGTCCAGGGTGCGTCCAGGTGTGTCCAGGTGGGATGAGGGAGGGCTCAGGTGTGGTGGGGGCGTGTCCAGGTATGTCCGGGGTGTGTCCAGGGGCATCTCCAGGTGTGTCTGGGTGTGTCCAGGTGTATCCAGATGTGTCCAGGCTGTGTCCAGGTGTGTCAGGGTGTGTCCAGGTGTGTCAGGGTGTGAGGAGGGAGGGCTCAGGTGTGGTGAGGGTGTGTCCAGGTGTGACCTGGGCGTGTCCAGGTGTGTCAGGGGTGTGGCCAGGCGTGACCTGGGCGTGTCCAGGTGTGTCTGGGTGTGTTCAGCTGTGCGCAGGGGTGTGTCCAGGTGGGACCTGGCTGGATCCAGATGTGCCCAGGTGTGATGAGGGAGGGGTCAGGTGTAGTGGGGGTGTGTCCA
>NW_020899991.1:0-385 GCF_003984885.1 Neopelma chrysocephalum
GGGTCCCCCCACCCCTTTAGGGGTCCCCCCTCAGCCCCTCCCCCTCCTGCGGGACCCCCCCAGTTCTGGCCCCTCCCCCTCCCCTTGGGGACCCTCCCCCAGCCCCTCCCCCCTTTGGGGACCCCCCCCAGTCCCCTCCCCCCTTCCCTTGGGTCCCCTCCCCCCCCCGGGGGTCCCTCCCTTCCCTCCCCTCCCCCCCCCCAGGACAGAGCCCCCTTTGTGGGGCCGCGGGGGGGGGGAGGGGGGGCCCCGCATTCCAGAGGGGGGGAGGGGCGTGTCCCGACATTCCAGCGGCGAGGAAGAGCCCGGGGGGAGGAGGAGGAGGAGGAGGAGGAGGAGGAGGAAGGGCAGGGGGGGAGGGGGGAGAGCAGTTAATTAGCGGGGG
>NW_020899992.1:0-438 GCF_003984885.1 Neopelma chrysocephalum
CCCAGGCCGAGGCCTGGCTGGAGGCCGAGTCCCGCCGCCGGGGCTGGGCCCGGGCCGAGGCCCCCGGAGCCCCCCGGGCCCGACAGGGACTCGTGGGGGTCCTGAGCGAGGGCTCCGCTGCTGCCATGGTGGAGGTGAGTGAGGGGGGACTGGGGGGGCTCCCCAAACCCCCGGGGGGTCTCCCTGTCCCCAAGGTCACCGTGTTCCCCCCCCCCCCCAGGTGAACTGTGAGACGGATTTCGTGGCTCGGACCCCCGAGTTCCAGCAGCTGGTGGAGATGGCGGCCAGGGGGGTCCTGGGGCACTGCCAGGGGGCTGCGGGCACCAAGGTGGGGGCCGGAGGGGGGTTGAGGTGTTGGGGGAGTTTGGGGTCGTGGGTGGGAGTTTTGGGGTGTCAGGGTGATGTTGGGGTACTGGGAGGTTTTGGGATGCTGGGGGG
>NW_020899993.1:0-673 GCF_003984885.1 Neopelma chrysocephalum
GGGGTCTCTGATGTCACCAACCCCCCCAGGAGGGTCCCCAAAAGGGGTCTCTGATGTCATCAGGACTGTCCCCAAAGGGGGTCTCTGATGTCACCAACCCCCCCAGGGGGGTCCCCAAAGGGGTCTCTGATGTCACCACCCCCCCAGGACTGTCCCCAAAAAGGGTCTCTGACGTCACAACCCCCCCCTTTTCCCCACAGGTCACGGGGGGACGGCAGCAGATGAAACAGGTTTGGGGGGGGGTCCCATAATTTGGGGAGGGGGTCCCATAATTTGGGGAGGGGGTCCCATAATTTGGGGGGGGCTTCCCTGAGTGCTGTGGTCCCATAATTTGGGGAGGGGGTCCCATGGTATGGAGAGGTCCCATAATTTGGGGAGGGGGTCCCATGGTTTGTGGAGGTCCCTGAAGAGGCGGGGTCCCATAATTTGGGAGGGGGTCCCTGAGTACTGGGGTCCCATAATTTGGGGAGGGGGTCCCATAATTTGGGGGGGGCTTCCCTGAGGGCTGGGGTCCATAAGGGGGGTCCCATAATTTGGGGAGGGGGTCCCATGAGTGCTGGGGTCCCATGTTAGAGGGGTCCCATAATTTGGGGAGGGGCTCCCATAATTTGGGGAGGGGCTCCCAAGATTTAGGGGGGCTTCCCTGAGTGCTGGGGTCCCATAATTTGGGGAG
>NW_020899994.1:0-370 GCF_003984885.1 Neopelma chrysocephalum
CCCCCCCGACCCCGAGAAGAGATGGGACAAGGACACGGTGAGGGGGGGGGAGGGGCAGGACACACAACCCCCCCCGAGCCCCAAAAACCACCCCAACCCATGGGGGGGAGGGGCAGAGACACCCAACCCCTCCCCCACACACCCAAACCCACAGCCCCTCCCCCACCCAGGAGGAGATGAAGTGTTCGGGGAGGGGCCATGGGGTGGGGCCACAGGGTGGGGGAGGGGCCAGGAGTGGGGGAGGGGCCAAAGGGTGGGGAGGGACCACAGAGTGGGGGAGGGGATGTAGGTGGGGGAGGGGCCACAGAGTGGGGGAGGGGTCATGGGGGGAGGGGCCAGAGCTGGGGAGGGGCCATGAGTGGGGGGGGGG
>NW_020899995.1:0-316 GCF_003984885.1 Neopelma chrysocephalum
GGAATTTTGGGGGGAATTTGAGGGATTTTGGAGGGATTTTGGGGGGGATTTGAAGCAGTTTTGGGGGGATTTTAGGGGGATTTTGGGTGGGATTTTGGAGGAGTTTTGGGGGAGATTTGGGGGGAGTTTTGGGGTGAGTTTTGGGGCAATTTTGGGGAGGGTTTTGGTGGAATTTGGGGTGGAATTTGGGAGCATTTTCGGTGGAATTTGAAGCAGTTTCGGGGGATTTGGGGGGGATTTTGGGGACGAAACCCCCCGTGGGGATTCCGGGGGGGGTCCGGGGGGGTTTTTGGGGTGCCGAACCCCCCCTTGACCC
>NW_020899996.1:0-416 GCF_003984885.1 Neopelma chrysocephalum
AAATGGGCTCGTCCAGTTCCCGTCCCGGGCCCCTCCTTTCCCCCCCCTGCGCTGCCCCTCAGGGTGGTACGGTCCGAACCGCTCCCTCTCTGCGCATGCGCGCGCTCGGAAAAAAGGGGCGGGGCGACTGGAGCGGCCCCCGCGCGTGCGCAGAGCGAAGGGCGGGGCCGGAAATGGCGGGAAAACGGGGCGTGGCGGGAAAAAAGGCGCCCCCTGGCGGCGGGGAGGAAACCCGGGACCCCCTTTTTTTTGGGGGGGTCCCCAAATCCCTGGGACCCCTTTTTTGGGGGGGATAAAGAGGGTCTGGGCCCGTTTTTGGGGGTCCTCAACTCATTTTGGGGGGTCTCAGGCCCATTTCGGGGGGTCCCAGGCCCTTTTTAAGGGATTCAAAGCCCAATTTTGGGGGTCCCCAGCCC
>NW_020899997.1:0-352 GCF_003984885.1 Neopelma chrysocephalum
CCAAAATCCTCCCCAGTGTCCCAAATGTCCCCAAACCCTTCCCGGTGTCCCCAATATCCCCCAATGTCCCCAAACCCTCCCCGATGTCCCCAAACCCTCCCCAATGTCCCCAAACCCCCCTTCCTGGTGTCCCCAGTGTTCCCAATGTCCCCCAATGTCCCCAGTGCCCCCAAACCCTCCCCGGTGTCCCCAATATCCTCAGAGTCCTCCCCAGTGTCTCCCAATGTCCCCAAACCCTCCCCGGTGTCCCCAATATCCCCAAAATCCTCCCCGGTGTCCCCAGTGTCCCCCAATGTCCCCCAATGTCCCCAAACACTCTGAGATGTCCCCAAACCCTTCCAATGCCCCCAAA
>NW_020899998.1:0-558 GCF_003984885.1 Neopelma chrysocephalum
CCCCCCAAACTCATCACAGCATCTGAGACCCCCCAAACTCATCCCAGAAGGTCCAGGAGCCCCTTTTCCCCTCAGAGTCCCCCCAAAAATGGGTCCTGGGTGACCCAGATCCCCCTTTTCCCCTCAAAACACCCCAAAAACGTGTCCCAGATGTCCCAGATCCCCTTTTTCCCCTCAGAATTCCCACGAAAACAAATCCCAGAAGGTCCAGGAGCCCCTTTTCCCCTCAGAACACCCCAAAAATATATCCGGGACCCCCCTTTTCCCCTCAAAACACCCCAAAAAAACATCCAGGATCCTCTTTTTCCCCTCAAAACACCACAAAAACATGTCCCAGATGTCCCAGATCCCACTTCTCCCCTCAGAATTCCCCAAAAAACAAATCCCAGAAGGTCCAGGAGCCCCTTTTCCCCTCAGAGTCCCCCCCAAAAATAAGTCCCGGAAGGTTCAGGTCCCCCTTTTCTCCTCAAAACACCCCAAAAAAACACTCCGGGACCCAATTTTCCCCTCAGAATCCCCCCAAAATAGGTCCCGGATCCCCTTTTCCCCTCAGAGTCT
>NW_020899999.1:0-303 GCF_003984885.1 Neopelma chrysocephalum
TGTCCAGGCAAAGGTTGAACCCCTGGGAAGAGTCTGGGACCGGGCACAAAGGAGCTTTGGGGTGTCCAGGGAGAGGTTGGAACCCCTGGGAAGAGACTGGGGCTGAGTGGGAACAAGATTTGGGGTGTCCAGGAAGAGGTTGAACATCCCAAGGAAGAGGCTGGAGCCAAGTGGGAGATTTGGGGTGTCCAGGAAGGGGTTGGAACCCCCCCCAGGAAGGGGCCTGGAGCCAGGGAGGGGAAACTTTGGGGTGCCCAGGAAGAGGTTGATCCACTTGGGAAGAGTGTGGGATGAGGGATGGAG
>NW_020900000.1:0-682 GCF_003984885.1 Neopelma chrysocephalum
GAGGCCCCTAAAAAGGCACTTGTGGGGCAGAAAATGGACTCAGAAACGCCCAGAAAGTCACTTGTGGGGCAGAAAATGGAACCTGAGAGCTCCAAAAATGTCACTTGTGGGGCAGAAGATGAAATTTGAGACCCCAAAAAGTCACTTGTGGGGCAGAAAAAAGGATTTTAAAACCCCACGAATTTCACTTGTGGGGCAGAAACTGGACCTTAAGACCCCCTGAAAATGTCACTTGTGGGGCAGAAAAAAGGACTCTTGAGACCCCCAAATTCCACTTGTGGGGCAGAAGATAAAATGTGAGACCCCAAAAAACCACTTGTGGGGCAGAAAAAAGGACTCAAAGACCCCCAAATTCCACTTGTGGGGCAGAACCCGGACCTTGATACCCCCCAAAAATGTCACTTGTGGGGCAGAAAACTGGACTTTAAACCCCCCAAAATTTGACTTGTGGGGCAGAAGATCAAATGTGAGCCCCCAAAAAGTCACTTGTGGGGCAGAAAATGGACTCTGAGACCCCCAAATCTTCACTTGTGGGGCAGAAAATGGACTTAAAACCCCCCGAACTTCACTTGTGGGGCAGAAAATGGATTTTTAAGACCCCAAAAATGTCACTTATGGGGCAGAAACCGGACTCAAACCCCCCGAACTTCACTTGTGGGGCAGAACAAAGGACTCTGAGACC
>NW_020900001.1:0-666 GCF_003984885.1 Neopelma chrysocephalum
GGGGGTGGGGGAGGGGCGGGAGCCGGAAGTGAGGCGGGAAAAAGGGGTGGGGGAGGGGCGGGGAAAGGGGCGGTTTGGAGCCAAAAAAACCGGGAATTTGGAGCCAAAAAAACCCCAATAAATAAAATAAAACGGGAGATTTGGAGCCCAAAAAAAATGGGGAAATTTGGAGAGCGAAAAACGGAGAAATTTGGAGCCGAAAATATAAAATTTGGAGCAACAAATGGGGGATTTGGGAGAGAAAAATGGGGATTTGACAGCGAAAAATGGGAGTTTGGAGCGAAAAATGGAGAATTTGGAGCGAAAAATGGGAAATTTGGAGTCAAAAATGTGGCAATTGGAGTAAAAAATGGGGACATTTGGAGCCAAAAATGGGGATTTGGAGCGAAAAATAAAATTTGGAGCCAAAAATGCAGATTTGGAGTGAAAAATGGGAATTTTGGGGGGGGGGGGGTTGATCGTGGGGGGGGAATTTGGGGGGGATTTGGGGGGTCCTGGGTGGTTGTTGGGGGGAAATTGGGGGAATGGGGACTCGAGACCCTCAAATTTGGACTGAGACCCCCAAAATTGGGGCTGGGACCCCCCAAACTGGGACTGGGAACCCCTAAATTGGGACTCGAGACCCCTAAATTGGGACTGGGGACCCCCAAAATTGGGGCTGGGAAC
>NW_020900002.1:0-339 GCF_003984885.1 Neopelma chrysocephalum
GGCCACGCCCCTGGCCACGCCCAGCCGCTGTGTCCCCCCCAGCCCCGGGCTCTGTGCGGTCCTTTGGGGTCCCCCCACCTCCTTTTTCTCTTGTTCCCCCCCTGCTTTTTGGGTTCCTCCCCAGGTTTTTGGGGTCCCCCTTTGGATTTGGGGTCCCCTCGGGTTTCGGGGACCCCCCTCTATTTTTGGGGACCCCCCCCCCGTATTTTTGTCCCCCCCAAACACGTGCTACGTGCTCTCCTTTGGTGTCCCCCCACCCCCTTTTTCTCTCGTTCCTTCCCCCTGTCCCCTATTTTTTGGGGTCCCCCTTTGGATTTGGGGTCCCCCCGGGTTTCGGGG
>NW_020900003.1:0-440 GCF_003984885.1 Neopelma chrysocephalum
AAAAGGGGTGGAGAACCTGCCCCAAAAACACCAAAAAAGGGGTGGAGAACCTGCCCCAAAAACACCGAAATAAAGGTGGAGAACCCAAAATGAGACTTTTTTTTACCCCAAAACACGATTATTTTTGCCCCCCTCCCAAGGCCGAATTTTGCCCTGAAAAGGTGAGTTTTGGCCTCCGGAAAGGGGGGATTTTGCCCCCCCAAAAAATGAGTTTTTCCCCCCAAAAAAGGGAATTTTCCTCCTCACCCAGGTGAGGTTTTGCCCCAGAATGGGGGGTGGGTTTTTTGCCCCAAAAGGTGATTTTTTCCCCCCATTTTTGGGACGCACCAGACGAAGGCCACCCCGCAGGACACCGTCCTCATGCCGGGGGTCCGAACCAGCGCCGCCACCGCGCCCCCCGCCCGACCCGGCTCCCGCAGCACCAGAGCCCGCAGGGCCTG
>NW_020900004.1:0-846 GCF_003984885.1 Neopelma chrysocephalum
CCCCCCCAGCCCGGTGGTGGAGCGCAGGAAGAAGCCGATGGTTCATCCCGCTGCCCCCGCCCCCCTCCCCAAGGACTACGGTGAGACCCCCCCCTTATTTAATCTCTGTTCAAACTTACAAACCATTGAAAAAAATACTATTTTACATATAAGAAAGAGAAAAGGTGAAATAACCCAAACTAAAGCAGCATATATTTAAATATATATTTATATATTTATTATACATATTACTATATATATTATTTTATATTTATGTATATATAAAATAAATAAAGATATTATATATATTTATATATTTATTTTCTATATATATTAAGCGTATAAATATATATGACATATTAATATATATTTATATATATTTATTGTATATATTATATATATTTATTATATATTTTGCATACTAATTGGAATATACATATTGTGCATACATATATATATTCAAACTTATATACCATTGAAAAAAACCCCTATTTAATGTATAAGGAAGAGTAAATGTGAAATAAACTAAAGTGATATTTTATATCAACGCATATATAAAATATGTAAGTATATTATATATCTATATTTATATTGTATTGCATTATATTATTATAATTATATATATTATTATATTTATTATATATATATAAAATATATAAGTATATATGATATATAAATATACATTTATATATATTTATTATGTAAATCTTGTATATTGCATGTATTTAATGCATATATTTACTGTGTATATATTGTATATTATATTGTATATTATATTGTATATTATAGTACATTATATTATATAGTTATATTAATTATATATGTTATTATATTTATTTTATAAACATATAAAATATATAAATATAT
>NW_020900005.1:0-403 GCF_003984885.1 Neopelma chrysocephalum
GGGAACCTCCCCTGTGCAGGGACCACCCCCAAAGGGGACACCCCCCCCGCAGGGTCGTCCCTGGTCTTTAGGGGGGGCTCTAATCCCCCCCAACCCCCCTCCCAATACCCCATTTTGGTGGGGGCTTTGCTGAGGGGATTTGGGGTGTCCCCGGGCTGGAGGGGCTCGGGGGGGGAGGATTTGGGGTGTTCCCCCCCTCGGGTGGGGGTGCTGGACCCCCACAGGGTTGTGTCTGACCCCCGTCCCTTCTCTGTCCCTGTCCCTCCTGGTGATCCCCCATGTCTTGCCCCCCCCTTCCCGTGTCCCCAATGTCCCCCCCTGTCCTGTGTCCCCCATGTCCCCTGCCCCTCCCCGTGCCCCCCTTCCCTCATTTCCCCCCATCTCCCTCTCCCCTCCTGTCTCT
>NW_020900006.1:0-585 GCF_003984885.1 Neopelma chrysocephalum
GGGGGGGGGTCCCGGGGGTCACCGACTCCACTTCGTGCGTGATCTTGTTGACGTAGATGCAGCTGTTGTCGGCCTCCTGCTGGTAATCGCAGTTCCGGCACTGGGAGACACTGGGAGTCAACTGGGAGGGACTGGGAGTGACTGGGAGTCAACTGGGATGGACTGGGAGCGACTGGGAGCGACTGGAAGTCAACTTGGAAGGGACTGGAACTAGGATCAGTGTAAACTGGGAGGGACTGGGACCCATGTCAGACTGGGAGAGGGAGATGAAACTGGGACCAGTGTCAAACTGGGATGGACTGGAACTGGGACCAGTGTCCCAGGATTGGTCCCAGTTGGGGGCCACCGGTCCCAGTTTGGGGGGTCACCGGTCCCAGTTTGGGGGAGTTACTAGTCCCAATCTGTGAGGGTCACCAGTCCCAGTCTGGGCGGTCACCGGTCCCAGTTTGGGAGGGTTACTAGTCCCAATCTGTGGGGGTTACTGCTCCCAGTTTGGGGTCACTGATCCCAGTTTGGGGGGGGTTACTAGTCCCAATCTGGGGGAGTTACTGGTCCCAGTTTGGGGTCACTGATCCCAGTTTGGGG
>NW_020900007.1:0-442 GCF_003984885.1 Neopelma chrysocephalum
CCCACCTGCAGCAGCTCGGCCACGCCCTCCAGGATGGCTCCGCCCCCCTGGCACGGCCACACCCACCAGGGGGGTTGGCCCCGCCCCCAAGAGCCCCCCCAGCAGCCCCCCCGTGGGGGGAGGGGCGGGGGGAGGGGCGGAGCCCTCGGGACCCCCCGGGGCACCCCCGGACAGAGGGGGGGAGGGGCCGGAGGGGGGAGGGGGTGGGGCCGAGCCGGGGGGGAGGGGCCGAGGTGGGAGGGGGAGGGGCCGCAGGGGAGGAGCCACCCTGGGCTGGGGGAGGGGGAGAAAAAGGAGGGGGGGGGGTCAGGGGGGGGCGACACCCCCGGGACCCCCAGAATGTGCAACAGTGACCCCCCCCACACACCCCCAGTGCAGCCCCCAACCCCTCCCAGTGCCCCCAGTCTCACCCAGAATCCGCCAGTCCCTCCCAGTCCCCCCC
>NW_020900008.1:0-387 GCF_003984885.1 Neopelma chrysocephalum
TGTGTCCTGGATTTTTACGTTCACGAGTCTCTGCAGAGACACGGCCACGGCAGGGAGCTCTTCCAGCACATGCTGCAGGTGCACTGGGGGCACTGGGAGCACTGGGAGACACTCACGGGGCACTGGGAACCGGTTACTGACCCACTGGGAACACTGGGAACCACTTACTGGGCACTGGGAGCACTGGGAACCAGTTACTGGGCACTGGGAACCAGTTACTGCCCCACTGGGAGCACTGGGAACCAGTTATTGGGCAATGAGAACCAGTTACTGACTCCCTGGGAGCACTGGGAACCAGTTTCTGACCCACTGGAACCACTGGGAACCAGTTACTGGGCAATGGGAACCAGTTACTGACCCACTGGGAGCACTGGGAGCCCATCACTG
>NW_020900009.1:0-346 GCF_003984885.1 Neopelma chrysocephalum
GAGGCCCTGAAAGGGTCAAAGAGGACCTGGGGGGTAACTGGGGTCCTGGAAGGGCAAGAGAGGCCCTTGAGGGAGCAAACGAGGTCCTGGCAGGGTGAAAGAGGCCCTGAGGGCGTAACTGGGGTCCTGAAAGGGTAACTGGGGTCCTGGAAGGGTCAAAGAGGCCCTGAGGGGGTAACTGGGGTCCTGGAAGGGTCAGTGAGGACCCTGAGAGGGTAAAAAAGGCCCTGAGGGGTAAATGAAGGCCTTGAGGGGGTAACTGGGGTCCTGGAAGGGTCAGAGAGGCCCTGAGGGGGTAAATGAGGCCCCTGAGGGGGTAACTGGGGTCCTGGAAGGGCAAATGAGG
>NW_020900010.1:0-444 GCF_003984885.1 Neopelma chrysocephalum
CACGCGACCTCCGCGTGACGTCAAAGGGGACGGGGGGGGCCTGCGGGGGGAAAAGGGGGGGGGGGGGAAGGGCCGGGGGGGGTGGAAAAGGCCCCCGGGGGGGGGGGGGGGGGGGGGGGGCCGGGGGGGGGCGGGGCGGGGTTAAAGGGACACCGGGGGGGCTCCGGGGCCTCCCTGTCCCCCCCAGCCTGTCCTGTGACCCCCCCAGGTCCACCCTGTCCCCCCGTGTCCCCTTTGTCCCTCCCTTTGCCTCCCCCGCCCTCCCCGTCCCCTCTCCTGTCCCACTCTGTCCCCGCCACGGCCCCCGTGTCCCCCCCGTGTCACACTGTGCCCCCCATGTCCCTCCCTGTCCCCCCGTGTCCCCCGTGTCCCTCTGTCCCTCGATGTCCCTCCCTGTCCCCCCCGTGTCACGCTGTGCCCCCCATGTCCCTCCCTGTCCCCCCG
>NW_020900011.1:0-952 GCF_003984885.1 Neopelma chrysocephalum
CAAAGGACCCCGAGATCCCCCCAAAGAGCCACTTGTGGGGCAGAAGATGAACTCTGAGACCCCCCTCAAAATGTCACTTGTGGGGCAGAAAACTGGACTTTTAGCCCCCCAGACTTTACTTGTGGGGCAGAAAAAAGGACTCTGCAACCCCCAGACTTCACTTGTGGGGCAGAAAAATGGACCTTGAGAGCCCCTAAAAAGTCACTTGTGGGGCAGAAAATGGACCTTAAGACCCCCCGAAAATGTCACTTGTGGGGCAGAAAAAAGGACTCTGAGACCCCCAACTTCACTTTTGGGGCAGGAAATGGATTTTTAAGACCCCAAAAATGTCACTTATGGGGCAGAAAACGGACTTTAAACCCCCCGACTTCACTTGTGGGGCAGAAAGAAAGGACTCTGAGACCCCCAAATTCCACTTGTGGGGCAGAAGAAAGGACTTTAAACCCCTCAAAATGTCACTTGTGGGGCAGGAAATGGACTTAAAACCCCCCAAATCTTCACTTGTGGGGCAGAAAAAACGACCTTGAGACCCCCAAATTCCACTTGTGGGGCAGAAGATGAAATTTGAGCCCCACAGACTTTACTTGTGGGGAAGAAGCAAGGATTTTAAACCTCCCGAACTTCACTTGTGGGGCAGAAACTGGACCTTGAGACCCCCCAAAAATGTCACTTATGGGGCAGAAAATGGACTGTGAGACCCCCAAATTCCACTTGTGGGGCAGAAAATGGATTTTTAAGACCCCAAAAATGTCACTTGTGGGGCAGAAAATGGACTGAAAAAACCCCAAATCTTCACTTGTGGGGCAGAACAAAGGACTCAAAAACCCCCAAAAATGTCACTTGTGGGGCAGAAAAATGGACCTTGAGACCCCCCAAATCTTCACTTGTGGGGCAGGAAATGGATTTTTGAGACCCCAAAAATGTCACTTGTGGGGCAGAAAAAGGGACTCAA
>NW_020900012.1:0-472 GCF_003984885.1 Neopelma chrysocephalum
CTCAGGGACATGGGGACACAGGGACAGGGACATGGGGACACTCAGGGCCATGGGGACACAGGGACAGGGACAGTGGCCTCCCACACCCCACGGAGAGACCCCACGGGCTCCTGGACCACCACGGTGCCACCCACGGCCACCAACACCTGAAGGGGACAGGGACAGGGCCATGGGGACACAAGGACAGGGACACAGGGACAGGGACAGAGACAGGGACAGTGAGGGACAGGGACACTCAGGGCCATGGGGACACAGGGACAGGGACATGGGGACACTCAGGGACACGGGGACAGTGAGGGACATGGGGACACTGGGACAGGGCCATGGGGACACTCAGGGACACAGGGACATAGAGACAGTCAGGGACACGGGGACACAGGGACAGGGACATAGGGACAGTCAGGGCCATGGGGAACGGGGACAATGGTGACACGGCCACTGTCACCACTCTGTCCAGTGCCACCACCCCCCC
>NW_020900013.1:0-381 GCF_003984885.1 Neopelma chrysocephalum
GGGAACCCCAAATCCACAGCGGGACCCCCAAATCCCTGACATCCTTCAGAACCCCAAACTCCCGACATCCCCCGGGACCCCCAGCCCAGCCCCTTGGGGAGGTACCTGGGGGGGTGACACAGCGGGGCTGGGATGGCCTCGGGACCCCCAACCCCCCTTCAGACCCCCAACTCCCCTGGGACCCCCAAACCTCCTTGAGATTCCCAACTCCCATCAGAGCCCCAAACCCCCCCAGGGCCCCCAACTCCCACCGGAACCCCAACCCCCCCAGGGCCCCCAACTCCCTCTGGGACCCCAAACCCCCTTGAGACCCCCAACTCCCCTCAGAACCCCAAAGCCCTGGGACATCCGAACCTCCCTGTGAGTCCCAAATCTCCCCCC
>NW_020900014.1:0-322 GCF_003984885.1 Neopelma chrysocephalum
GGGGGGTGTTGCTGCGCTGGGACCCCCCCGTGCCCGCCGTGCCCGCGCCGGGGGCACCCAGCGGGTACGCGCTGGAGCTGCGCCAGGACAGGGGCGACTGGGAGCTGCTGGAACGTTCCATCCCGGGCACCGACACACAGGTCCTGGTGCCGGGGCTCATCAAGGTGAGATTGGGGAAAAAAATTAGAAAATAAAGGTTAAAAAATAAAGAAATGTGGTAAATGTGGGTGTAAATATGTAAAAAATGGTTTTTATATATGTGGTATATAGATTTTTAGATGTTTGGATGTTATATATGTTTTATATATTTTTATATGTTATA
>NW_020900015.1:0-354 GCF_003984885.1 Neopelma chrysocephalum
GCTCCCGTCCCCTTTCCTCCCTGCCCTGACCCCCACAGCCCTGCTCCCGGCCCTCCACTCCTGTCCCCTGTCCCTACCCCCTTGGTGAAGCTCCCAGCCTCCTGATTCGGTGCCCTGGCCCCAGCCCCCAGCCCCCCTCCCAGGCCCCTGATTTGGTGTCCTGACCCCCCTCCCCACCAGCCCTGCCCCTGTCCCCCAGCCCTGCTCTCAGCCCCCTGATTTGGTGTCTTGACCCCCCTCCCCACCAGCCCCGCCCCTGTCCCCCAGCCCCGCTCCCGGTCCCCATTCCCAGTGCCCATCCCCAGGGATACAGTGAGGGAGCAGACGAAGAGAGCTGAGCCCAGCAGCCCCCCC
>NW_020900016.1:0-453 GCF_003984885.1 Neopelma chrysocephalum
CCCCAAAACACCCCAAAACCAACCCTAAAATACCCTCTGGGATCACCCAAATCCCTGCTGCGGGTACGGGACCCCTAAAACACCCCAAAACCACCCCAAAACACCCCCCGGGACCCCCAAAAACCCCCCCCAAAAAACTCCCCCCAAAACCCCCCCAACACCCCCCCCAAACCCCCCCAAAACCCCCCCAAAACCCCCTCCAAAATCCCCCTCAAAACCCCACCCCAAAACACCCCCTGGGACCCCCCAAAATCCCCCCCAAAACCCCACCCCAAAACCACCCCCTGAGACCCCCTAAAACCACCCCAAAAAGACTCCCCAAAACCCTCCCCAAAAACACCCCAAAAACATCCCTGAGGCCCCCAAAAGCCCCCCAAAATCCCCCCCAAACCCCCACCCCTGAGGACCCCAAAAACACCCCTCAGGACCCCCAAACATGCCCCCAAAAACACC
>NW_020900017.1:0-313 GCF_003984885.1 Neopelma chrysocephalum
CCTCACCAAGGACGAGTTCTCGTAAGATCCCACCCCCCCCCCCCCCCGGGGGGGCCCCCGGGGGGCCCCCAGGTGTCCACAGCCCCTGAAGTGTGTTCCCCACTCCCCTGGTCGTGTCCCCCTGAGTGTCCCCGAGATGTCCCCAACCCCTGACACGTGTCTCCCCTTCACCTGAGTGTCCCTTGGCTGTCCCCGAGGTGTCCCCAACCCCTGACGTGTGTCCCCCCCTCCCCTGGGTGTCCCCGAGGTGTCCCCAGCCCCTGACGTGTCCCCCCTTCACCTGAGTGTCCCTCCAGGTGTCCCCAAGGTGTCC
>NW_020900018.1:0-875 GCF_003984885.1 Neopelma chrysocephalum
GAGGAAATTGGTGAAATTGGGGTGGAAAAAGTGGTGAAATTGGGGTGAAATTGGGGGGGGAAATGGGGTGAAATGGGGGGAAAAAGGGGGCAAAATGGTAAAAAATGGTGAAAAAAAGGGAAAAAATGGGGAAAAAAATGAGGAAAAAATGAGGAAAAATGGGGAAAAAATGGGGAAAAATGGGGTAAAAAAGGACAAAAAGGGGAACAAACCTGGAGTAAACCCCGAGTAAGGTTTGAGTGACCCCTTTTTGCCCCCCAGTGACCCCTTTTTGCCCCCCCAGTGACCCTCCCGAGCTGCCTGATCTGCGCCTACGTGCGGGTGGAGAAAAAATGGGGGGAAATGGGAAAAATTAGGGGGTGAAAATTGGGAGGAAATGGAAAAAGAGGGGGAAAAAATGGGAAAAAAAGGGGGAAAAATGATGAAAAATGGGGAAAAAATGGGGAAAAAATGGTGAAAAAATGGGGGAAATGAGGAAAAAATGGGTAAAAAATGGGGAAAAAATGGGGAAAAAAAGGGAAAAAATGGTGAAAAAAATGAGGAAAAAATGGGGAAAAAATGAGAAAAAATGGGGAAAAATGGGGAAAAAATGGGTAAAAAATGGTGAAAAAAAGGGAAAAATGGGGAAAAAATGAGGAAAAAATGGTGAAAAAATGGGGAAAAATGGGGAAAAATTGGTGAAAAATGGGGTAAAAACCGGAGTAAAAGGGGAGCAAACCCCGAGTAAGGTTCAAGTGACCCCTTTTGACCCCCAGTGACCCCTTTTTGCCCCCCCAGTGACCCTCCCGAGCTGCCTGATCTGCGCCTACGTGCGGGTGGAGAAAAAATGGAGAAAAAATGAGGAAAAAATGAGGAAATAATGGGGAAAAAATGAG
>NW_020900019.1:0-669 GCF_003984885.1 Neopelma chrysocephalum
ACAGGATGTGGGCCATGGCCCTGGGTGACCCCAGGTGACCCCAGGTGACCCTGTGTGACCCCGTGTCACCGCATGTGACCCCAGTGACGATGGGGACACAGCACTCGGGCCATGGCCCTGGGTGACCCCGTGTGACCCCGTGTCACCGCATGTGACCCCGGTGGCGATGGGGACACAGCACTCGGGCCATGGCCCGGGCCAGGCTGGTGCTGAAGGCAGCCGAGATCCAGGGGTTGGTGCAGCTGGTCAGGCTGGCCAAGAGCATCAGGATGGTGAAGGCGGGGCCTGGGGGACACGGGGGACACCTGGTCACACCTGGGGACACCCGGGGACACCCCACGGGCCCCCCTGTCCCCATGTCCCCAGCCCCCTCCCAATGCCCCCCTCGCGTCCCCACGTTCTCCTCATCGTCCTCCCCTGGCCCCTTGGCCACAGATCCCCTTGTCCTCCTGTCCCCCTGTCCCCACATCCCCGTGTCCCCCTGTCCCCTGGTCCCCATGTCCCCATACCCCCCTGTCCTCCTGTCCCCTTGTCCCCACATCCCCACGACCATCCCCATGTCCCCCTGTCCCCACATCCCTGTGTCCCCCTGTCCTCCTGTCCCCCTGACCCATGTCCCCTTGTCCCCTTGTGCCCACATCCCCATGTCCTCCTGTCCCCATGTCCCCT
>NW_020900020.1:0-709 GCF_003984885.1 Neopelma chrysocephalum
CCCCCCTTGGATCCCCCTGGGTTGTTACCTGTACCCCTGGATCCCCCTGGATCCCCCCTGGGGGTCATTACCTGTACCCCTGGAACCCCCCTGGATCCCTCTGGGTCCTCCTGGGGGGGCTACCTGGACCCTGTACCCCTGGAACCCCCCTTGGATCCCCCTGGATCCCCCTGGGGGTCATTACCTGTACCCCTGGGATCCCTCTGGATCCCCCTGGATCCCCTTGGGGGTCATTACCTGCCACCCCCGGACCCCACAACCCAACGTGTCTCTCCCCACAGGGGCCCTGCCCCCCCTGAAGCCCCCCCAGAGCGTTGGCGGCCGCCCCTCTCCCCCCCGGGCGGGGTCCAGCAGCCCCGACCGCCGCCCGCCCTGGACCCCCGACGTGCCCCTGGGGGGCCCCGGGCGCCGCAGCTCCCTCGCCAGCCCTGCCAGGTGAGTCTGTTCCCCCCTTCTCAAGGCTTTTGTGTCCCCCCCACCCCGGTCTTCAGAAGCTCAGCTCCCCTGTCCCCAATCCCAGCTCCCCCGTCCCCAATCCCAGCTCCCCTCTCCCCAATCCCAGCTCCCCTGTCCCCAATCCCGGCTCCCCTCTCCCCAATCCCGGCTCCACTCTCCCCTCTCTCCTCTCCCAGCTCCCCTTTCCCCTCTCCCAGCTCCTCTCTCCCCATTCCCAGCTCCTCTCTCCCCATTCCCAGCTCCCCTCTCCCAG
>NW_020900021.1:0-500 GCF_003984885.1 Neopelma chrysocephalum
GGGGGGGATTTGGGGGGGACTTGGGGGAGTTTTTGGGGATTTTGGGGAGTCCTGGGGGATTTGGGGGGGGAGTTTCAGCGGGGTTGGGGTGGATTCGAAAGAGGTTTGGGGGGGATTTGGGGAGATTTGGGGGGATTTAGGGGGGATTTGGGAGAGATTTGAGGGGGTCTGAGGGAATTTGGGGAGATTTCGGGGAGATTTGGGGGGTCCCTGAGGAGTTTTTGGGGAGTTTTGGGGGGTGTTTGGGGATTACAGGAGGGATTTTGGGGATTTTGGGGGGTCCCAGGGGGGTTTTTGGGGTGTCCCCCTCACCTTGGGGCCCTGTCGACCGGGGGATCCGGGCAGTCCTGGGACCCCCAACTTGCCCTGCGGGAATAAAGGGGGGATTTTGTGGATCTGAGACCCCAAATTTACCCCCCAACCCCCAAATCCCCCTCAGACCCCCCCAAGTCTCCCCCAAACCCCTTCAAATCCCCCCAAAATCTCCCCCAAACCCCTTT
>NW_020900022.1:0-338 GCF_003984885.1 Neopelma chrysocephalum
CCCCCAAAGACCTCCCTGAACACCAAAACATCCCTGAACACCCCAAACACCTCCCAGAGCCCCCAAAAACATCCCTGAACATCCCAAACAACTCCCAGAGCCCCCAAAAACATCCCTGAACACCCCAAGGATTCCCCAAACACCCCCCAAAATACCCCTTAACATCCCAAACACCTCCCAGAGCCTCAAAACACCCCCCAGTCCCTCCCAGTGCTCCCCAGTCCCTCCCAGTGCCCCAACAACCCCCTCCCAGTGCTCAAATAGCCCCCTCCCAGTGCTCCCAGTGCCCCCCACTCCCTCCCAGTGCCCCAATAGCCCCCTCCCAGTGCCCCCCAGTC
>NW_020900023.1:0-300 GCF_003984885.1 Neopelma chrysocephalum
GGGGATGAAGGGATGCAGACGCAGGGATTTGGGGATGCAGGGGTGAAGGGGTGCAGGACACGGATAATGGGGTGTGAGGATGCAGATGGGGGTGCAGCCACACCCCTGTCCCTCAGGGGCAGCACTGAGGGTTCAGGGTTGTGTGGGACACCCTCCTTGCCCCCTCCCCGGACCCCCATGTGCCCCCCACTCACAGAGGGGGCGGCTCCGGTACTTCCTCACGGTTCTCACTTTCTCAGCGATGCAGTGCTGGGGCAGAGAGAGACCCTCAGAGTCAGCCCCGGCCCCCCCAGGGACCAC
>NW_020900024.1:0-392 GCF_003984885.1 Neopelma chrysocephalum
CGTTGGCCAACTTGAGGCGTTGACCCCCAGCTTGACCTGTTGACCCCTCAATGACCCATTGACCCAATCTTGACCCGTTGACCCCAACCTTGACCCACTGACCCCCAATGACCCATTGACCCAACCTTGACCTGTTGACCCCCAACCTTGACCCACCACACCCCAATGACCCATTGACCCAACCTTGACCCATTGACCCAACCTTGACCCGTTGACCCCCAACTTGACCCCTTGACCCCCAACTTGACCCACTGACCCCCAATGACCCATTGACTCAACCTTGACCTGTTGACCCCCAATGACCCATTGACCCAACCTTGACCTGTTGACCCCAAACTTGACCTGTTGACCCAACCTCAACCCACTGACCCCCAATGACCTGTTGACCCCCC
>NW_020900025.1:0-360 GCF_003984885.1 Neopelma chrysocephalum
GGGCGTGGCCTCCTCCCCCTGACCACGCCCCCTTTGTGCCCCTCCCACCCCCCCCCCCCCCTTTCCACCCCCCCCCCCCCTACAGACCCCAAAGCCCCGCCCATTTTGACCACGTCCCTTTAGGCCCCTCCCACCACATCCCACCTATTTAGGCCCCGCCCACCCCTTTAAGCCCCACCCACAAGCTGACCCCTTAATCTACCCCCCTTCATTTACAGGCCCCCGAAGCCCCGCCCCCTTTTGACCGCGCCCCATTAGGCCCCTCCCACCACATCCCACCTATTTAGGCCCCGCCCACCCCCTTTAAGCCCCGCCCACAAACCCACCCCTTAATCCACCCCCTTCACTTACAGACCCCCC
>NW_020900026.1:0-670 GCF_003984885.1 Neopelma chrysocephalum
CTGAGGGGACAATTTGGGGGGTCTTTGAGGGGGATTTGAGGGTGGGGGAGGTCTCTGAGGGGACAATTTGCGGGGTCCCGGAGGAAATTTGGGGGTCCCCAAAGGATTGGGTTGGGGGGGGGGGTTCCCTGAGGGGGGAAGAGGCAATTTTTGTTGCGTCTCTCCCCCTCCCCTCCTTGCCCACCTCGGCCTCGCTCCTTCGGGGCAGCCGCTCCTGGAGCGGCCTCAGCGGCGGCAGCGCCTCGGGGAAGACCCCGAGCGGCCCCTCCCGCAGCGCCGCCGCCTCCCGCAGCGCCGCCAGCAGCGCCCGCTTCTCCCGCGGCCCCCACGGCCTCCCCGGGCACCTCCCGGGGCTCGGCGGGGGCTCCGCGAACCGCGACGGGACGAGGCGGGGCCGCCCCGGCGGCTTCATGGCCGAGGCTCCAACATGGCGGCGGCTCCTCCCCTCAGGGAGGTGAAAGCGGCGGCGCGCGGAAGTGACGTCACGCAGCGCGACGGAGGAGCGCGGCTCGGCAAAGTGACGTAACGGGAGCGACGGAGGGACGTGATTCGATGTCGCCCCCTGGCGGCGCGGAGGACCAAATGATGGGGGGAGTTTGGGGGGTTTTTGGGGGGGATTTAGGGAGTTTTTTTGGGGGGATTTGGGGCAGTTTGGGGGGTCCGGGGGGGG
>NW_020900027.1:0-326 GCF_003984885.1 Neopelma chrysocephalum
CCCCCAGGACACCCCTGGATTCCTCAGGGAAGGGTTGTGAAATTCCCCCCCCCCTCCCCCGAGGGATTTTGGGGTGCTGGGGGGGCAACGAGGGATGTGAATTGTCCGGGGGGGGTCCCCCAAACGCCCCTGTCACTTTTGGGGTCCCCCAAACCCCCCCTGCGCCCCCAGGACCCCTGTGTTCCTCAGGGAACGGTTTTGAGCATCCCCCCCAACCCCCCCAAGGATTTTGGGGTGCTGGGGGGGGCAATGGGGTACCCGAGGGGGTGTGAATTGTCGGGGGGGGGGTCCCCTAAACCCCTCTGCGGCCCCTGAGGTCCCCAAAT
>NW_020900028.1:0-304 GCF_003984885.1 Neopelma chrysocephalum
AATGGGGATCTTTAGGGGTCCCTGGGCAATGGGGGGCCTTGGGGGGGCCCCACAGGGGGTAACAGACACTGGACTGAGCCCTGCTCCGGTACAGACCCCACAGACCCTCCTCACACAGACCCCTGTACGCCCCCCAGACCCCAAAGACTCCCCCCTACACCTTTATACCCCCCCCACACCATCACAGACCCCCCCAGAGACCCCCACACACCTCCCACACAGACCCCCAAACACTCCTGTGCCTCCCACACGCGCCTGTAGGCCCCCACAGACCCCCCAAAATCCCCATTATCTCCTCATACAG
>NW_020900029.1:0-414 GCF_003984885.1 Neopelma chrysocephalum
CACCTGAGGGGTTCTGGGCACAGGGGGGCAGGTGAGGGGCTTGGGGGGCTCAGGGGGGCACCTGAGGGGCTTGGAGGGCAAGTGAGGGGTTCTGGGCACAGGGGGGCACCTCGGTGAGGTGGGGGGCTCGGGGGAGGTACCTGAGGGGCTTGGGGGGGGGGCCCGGGGGGGGTTGGGGGCAGGGGGGGGGGGGGGGGGGGTGGGGGGGGGGGGCCTCCCCGGGGGGTTTTGGGGGCCCCCCCCTGCCCCCCCTGTGCCCCCCCCATCCAGTCCTGGGCCGAGTTCGTTCGGATCGTGGACCCCGACGTGATCACGGGGTACAACATCCACAACTTCGACCTGCCCTACCTCATAGAGAGGGCCAAGGTGCTGCAGGTGAGACCCCCGGGACCCCCTGAGACACCCCGGGACCCC
>NW_020900030.1:0-451 GCF_003984885.1 Neopelma chrysocephalum
CCCCCCCCCCCCCCCGACTCACTGGGGGCGACGCGGAGGTCGAGGGGCTCCTTCTGGATGATGGTGCGGGGTCCCAGGTAATGGGCGTGGCAGATGTAATCGGGGTGACTGTCCCCGACCTGCGCGTTGGCGAAGTACAGGAACCCGTCCTGCCCCATGGACACCCGCGCGTCCTGCGGGATGTGCTCGATCCCTATGGAAAAACGGGGTCAGGGGGGTCCCAAAATCCCACCCGTCCCACCCCGAGTGTCCTGCGGGATGTGCGGGAAAAGGGACTCCCAAAATCCCACACGTCCTGCCCCATGGACACCCGCGTGTCCTGCGGGATGGGCTCGATCCCTGCGGGAAAAACGGGGTCGGGAGTGTCCCAAAATCCCACCCATCCTGCCCCTCCTCTGCCCCGAGTGTCCTGCGGGATGTGCTCGATCCCTGCGGGAAAACCGGGATCGGG
>NW_020900031.1:0-328 GCF_003984885.1 Neopelma chrysocephalum
CCCAGGTGGACGCCGTGGTCCGGGCCTGCTGCGCCTTCCTGGGGGGGGCAACTGCACCCCAGCAACGCCATCGGCATCGCCGCGCTGGCCGAGCGCCTCGGCTGCCTCGACCTGCACCAGAAGGCCAGAGAGTACATCTACATGAACTTTGCCGAGGTGAGGGGGGGGCCTGGGGGGGCTGGGGGGAGCTGGGGGGCAGCCAGGGGTCAGGGGACCTGTGGGGGGTACAAGGGACCCCAAAGGATGGGACCCCCCCGAGCGCCTCGGCTGCCTCGACCTGGACCAGAAGGCCTGGGAGTACATCTACATGAACTTTGCCGAGGTGAGG
>NW_020900032.1:0-518 GCF_003984885.1 Neopelma chrysocephalum
GGAGCCCCTTTTCCCCTCAGAGTCCCCCCAAAAATGGGTCCTGGGTGTCCCAGAGCCCCCTTTTCCCCTCAAAACACCCCAAAAATATATCCAGGACTCTCTTTTCCCCTCAAAACACCCCCAAAATGGGTCCCAGGTGTCCCAGATCCACTTTTCCCCTCAGAATTCACAAATAAAGAAATCCCAGAAGGTCCAGGAGCCCCTTTTCCCCTCAGGGTCTCCCCAAAAAGGGCTCCAGGAGCCCCTTTTCCCCTCAAAACACCCCAAAAATGTGTCCCAGATGTCCCACATCCACTTTTCTCCTCAGAATTCCCTAAAAAAACAAACCCCAGAAGGTCCAGGAGCCCCTTTTCCCCTCAGGGTCCACCCAAAAAGGGCTCCAGGATCCCTTTTTTCCCTCAGAACACCCCAAAAATATATCCAGGACCCCTTTTCCCCTCAAAACACCCCAAAAACATGTCCCAGGTGTTCCAGATCCCCTTTTTCCCCTCAGAATTCCCAAAAAAACGAATCCCAGA
>NW_020900033.1:0-324 GCF_003984885.1 Neopelma chrysocephalum
TTCACTCCAAATCTGCATTTTTGGCTCCAAATTTTATTTTTCACTCCAAATCCCCATTTTTGGCTCCAAATGTCCCCATTTTTTACCCCAATTTCCACATTTTTGACTCCAAATTCCTCATTTTTCGCTCCAAATTGCCCATTTTTCGCTCCAAATCCCCCACTTTTTTGCTCCAAATTTTATATTTTCGGCTCCAAAATTCTCCGTTTTTCGCTCTCCAAATTTCCCCATTTTTTTTGGGCTCCAAATCTCCCGTTTTATTTTATTTATTGGGGTTTTTTTGGCTCCAAATTCCCGGTTTTTTTGGCTCCAAACCGCCCCTTT
>NW_020900034.1:0-571 GCF_003984885.1 Neopelma chrysocephalum
GCACAGGGGGGCTATGGGGTGCACAGGAGGGCTAGAGGGGGCACAGGGCATCTATGGGGCACCCAGGGGGTCCATGGGCTACTCAGTGTTCCTAAGGGGCACAGGGGGTCCGTGGGGGCACACGAGAAGGCTGTGGGGTCTATGGGGCACCCAAGGGGTCTGTGGGGCACACGGGAAGGCTGTGGGGTCTATGGGGCACAGGGGCTCTCTGGGGGCACACGGGAAGGCTGTGGGGTCTATGGGGCATCCAGGGGGTCTCTGGGGCACACAGGAAGGCTGTGGGGTCTGTGGGGCACCCAGGGGGTCTGTGGGGCACACGGGAAGCCTGTGGTGTCTATGGGGCACAGGGGCTCTCTGGGGGCACATGGGACGGCTGTGGGGTCTGTGGGGCACCCAGGGGGTCTGTGGGGGCACACAGGAAGCCTGTGGGGTCTCTGGGGCACACAGGAAGGCTGTGGGGTTTATGGGGCACCCAGGGGGTCTGTGGGGGCACACGGGAAGGCTGTGGGGTCTATGGGGCACAGGGGCTCTGTGGGGGCACATGGGAAGGCTGTGGGGTCTCTGGGGCACA
>NW_020900035.1:0-393 GCF_003984885.1 Neopelma chrysocephalum
AGGGACAGGGAAAGGGGACAGGGACACAGTGACCCAGGGACAGGGAAAGGGACACGGGGACAGGGGGCACAGGGACAGAGGGGACACAGGGGGACAAGGACAGGGACAGGGGGACAGGGAAAGGGGACAGGGACACAGGGACAGGGGTTGCAGGGACAGGGGGACAGGGAAAGGGGAAAGGGGACAGGGGACACAGGAAGAGGGGACAGGGACACAGGGACAGGTCACAGGGGGACAGGGTCACAGGTCCCCCTGTCCCCTCCCATCCCCCTGTCCCTCTGTCGCCCCCCGTCCCCCTGGCTCCCCCTGGCCCCCCCATCCCCCCTGTCCCCTCTGTCCTCCATGTCCCCCTGTCCCTCCATGTCCCCCTGTCCCTCCATGTCCTCCCTGTCC
>NW_020900036.1:0-397 GCF_003984885.1 Neopelma chrysocephalum
GGGACAGGGGGGTGGGGGACACCTAAAGGACAGGTGAGGGGGGGGGGGTCTTGGGGTTGCTCTGGATTCTGGGGGGCCCCAGAGTTTGAGAGGGATCCCTGGTGTCCAGGGGGTGTTCCCTGGATTCTGGGGGGGTGTCCTGGTGTTCGGGGGGTGGTCCCCAACCCCTGTTTCCCCCCCCAGGTTTGCCCTGGACTGGCAGCCCGAGTTGGGGCTCCTGCAGGTCCTGGGGGGTCCCCGGGGGGCCGAGACCCTCTGGACGCTGGAGCTGGACCCAGGGTACCCCCAGAGCGGGGGGGTGCGGCTGCTGCCCCCCCCCGAGGGGGCCCCCCCCATCCCTGTGAGTCCTTGGGGGGGGTCCTGGGGGGATTTGGGGGTCCCTGGGTGGGGGTCTATG
>NW_020900037.1:0-350 GCF_003984885.1 Neopelma chrysocephalum
CCCTTTTTCCCCTTTCCCCCTTTCCCTTTCCCCTTTCCCTTTTCCCCATTTCCCCTTTTCCCGTTTCTCCTTTTCCCTTTCCGTTTTCCCCTTTTCCTTTTTAACATTTTCCCTTTTTCCCCTTTCCCTTTCTCCCCTTTCTTCTTTCCCCCCCCTCCCTTTCCCTTTCTCCCCTTCCCTTTCCCTCCCTTTCCCTTCCTTTTCCCCTCCTTTCCCTTCCTCTGCCCTCCTTTCCCTTCCTTTTCCCTTCCTTTCTCTTCCTTTTCCCCTCCTTTCCCTTCCTTTTCCCCTCCTTTTCCTCCCTCCCTTCTCTTCCTTCTTCCCTTCCTTTATTTCCTTCCTTTTCCCCT
>NW_020900038.1:0-537 GCF_003984885.1 Neopelma chrysocephalum
GTGTCCCCCCATCCCAGTTTGGGTGTGGTGTCCAACACCAGGGGGGTTATGATCTTCCCCCATCCCAGTTTGGGTGTGGTGCCCAACACCAGGTGGGTTATGGATGTTCCGTCATCCCAGTTTGGGGTGTGGTGTCCAACACCAGGTGGGTTATGGATGTCCCCCCATCCCAGTTTGGGTGTGGTGTCCAGCACCAGGTGGGTTATGGATCCTTCCCCATCCCAGTTTGGGTGTGGTGTCCTCCCATCCCAGTTTGGGTGTGGTGTCCAACATCAGGTGGGTTATGGATCTTTCCCATCCCAGTTTGGGTGTGGTGTCCCCCCATCCCATGGATCTCTCCCCATCCCAGTTTGGGTGTGGTGTCCACACCAGGGGGGTCATGGATGTCCCCCCATCCCAGTTTGGGTGTGGTGTCTCCCCATCCCAGTTTGGGTCTGGTGTCCCCCCATCCCAGTTTGGGTGTGGTGTCCCCCCCATCCCAGTTTGGGTCTGGTGTCTCCCCATCCCAGTTTGGGTCTGGTGTCCCCCCATCCCAGT
>NW_020900039.1:0-305 GCF_003984885.1 Neopelma chrysocephalum
GGGGGGGGTCAGGGACCCCCAAAAACCCCCCGGGGAGCACCAAAAACCTTCCAGGGACCCCCTGGACACCCCTGAAACCCCCCAGGGACCTCCTGAAACCCCCCAGGGACCCCCCGAAACCCCCCAAGGAGCCCATAACCCCCCCAAGGAGCCCCAAAAACTTTCTTAGGGACCCCCTGGACACCCCTGAAACCCCCCAGGGACCCCCCGAAACACCCCAGGGAGCCCCAAAAACCTTCTTAGGGACCCCTGGACACCCCTGAAGTCCCCCAGGAACCCCCCCCGACTCTTCCTGACCCCCCCCC
>NW_020900040.1:0-315 GCF_003984885.1 Neopelma chrysocephalum
GGGGACACACCTGGGGGGGACACACCTGGGGGGGACACACCTGGGGATACCTGGGGACACACCTGGGGGGGGCACACGTGGGGGGGCTGGGACACCTGGGAGGGGTCTGGGGACACCTGGGGGGGACACACCTGGGGGGTCTGGAACACCTGGGAGCATCTGGGACACTGGGAGGGGTCTGGGGACACACCTGGGGGAGTTGGGGACACCTGGGGACACATCTGGGAACACACCTGGGGGGGGCCTGGGACACCTTGGGGGGATCTGGGGACACCTGAGGGGCCTGGGGACACCTGGGGACACACCTGGGGGGGG
>NW_020900041.1:0-300 GCF_003984885.1 Neopelma chrysocephalum
GGGGGGGCACGGGGGGGACATGGGGAGCTCCAGGAGCAGGGGGGGCACGGGGGGGCACGGAGGGGACATGGGGGGGGCACAGGAGGAACAGGGGGAACTCCAGGAACAGGGTGGGCACGGGGAGGGGGTAGGAAGATGACAGGGGGAGTTCCAGGAGCAGGGTGGGCACGATGGGACGGTGGCGGGGGGGGGGGGGGGGGGGGGGGACGGGGGGGGCGGGGGGAAGGGGGGGGACAGTGGGGCGGGGGGGGGGCACGGGGGACCCGGCGTGTTGGCCGCGCTCTCAGGGTGGTCTCAGGG
>NW_020900042.1:0-504 GCF_003984885.1 Neopelma chrysocephalum
GTGTCCCCAACCCCTGACGTGTGTCCCCCCCTCCCCTGGGTGTCCCCAAGGTGTCCCCAGCCCCTGACATGTCCCCCCTTCACCTGAGTGTCCCTCCAGGTGTCCCCAAGGTGTCCCCAACTCCTGATGTGTGTCCCCCCCCTCACCTGGGTGTCCCCTCGAGGTGTCCCCAACCCCTGATGTGTGTCCCCCCTCCCCTGGGCATGTCCCTGGGAGTGTCCCCAAGATGTCCCCAACCCCTGACGTGTGTCCCCCCTTCACCTGAGTGTCCCCCCGAGGTGTCCCCGAGGTGTCCCCAGCCTTGATGTGTGACCCCCCTTCACCTAAGTGTCCTCCTGGGGTGTCCCCGAGGTGTCCCCAACCCCTGATGTGCGTCCCCCCTCCCCTGGGCATGTTCCCCGGGTGTCCCCAAGGTGTCCCCAGCCCCTGACATGTGTCCCCCCTTCACCTGGATGCCCCCCCGGGTGTCCCCGAGGTGTCCCCAGCCCCTGACGTGTCCCCCCC
>NW_020900043.1:0-318 GCF_003984885.1 Neopelma chrysocephalum
GGGGGGGTCACAGAGTGCTACAGGGGATGGAGAAGGCTGTGGAGGTGCAGAGTGTCTTAAATAACGAGGGTTCACCCCCCCAGTGTTGAGCACCCCTTGGTCCCAGTTTTGGGGTTCGCTGAAGCCCCTCCTGGGAGCTGAGCACTAAATTTGCCGAGTCAGCTGGAAAAACGGGGTCCCCTCAAATTCGGGGGGGGGGAACATCCCCATCCCCCCCCGCCGTGAGACGGGGGGGGCCCCCCACCCCCCCCAGGGGGGTCCCCCCCCTCCTCCCCCCCCCCCCAAAGCCTCCCCAGTCCAACCTCCTGCTTGAACAAC
>NW_020900044.1:0-321 GCF_003984885.1 Neopelma chrysocephalum
CCCCCCCCAAAACCCCCCCAAATCCCCCACTCGGGGGGGTCTCAGGGGGTTCCCTTGGATTTGGGGGGATCCCACGGAATTGGGGGGGGTCCCACAGAATTGGGGGGGTCCCAGATGATGGGGGGGGTCCAAAGGGGTCTCAGGGACCCTCCCAAACCCCCCAAAACCCCCCCAACCCCCCCCCCCCAAATTACCCACCCAGGGGGGGCTCAGGGGGTTCCCTTGGATTTGGGGGGGGGGTCCCACAGATTTTGGAGGGGGTCCCAAGGATTTGGGGGGGGGTCCCAGGTGATGGGGGGGGTCCAAGAGTGTAAGAAAGGA
>NW_020900045.1:0-371 GCF_003984885.1 Neopelma chrysocephalum
CCCCCCCGTGTCCCCCCCGCGCCCCCCCCCGTCCCCACCGGCTGCTCGGGGACCCCCCGTGCCAGATGTGCCCCCGCCACCGGCTGCGGTCCCAGATGGAGCCGAGGGGGGGGGATCGAGGGGGGGGAGGACAGCGGGGGGGGACACACACACAGGACGGTGTGACGGTGTCGTGACACGCCCCGACATGTCACGACACGGGTTTGGCGCGTCGGGACGTGTCGGGACAGGCACCGACACCCCCGGGGTGGCACCTGCAGCTCGGGGGGCCGGGGGGGGGTCACAGGTGATTGGGGGGGCTCAGGTGTCCAAGGGGGGGGTCTCAGGTGACCCCCATCCCGAGGCGGGGCCGGGCTGACCCCGGGGGGGGG
>NW_020900046.1:0-305 GCF_003984885.1 Neopelma chrysocephalum
GGTGTTCTGTACAACCAGTTCCTGTCCCAGGTGATATTTGGGGTGATATTTGGGGTGTCCCTGACCCCCCTTTGCCCCCCAGGTGTGCTGTACAACCAGTTCCTGTCCCAGGTGGATTTCGAGGTGCTTCGGGACCACGCCCGAGCTTTGGGGGTTCTGGTGTTCGAGAACCCCCCCAGGAGGCTCATGGGCGTCACCCCCCAGGGACACCCCGACGTCAAGAGGTTCTGGAAGAGGCAGAAGCAGAAAAAAAGATAAAAAAAAAAAAAAAACCAAAAAACCACCAAAAATACCCCAAAAAAATC
>NW_020900047.1:0-346 GCF_003984885.1 Neopelma chrysocephalum
GGGGGGGTTATAGGGCCAGGGGGGCTCTGGGGGTGTGTTAGTGGGCTGGGGGGGGCTAAAGGGGGGCTGTAGGGGGGTGTAGGGTGGGGTTTGGGGCTGTAGGGGGGGGTAGGGTGGGGTCCCTGGGGGGACAGGGCTGGGGGGTCCTTAGGGGGCTGTGGGGCTGATATGGGGGGCACGGGGGGTTATGGGGACTCTGGGGGACACAGGGGGTTATGGGGGCTGTGGGGGGACAGGGCTGGGGGTCTCTAGGGGGCTGTGGGGGTCATAGGGGGTTATGGGGGGACAGGGCTGGGGGTTCTGTAGGGTCAGAGGTCGCTGTAGGGGTGTCCTGTCCCCCTGTCCC
>NW_020900048.1:0-916 GCF_003984885.1 Neopelma chrysocephalum
GGCCCCGCGGCAGCTCCACGGCAAAGGGAGGGGGGTCCTGACCAGTACAGACCAGTTAGAAACCAGTACAAACCAGTACAGACCAATATAAACCAGTACAAGCAGTATACACCAGTTACACACCAGTATAAACCAGTAACACCCCCCGGCCCCGCGGCAGCTCCACGGCAAAGGGAGGGTCCTGCCATCAGTAACACCAGTTAAACACCAGTACAGACCAGTTACGCACCAGTACAAACCAGCAACACACCATTATAAACCACTACAGACCCGTTTAAACCAGTACAGACCAGTATAAACTAGTACAGACCAGTTATACACCAGTACAAACTCTCACAAACCACTTACACACCAGTACAAACCAGTTACATGTGAGTACAAACCAGTAACACACCAGTAACCCCCTCGGGGCCATGGAGCAGCTTCACCCCAGCCCTCCCCAGTCCCTCCCAGTGACTCTCCCAGTTACCCTCAGTCCCCCCCAGTGCTCCCAGTCCCCCTCCCAGTGTCCTCCCAGTAGCTCCCAGTGCTCCCAGTCCCTCTCCCAGTGCTCCCAGTCCCTCTCCCAGTGCTCCCAGTCCGTACCTGTGCCCCGCCCAGTCCGTACCCCAGCTCCGAGTCCTCACCTGGAGGAGAGAGAGGGGTGCTCCCAGTGCCTCCCAGTACAAACCAGTAACCGCCCAGTGCTCCCCAGCCTCCTCCCAGTACACCCCACTAGCCGCCCAGTGCCTCCCAGTAACGCCCAGTACAAACCAGTAGCCGCCCAGTACCCCCAGTGCCTCTCCCAGTGCTCCCAGTGCCTCTCCTAGTGCTCTCAGTTCCCTCCCAGCCCCCCTCCCAGTGCTCCCAGTGCCTCTCCCGGTGCTCCCAGTGCCTTCCCAGTGCTCCCAGTGCCTCTCCCAGTGCTCCCAGTGCC
>NW_020900049.1:0-336 GCF_003984885.1 Neopelma chrysocephalum
CCTTAAATTCCACCCCCCCCCAGAGCTGCCACGCAGGGGAAGAGGAGGAGGAAGAGAAGGAGGAAGAGGAGAAGGAAGAGGAAGAGGCCGAGGACTCGTTTGAGGTGGGGGGGACCCCAAAACCCTCCTGCCCCCTGTGACCCCCCCGTGACCCTCCAGGAGAAGGAGATGGAGAAGCAGAAGCTGCTGAACCTCCCCCTGTGACCCCCCTGACCCCCAACCCCGACACCCCATGACACCCCCTGACCCCTGTGACCCCCTGTGACCCCTGTGCCCCCCCTGTTTTTGGCAGGAGAAGGAGATGGAGAAGCAGAAACTGCTGAACCTCCCCCTGTG
>NW_020900050.1:0-429 GCF_003984885.1 Neopelma chrysocephalum
GGGGGGCATTGGGGGGGAAGGCCGAGAGTTCAAACTGACCAAAAACGGGGAAAAATAACATTAGAGACCCCCCAGAGACCCACTGACCCCCCCAGAGACCCCCCAGAACCCACTGACCCCCCCATGGTTGGGGGGCGTTGGGGGGGAAGGCCGACAGCTCAAACTGACCAAAAACGGGGAAAAATAACATTAGAGACCCCCCAGAGATCCCCCAGAACCCACTGACCCCCCCCAGAGATCCCCCCAAGCAGCCCCAGGGTTTTGGGGGTCCTCCCAAGGGTCAGGGGTCACTGGGGGGGGGTCCTGGAGAGGATCAAGGGTCGGGGGGGTCAGGGGTCACTTTGGGGGTCTCAGGGGGGTCTCAGGGGGGGTCAGGGGTCATAGGGGAGTCAGGGGTCACTTTGGGGGTCTCAGGGGGGTCTCAGGGGG
>NW_020900051.1:0-384 GCF_003984885.1 Neopelma chrysocephalum
CCCCCCCTCACCTCCTCCCGGTGCCCGGCGGGGTCCTCCACGTAGACCAGCACGTCCCCCTGCCCCGCGCTGATGGTCTCCACCGTGAACTCGGCCCTTTGCTTCACCATGTTCCCGGTGGGCTCGATCCCTGCGGGACCCCCAGTCAGCCCCCTGACCCGCCAAGGGGGTCCCAGAGCCACCACGGGGGTCCTGCACCCACCCCGAGGGTCCCAGAGCCACCCCAGGGCTCCCACACCCACCACGGGGGTCCCACACCCACCCCGGGGGTCCCAGAGCCACCCAGGGGTCCCAGAGCCACCCCGGGGGTCCCAGAGCCACCATGGGGGTCCTGCACCCACCACAGGGGTACCAGAGCCACCCCAGGGGCTCCACCCCCCCCCC
>NW_020900052.1:0-305 GCF_003984885.1 Neopelma chrysocephalum
ACCACCCCAGGGACCCCCAAACCACCCTAAACCCCCCATAAACCCCCAAAACCCTCCCAGGGCCCCCAAACCCCCCATAAACCCCCAAAACCACCCCAGGGACCCCCAAACTCCCCCCAAGGACCCCCAAACTCCCCCTTAAACAGCCCCAGACACTCACAGACCCCACCCAGAGACCCCCAAACCCCCCCATAAACCCCTGTAAACCTCCCCAAATCCCCCCCAAACCCCCTCCAATCCCCTCCCAGTCCCCCCAGTCCCCCCCAGGACCCCCAAACTCCCCCTTAAACACCCCCAGACTCCCC
>NW_020900053.1:0-381 GCF_003984885.1 Neopelma chrysocephalum
CCCAAGAGCCCCCTCGGCACCCACAGATATGCCTCCAAAGCCCCCCCAGACACCCCCAAAGACTTCTGCAAAGATTACCCCCATAGACCCCCAAAAACCCCCAAAAAAGCCCCCAGACCCCCCCAAAAAAAACCCAAAATCCCCCAAAAATACCCCCTAGACACTCCCAAAGACCCCCAAGACAACCCCCCAAAGAGCCTAAGCCTAACCCAAAGACCTCCCAAAATACCCACCAAACACCCCCGCAAAAACACCCCCCCAAAAACACCCCCTTACTCCCCCTTTTAGGGTAGGACCCACAATAACATCCCACCCCCACCCTTGTTATCCCCCAAACACCTCAGGCCCCTTCCAGGGGGCCCTGGAAGGGTTTGCGGGGGT
>NW_020900054.1:0-350 GCF_003984885.1 Neopelma chrysocephalum
GGGGGGGACACGGGGACATGGGAACATGGGGAGGACATTGAGGGGACACGGGGACAAGGGGGACATGGGGATGTGAGGACACTGGGGGGGGACATGGGGGGACACAGGGACATGGAGGCACGAGAGGGGACAGGGGGATGCTTGGGGGGATGCAGTGGGGACATGGTGGGGACAGGGGGGTCAGGAGGGACGTGTTGGGGACACGGGGACACATTTGGGACGGGGGGCCTTGGGAGGGTCAGGGGACATTGGGACACGGTGGGGCCACGCTGGGGCCACGCTGGGGCCACGGGTGACACCCTGGGGACATTGGGCCACGCTGGGGCCACGTGTGACCCCCCTGTCCCCGC
>NW_020900055.1:0-319 GCF_003984885.1 Neopelma chrysocephalum
CCCCCCCTCGGGGCGATGGGACCCCCTAAAATCTCCCCATGACCCCCTTGACCCCCCCAAGATCCTGGCGGCCGACGACAAGGAGCTGAACCGCTGGTGCTCCCTGCGCAAGACCTGCATGTACCGGTGAGGGGGGGGATTTGGGGGGGTTCTGAGAGACCCCCCCGGGGTTTTGGGGGGTTTTTGGGGGGATTTGGGGGCTCACAGCCTTGGTTTACCCCCCCCTCCCCAGCTCGGAGCAGGAGGAGCGGCAGGACCAGGCCAACTACAGCCGGCGGGCGCAGAACGTGGGCAGGAAGCACCAGATCCTGAGATCCCT
>NW_020900056.1:0-564 GCF_003984885.1 Neopelma chrysocephalum
CACCCAGGGACCCCTAAAAACCCCCAAAACCCACCCAGGGACCCCCAAATACCTCCAAAACCCACCCAAATATCCCCAAAACCACCCCAAATATCCCCCAAAACACCCCAAATATCCCCCAAACCCCCCAAATATCCCCCAAAACCCCCCAAATATCCCCCAAAACCCCCAAATATCCCCCAAAACCCCCCAAATATCCCCCAAACCTCCCAAATATCCCCCAAAACACCCCACATATCCCCAAAACCACCCTAAATATCCTCAAATACTTCCCAAATATCCCCCAAAACCACCCAAATAGCCCCAAAACCACCCCAAATATCCCCAAAACCCCCCAAATATCTCCCAAACCACCCCAAATATCCCCAAAATGCCCCAAATAGCCCCAAAACACCCCAAATATCCTCAAAACCACCCAAATATCCCCAAAACACCCCAAATATCCCCCAAACCCCACCCAAATATCCTCAAAACCACCCCAAAATAGCCCCAAATACCCCCAAAACCCATCCAGGGACCACCAAATACCCCCCAAATATCCCCCAAAACCACCCAGGGACCCCC
>NW_020900057.1:0-345 GCF_003984885.1 Neopelma chrysocephalum
AATCATGATTTTTGGAGCGGAAAATGAGGATTTTTTGGTTAAAAAGTTGTGATTTTAGAAGCCCAAAAATGAAGATTTTTGGGGCTAAAAACGAGGATTTCGAGGCAGAAAATCAAGGGGTTTTTGAGACCAAAAATGAGGATTTTTAGGGCAGAAAATGAGGATTTTTTTGGTTAAAAAGTCGCGATTTTTGGAGCAGAAAAATGGGGGGGTTTTTTGAGTTAAAAAGTGACGATATTTGGAGCCCAAAAATGAAGATTTTGTGTGGGAAAAACGAAGATTTTCGAAGCGGAAAAACGAGAATTTTTTGGTTAAAATTTGCAATTTTAGGAGCCCAAAAATGAA
>NW_020900058.1:0-442 GCF_003984885.1 Neopelma chrysocephalum
GGGACATCGGGGTGGTGGCACTTGGAAGAGGGGGTGGCACGTGTCACGGGGGTGTCACATGTCACGCACGTCACATGGGGGTGACACAGGTGTGACGGGTGTCACGCGGCTGTCGCATGGATGTGTCACACATGTCACACAGGTGTCCCACAGGTGTCACATGGGTGTGGCACGGGTGTCCCACAGGTGTCACATGGACGTGTCACACATCACACAGGTGTCACACAGATGGCAAGCCGATGGCATACATGTCACACACGTGCCACACAGCTGTCACACGGATGTCATGTATGTCACACAGGTGTCACACGGGTCACACAGGTGACACTCAGATGTCATGTATGTCACACGTGTCCCAGGTGTCACACAGGTGCCCCACGGATGTCACACGGGTGTGTCACACACGTCACACACGTGTCACACGGGTCACACCTTCCCCAAA
>NW_020900059.1:0-664 GCF_003984885.1 Neopelma chrysocephalum
GCCCTGAGGGGGTTTTGGGGACCCCCCCAAATTGGGGTGGGGGAGCCCAAAATTTGGGGATGGGACCCTAAAATTTGGGTGGGACATCCCTGAAATCAAGGGGACCCCAAAAATGGGATGGGACCCCAAAATTTGGGGGGTGGGGGCTGGAATTGGGGGGGCAGGTGGTGGAGGGGCTGGGGGAGAAGGGACCCCTCAAATGGGGGTGGGGGAGCCCAAAATTCAGGGATGGGACCCCGAAATTTGGGTGGGAAATCCCCCAAATCAAGGGGACCCCAAAAATGGGAGGGAGCCCAGATTTGGGGTGCAGGTGTCTGGGACTTGGGTGGGGGGGAAACCCCCCAAATTTGGGGTGAAAACACTGAAATGGAGCTGGAAATGGGGGTGGGGGGCCCTAAATGGGGGTGGGGGACCCCGAAATTTGGGTTTGGGCCCCCAAATGTGTGTTTTTGCCCCCCCAAGGGACGTGATCACCATCGACAAGGCCACGGGCAAGATCTCCAAGCTGGGCAGGTCCTTCACCCGGGCACGGGACTACGATGCCATGGGGGCACAGGTGGGCACAGGGGGGCACAGGGGGGGTTTGGGGGCTCCTGGAGGGGTTTTAGGGGGTGCTTGAGGGGTTTTAGGGGGTGCTTAAGGGGTTTAGGGGGCACGGGGGGGG
>NW_020900060.1:0-323 GCF_003984885.1 Neopelma chrysocephalum
AACCCACCTGCAGCTCCCTCATGGACTGACTCTCCACGACCCACCTGTAGCTCCTCATCTCCAGCTCCTCAACCACAACCCATCTGCAGCTCCTCAACCACAACCCACCTGCAGCTCCCCCATGTCCTGACCCTCCACAGTCCAACTGCAGCTCCTCATCTCCAGTTCCTCAACCACAACCCACCTGCAGCTCATCTCCAGTTCCTCAACCATGATCCACCTCAACCAAAACCCACCTGTAGCTCCTCATCTCCAGCTCCTCAATCATGACCCATCTCAACCAAAACCCACCTGCAGCTCCTCATCTCCAGCTCCTCAACCAC
>NW_020900061.1:0-315 GCF_003984885.1 Neopelma chrysocephalum
GCCCCCAGTGTGGCACCGGGAGGGGAAGGGGGGCTGTGCCGGGGGGGGTCACGCCGCTGTCCCCCACAGCCCCGGCAGAGCACGAGGGCGGTGTCCATGGGGAGTGGGTGCCCCACGCACCCCCCTCCATGCCCAGCTCCCCCCCCCAGCTCCTGCCTGTGCCGGCAGCCGCCCCCCAGCTCCCGGGAACACGGGATGATTCATCCCGGCGAGTTCTTCCTCCTCCTCCTCCTCCTCCTCCTCCTCCTCCTCCTCCTTCCGCAGCTCGAAGGCTCCGCAATGAGCCGCTGATTCATCGGGTTTGGGGGGGCTCAA
>NW_020900062.1:0-480 GCF_003984885.1 Neopelma chrysocephalum
AAAACCAGGGGAGAGGTAGGAATAAAACCAGGGGAGAGGTAGGAATAAAACCAGGGGAGAGGCAGGAATAAATCCAGAGGAGGCAGGAATAAAACCCTGGGGAGGAATAAAAAAACCCAGGAGAGAGGCAGGAATAAAACCCAGGAGAGAGGCAGGAATAAAACCAGGAGAGAGGAAGGAGGAAAACCAGGAGAAAGGCAGGAATAAAACCGAGGAGAGAGGCAGGAATAAAACTAGGAGAAAGGCAGGAATAAAACCAGGTGAGGAATAAAAAAAACCCTGGGGAGAGGCAGGAATAAAACCAGGAGAAAGGCAGGAATAAAACCAGGCGAGGAATAAAAAAAACCCTGGGGAGAGGCAGGAATAAAAGCAGAGGAGAGGCAGGAACAAAACCAGGAGAGGCAGGAATAAAACCCTGGGGAGAGGCAGGAGAAAAACTAGTGGGAGAGGCAAGAATAAAATAAAACCTGTGGGAGAGGC
>NW_020900063.1:0-321 GCF_003984885.1 Neopelma chrysocephalum
GGGACCTTCAAAATTCACCCTGGGACCCCAAAAACCACCCTGGGACCCCAAAAACCACCCTGGGACCACCAGAACAACCTTGGGACCCCCAGTTGTGGGTTCAGGGTTATTTGGGGGGTTCAGGGTTATTTTGGGGTGGTTTTTGGGGTGTTTGGGGTGTTTTTTGGGGCTCTGACCCCCCGTTTTCCCCCCAGGAGATGCTGAAGGACGAGGTGGGGTTTGGGGGGCTCAGTTTTGGGTTCAGGGTTATTTTGGGGTGTTTTTTGGGGTGTTTCGGGTGTTTTTTGGGGCTCTGGCCCCCCGTTTTTCCCCCAGGAGATG
>NW_020900064.1:0-693 GCF_003984885.1 Neopelma chrysocephalum
GGGGTCTCTGTGACCCCCTCCATTTTGGGGTGTGGGATCTTTATGACCCCCCCAGAGAGTTTTGGGGTCTTTATGACCCCCCCCAAATTGGAGTGCAGAGGTTTTATGACACCCCCCCCATTTGGGTTCTCTGTGACCCCCTACATTTTGGGGTGTGGGACCTTTATGACCCCCCCAAATTGTGGTGTGGGGTCTCTGTGACCCCCCCAGTGGGTTTTGGGGTCTTTATGGCCCCTCTCAAATTGGGGTGCAGAAGTTTTATGACACACCCCCCCATCTGGGGTCTCTGTGACCCCCCATTGGGGTTCAGAGGCTTTATGACCCCCCCTATTTTGGGGTCTCTGTGACCCCCTCCATTTTGGGGTGTGGGGTCTTTATGACCCCCCCAAATTGGGTTTGGGGTCTCTCTCCCCCCCAGCTGCGACAGCGGGGGGGGTTCAACAAGACGGGGGGTCGGTGCTGCAGCCCCCCCGTGCTCCCCTCCCCCCCCCGCTATCGCGATACGGCCCCGCTGTCACGACAAAGCCCCGCCCCCAAAGCGGGGGGGCCGCGGCCGAGCCCCCTCTTGCATGTGGGACCCCCAAAGGAAAAGCCATAGCCCAGGACCCCCCCGGCCCCCCCGGGGGGTTTGGGGTGCGGGGGGGTCTGGGGGGAGGGAGGGTCCTGTAAATAAGGCCCCCCCCCGCCCCCCCC
>NW_020900065.1:0-308 GCF_003984885.1 Neopelma chrysocephalum
ATCCATGAGAATTCCCCATGTCCCTCAAGCCCCCAGATCTGCCATCTTCACGAGGATGAGGCATTTAAGAGCCCCCAGAAGTTACTTCAGAGGCATGACCCATGAGGAGAGCTCCCTGTGTCCCCCAAGCCCCCCAGATTCACCATCTCCATGAGGATGAGGCATTTAAGACTCCCCAAAAGTCACTCCTTAGGGATGATCCATGAAGAGAGCTCCTCATGTCCCTCAAGCCCCCCACATCCACCATCTCCATGAGGGTGTGGGATCTAAGCCCACCCCCAATGTCATTAATCAGGGATGATCCAGGA
>NW_020900066.1:0-585 GCF_003984885.1 Neopelma chrysocephalum
CAACGAAATCCACAGAGAAACCTGCCAAAGGGAACACAAAATCAGCCCCAGGAACATGGGGGGAACAGGGGAACCCTGGAATCCACTGAGAAACCTGGGAAAGGGAACACAAAATCAGCCTGGGAGCCCAAAATACACTGAGAAACCTGGGAAAGGGACCCCAAAATGAGTCAGAGACACCGAAATCCACTGAGAAACCTGCCAAAGGGAACACAAAACAGCCCAAGGAACGTGGGGGGAACAGGGGGACCCTGAAATCCACAGAGAAGCCTGGGAAAGGGACCCCAAAATCAGTCAGAGACCCCAACATTGTCCCCGAGCCCCCTTCCCTCCCCCAGGGGGTCCCCAAGCCCCCCCTATGCCCCCCCGTGCCCTTCACCAAGGGTCCCAACATCATCCCTGAGCCCCCACCCCTCTCCCAGAGCCCCCCCTGTGCCCCTCACTGAGGGTCCCGACATCGTCCCCAAGCCCACTCCCCTCCTCCGGGGGGTCCCCAAGCCCCCCTGCCCCTCAGGGAGGGTACCAACATCATCTCCAAGTCCCCTCCCCTCCCCCAGAGCCCCCCAAACCCCCCCTGTGCCCCTC
>NW_020900067.1:0-373 GCF_003984885.1 Neopelma chrysocephalum
TGCTGCTTTTCCTCCTCCTCTTCCTCCTCTTCTTCTTCCTTTCTCCTCCTCTTCTTCCTTTCTCCTCTTTCTCCTCCCCTTCTTCTCTTCCTCATTCTCCTTCTCTCCTCCCCATCCTCTTCCTCCTCCTGCTCCTTTTTCTCTTCTTCCTCCTCCCCATCCTCCTCCTCTTCCCTCTCCCTTTTCCCTTTCTTCCTCTTCTTCTTCCTGCTGCTTTTCCTCCTCCTCTTCCTCCTCCTCTTCTTCCTTTCTCCTCTTCCTCCTCCCCCTTCTTCTCTTCCTCATTCTCCTTTTCCCCTCCTCCTCTCCGTTCTCTTCCTCCTCCTGCTCCTTTTTCTCTTCCTCTTCCTGCTTCTTTTTCTCTTCCTCTTCC
>NW_020900068.1:0-579 GCF_003984885.1 Neopelma chrysocephalum
TTTTAGCCCCAAATTGGCCATTTTTGGCCCTCAAACCCTTCATTTGTGGCCCCAATCACGACGTTTTCTCCGAAAATTTGGGGTTTGGCCCCAAAGTGCTTCTTTTTATGCCCGTTTGGCCCCAAATCGCCGTTTTTCAGCCCCAAAATTGTGGTTTTGCCCCCAAAATATTCATTTTTTAACCTCAAAATATCATGTTTTTGCCAAGACGTCCAGTTTAGCCCAGAATTACCCTTTTTAGCCCCCAAATAATAATTTTCAGTACCAAACTATGAATTTTTACCTTCGAAATATCGTCTTTCGACCCTAAAATACCAATTTTTAGCCCCAAAATGAGTGACCCCAAAATATCACGATTTGACCCCAAACTCTCAATTCTTACCCTGAAAACATCTTTTTTCGCCCCTAAAATATTAAACTTTAACCACAAAATGTCACATTTTGACCCCAAACTCTCAATTTCTACCCCGAAAATATTGAATTTTAAATTAAATATTAAATTACTCTGAAAACATTAAATTTTTCCCCCCAAAAATCCCCCGTTTGAACCCCCAAAATCACCATTTCCAGCCCCAAAAC
>NW_020900069.1:0-475 GCF_003984885.1 Neopelma chrysocephalum
GTCCTAAAACCCCTCCACTGTCCCTGTCCCTGGAGAGCACCATGGTACGAGCAGGTGAGACCCCCCCAGAGACCCCCCAAAACCCCCCAAACCCACCCCAAAAACCCCCAGTCCCACAGACCCCCAGAAACACCAAAAAACCCAATAAACCCCAAAAAACCCCAATAAATTGTCAATAACCCCCCTCCTCTCCCCAGAGCTGGGGAGCAGATCCGGCCCCAGAGCCCCCCCAGAACCCCCCCAGGACCTGCAGGGACCCCCCCAAACCCACCCCAAAACCCCACAGTCCCATAAATCCCATAAACCCCAGAAAAACCCCCAAATCCCATAAATATCCCCCCAGGGCATCTTGGAGAACATCCAGAGGAACAAACTGCTCTTCATCGAGACCCCCAAAAACCCCCAAACCCCCAAAACCCCCCCAGAGACCCCCCAAACCCCAAAAACCCCATAAATCCCCCAAAACCCCATAAAT
>NW_020900070.1:0-611 GCF_003984885.1 Neopelma chrysocephalum
TCCTAAATCCTCCAAGGGAGGCCCCAAACCTAGGGGGGGTCCTGAAACCTGTGGGGGGGTCCCTAAATCCTCCAGGGGGGCCCCAAACCCACAGGGGATCCCTAAATCCTCCAGGGGGGCCCCAAACCCAGGGGGGGTCCTGAAACCCATGGGGGGGTCCCTAAATCCTCCAAGGGGGATCCCCAAATCCTCCAAGGGGGCCCCCAAACCCATGGGGGGTCCTGGAACCCATGGGGAGCCCCAAAACCCAGAGGGGGCCCTGAAACCCTGGAAGGTCCCTAAACCCCACAGGGGGAAGCCTCCCCCAGTCTTTGGGTTGCCCTCTCCTCCCCCCCAAGTTTTGGGTTCTCCCACTTTCTCGTGTCCCCCCCCGAATTTCAGGTTTCCCCCCAGTTTTGCGTTTCACCCCCCCCAGTTTCAGGTTCCCTCCCCTATTTTGGGTTCTCCCCCCGATTTTCAGGCTCCTCCTCCCCCCAGTTTCAGGTTTTCCCCCCCAGTTTTGGGTTCTCATCCCCCATTTCAGGGTTCCCCTCCTATTTCGGGTTCTCCCCCTGATTTTTGGGGTCTCCCCCTGATTTTTGGGTTCTCCCCTCCAGTTTTGGGGGAAGAAT
>NW_020900071.1:0-799 GCF_003984885.1 Neopelma chrysocephalum
CCCCCCAAAAGACACACACACCCCAAAAACTGCCCCTGAACAGAGCTCGGAGACCCAAACACGGCCCAGAACCCCCAAAACAACCCTGAACACCCCAAACATCTCCTAAAGCCCCAAAAAACATCCCTGAACACCCCAAAGAGCCCCCAAAGACCTCCCAGAGCCCCCAAAAAACATCCCTGAACACCCCAAAGACCTCCCTGAACACCAAAACATCCCTGAACGCCCCAAAGATCCCCCAAAGACCTCCCGGACACCCAAAAAACATCCCTGAACACCCCAAAGACTTCTCAGAGCCTCCAAACATCTCTAAACACCCCAAACACCTCTCAGAGCCCCAAAACACCCCTGAACACCCCAAAGAGCCCCCAAACACCTCCCTGAGCCCCAAACAACCCTCAAAACACTCCTGAACGCCCCAAAGATCCCCCAAAACGCCCCTTAACACCCCAAACACCTCCCAGGCCCCCAAACAACCCCCATAGCCCCCTCCCACTGCCCCCCAGTCCCTCCCAGTGCCTCTGTAGCCCCCTCCCAGTGCCTCCCAGTCCATCCCAGTGCCCCAATAACCCCTTCCCAGCCCTTCCCAGTGCCCCCCACTCCCTTCCAGTGCCCCCATAGCCCAGTGCACCCCAGCCCCTCTCCAGTGCCCCCCAGTCCCTCCCAGTGCCCCAATAACCCCCTCCCAGTGCCCCCCAGTCCCTCCCCAGCGCCCCAATAACCCCCTCCCAGTGCCCCCCACTCCCTCCCACTCCCTCCCAGCGCCCCCCAGTGCCCCTCCCAGTTTCCCCCCCAGCCC
>NW_020900072.1:0-728 GCF_003984885.1 Neopelma chrysocephalum
GGTCCCAAAATCCCACCCGGGCTGCCCCGAGTGTCCTGTGGGATGTGCTCGATCCCTGCGGGAAAACCGGAGTCAGGGCGGTCCCAAAATCCCACCCGGGCTGCCCCGAGTGTCCTGTGGGATGTGCTCGATCCCTGCGGGAAATCCGGGATCAGGGGGTCCCAAAATCCCACCCGGGCTGCCCCGAGTGTCCTGCAGGACATGCGGGAAAAGGTGGTCCCAAAATCCCCCCCGTCCTGCCCCATGGACACCCGCGCGTCCTGCGGGATGGGCTCGATCCCTGCGGGAAAACCGGGATCAGGGGGTCCCAAAATACCCCCCCCCGTCCTGCCCCATGGACACCCGCGCGTCCTGCGGGATGTGCTCGATCCCCGCGGGAAATCCGGGATCAGGGGCTGTCCCAAAATCCCCCCCGTCCTGTCCCGTGGACACCCGCGCGTCCTGCGGGGACGTGCTCGATCCCTGCGGGAAAAACGGGGTCGGGGGGCCCAAAATACACCCCGTGCTCCCCTGAGTGTCCTGCGGGATGTGCGGGAAAAGGGGATCCCAAAATCCCACCCGGGCCGCCCCTGCTCTGCCCCGAGTGTCCCGCGGGATGTGCTCGATCCCTGCGGGAAATCCGTGATCGGGGGGTCCCAAAATCCCACCCGGGCTGCCCCATGGAGAATCTCCAGGAGGGGTTATGGGGGTGCAGGGGGGTTCTATGGGGTTGGGGGTGCAGGGGAGGG
>NW_020900073.1:0-309 GCF_003984885.1 Neopelma chrysocephalum
TGGGATGCTGGGGGGGTGACTGGGAGACAACTGGAATTCTGGGGGTCCCCATCCCTCCAGATCCTCCAGGGTGACTGGGAGACAACTGGGATTCCAGGGGTCCCCATCCCTCCAGGTCTATCCAGGGTGACTGGGAGACAACTGGAATTCCAGGGGTTCCCATCCCTCCAGGTCCTTTGGGGTGCTGGGAGGGGCTGACTGGGAGACAACTGGAATTCCGGGGTGTCCCTGTCCCTCCAGGTCGTCCGAGATGACTGGGAGACAACTGGAATTCTGGGAATCCCCATCCCTCCAGATCCTCCAGGGTGA
>NW_020900074.1:0-356 GCF_003984885.1 Neopelma chrysocephalum
CCCCCCGAGATCCTCCTGCGCATCTTCCAGGCCGCCGTCGAGGGGGAGGGGGCCGTGCCCTTCCTCTGCAGGTGAGGGAGGGGCACCTGGGGGGCACCTGGGGGGCACCTGGAGGGGCCTGGGGGTCATGGATCCACACCTGGGGTCACCTGGGGGGCACCTGGGGGGCATGGGTACACACCTGGGGTCACCTGGGGAGCACCTGGAGGGGCCTGGGGGGCACCTGGGGGTTATGGATACACACCTGGGGTCACCTGGGGGGGCCTGGGGGGCACCTGGAGGTCATGGGTACACAGCTGGGGGTCATGGATCCACACCTGGGGGTCACCTGGGGAGCACCTGGGGTCCTGGGGGGC
>NW_020900075.1:0-928 GCF_003984885.1 Neopelma chrysocephalum
CTCAGGGACACTGGGGGGGGGTTCAGGGGTGTACATGGAGAGGGACGGGCACAGGTCCTGCCTCGTTATGTCTGGGGTCATGAGTGGCTGCAGGCTGGGGGACCTGTGGACCCTCGACATTGGTATGGGGGCTTTGGGGGGGTTTTGGGGGGTTTGGGTTAGGGTTTCTTTTCGTTTTGGGTGGTTTTGGGGCCATTTCTTCCCGTTTCGGGTGGTTTTGAGGCCGTTTCTTCCCGTTTCGGGTGGTTTTGGGGTGGTTTTCTCATGCTGTCGGTGGTTTTTGGGGTCCCCCAGAGACGCTGACGTGGAACAAGCCGAGCCTGAGCGGGGTGGCCCCCCTGCCCCGCAGCCTCCACTCGGCCACCACCATCGGCAACAAGTGAGTCTGGGGGTGACCCCCCCCAAAAAACACCCCCCTGACCCTCCCCTTCACCTGAGGGATGTCCCTGGCACCACAAAAAGGGGGTTTGGGGGTCCCGGGGGGTCTCTGTGACCCCCCCGACCCCTGTGCCCCCTGTACCCCCCAGGATGTCCGTGTTTGGGGGGTGGGTGTCCCTGGGTGACCCTGGGTGGTCTCTGTGCCCCCCAGGATGTACGTGTTTGGGGGGTGGGTGCTCCTGGGTGTCCCTGGGTGGTCTCTGTGCCCCCCCTGACCCCTCTGACTCCCCCTGCCCTCTGTGCCCCCCAGGATGTCCGTCTTTGGGGGGTGGGTGTCCCCCTGTGTCCCCCCGACCCCTTTAACCCCTCCCAGGATGTCCATGTTTGGGGCTGGGTGTTCCTGGGGGTCTCTGTGGCCCCCCTGACCCCCCCTGACCCCTGTGCCCCCCAGGATGTCCGTGTTTGGGGGGTGGGTGTCCCTGGGGGTCCCTCTGACCCCCCCTGCCCCCTGTGCCCCCCAGGATGTACGTGTTTGGGGGGTGGGTGCCCC
>NW_020900076.1:0-448 GCF_003984885.1 Neopelma chrysocephalum
GTGGAGAGAATTCCAGAGGGAAGGAGGCGGCGCCGCCGGGAGGGGCCGCGGCTTCTGCTCGACCAAAATCTGCCGCATTCAGCCCATTTTCCCTCGCGTTCAGCCCATTTTCCCTCCGTCCCAGCCCCCTCCCAGCCCTTCCCATCCCCCTCCCAGCCCATCCCAGTCCATTCCATCCCTTTCCAGTCCATCCCAGCCCCTTCCAATCCATTCCACCCCCCCAATCCATCCCAGTCCCCCCCAGTCCATCCCAACCCTCCCAGTCCATCCCAGCCCCCCCCAGTCCCTCCATCCCAGTTCCCGACCGGATTCCAAACCCTCCAGCACAAAAAGATCCCGTCCCTGTTCACGATTCCCACCCGGATCCCCCCAAATCCAAGGAATTCTGACACGGAAATTCACACTCAGCAAAGCACCGTTTGTTCCCAAAAAAAAGTCCAAAATCCCA
>NW_020900077.1:0-311 GCF_003984885.1 Neopelma chrysocephalum
GGGATCCCGGGGTCTTTCCCGGCATTCCCGACCCCCTTTGCCCCCCCCAGGCTCGACGCAGCGGCCCCAAAACTGGGGGGGGTCCCCCTTTGGATCCCACCCTGTGGATGACGGGCCGGGAACGGGCGGAATACGAGAGGTGGAAACGGGAACGGGAACGGATCGACCGAGAGCGACTCGAGAGGCACCGTGACCCCAAAGGGGCCTGGAAACGGGAGTGGGACGCACAGAAACCTCCCGGAATGTGGGTCTGGGGGGGGATTTGGGGGGATTTGGGATGTCCTGTGCCCTTTAGGGGGAGTTTAGGGGGG
>NW_020900078.1:0-646 GCF_003984885.1 Neopelma chrysocephalum
AAAATGACCCCAAAAAACCCCACGTTGGCCACGAAGACGTCGCTCTGCCCCGACTCCAACATCTGCTCCAGCTCCTCCTCCGACACCGGGGGGCTCCCGGCTGGGGGGGGAAAAACCCCAAAAACGAGTCAGGGACCCCAAAAATGGGGAAAATGAGCCCAAAAACGGGATCGGGGACCCCAAAAATGGGGGAAAAACCCCAAAAAATGGGATCAGGGACCCAAAAAATGGGGAAAAGGAGCCCAAAAAATGGAATCAGGGACCCCAAAAATGGGATTTTTGGGGTTTTCCTCCCAAATTTTGGAGTCTCCCCCCAATTTTTAGGCCCCTCCCCCAATTTTTAGCCCCTCCCCTATTTTTTAGCTCCTCCCCCCTAATTTTTAGCTCCTCCCTCCCATTTTTGGGGTCTCCCCGCCCCCCAATTTTTGGGGGTTTTTACCCCAAAATTTTGGTCCCTCCCCCCAATTTTTAGGCCACTCCCCCAATTTTTAGGCCCCTCCCCCTATTTTTAGCCCCTCCCCCATATTTTAGCCCCTCCCCCCATTTTTAGCCCCTCCCACCCCCAATGTTGGGTTTTTTCCCCCAAATCCGTTTTTTTCCCCCCCATTTTTTGGGTCCCTCCCTCCCATTTTTTAGCCCCTCCCCC
>NW_020900079.1:0-374 GCF_003984885.1 Neopelma chrysocephalum
ATTTTTAGCCCCAAAATGAGTGACCCCAAAATATCACGATTTGACCCCAAACTCTCCATTCTTACCCTGAAAATATCTTTTTTCGCCCCTAAAACAGTAAATTTTAACCCCAAAATGTCACATTTTGATCCCAAACTCTCGATTTTTCCCCCGAAAATATTAAAGTTTAAATTAAATATTAAATTACCCTGAAAACATTAAATTTTTCTCCCCAAAAATCCCCCGTTTGAACCCCCAAAATCACCATTTCCAGCCCCAAAACCCGGCATTTCAACACCAAATGTCCTTTAATCCTCAAATCTCAATTCTTAACCCCCAAAATCACCATTTTAAGCCTCAAAAAAATCACCATTTTCAGCGCCAAAACATCCATT
>NW_020900080.1:0-353 GCF_003984885.1 Neopelma chrysocephalum
TCTTCCTTTCTCCTTTTCTTCTTCCTTTCTCCTCTTTCTCCTCCCCCTTCTTCTCTTCCTCATTCTCCTTCTCTCCTTCTCCTCTCCATCCTCTTCCTCCTCCTGCTCCTTTTTCTCTTCTTCCTCCTCCCCCTCCTCCTCCTCCTCCTCTTCCCTCTCCCCCTTCCCTTTCTTCTTCCTCTTCTTCCTGCTGCTTTTCCTCCTCCTCTTCCTCCTCCTCTTCTTCCTTTCTCCTCTTCCTCCTCCCCCTTCTTCTCTTCCTCATTCTCCTTTTCCCCTCCTCCTCTCCGTTCTCTTCCTCCTCCCGCTCCTTTTTCTCTTCCTCTTCCTGCTTCTTTTTCTCTTCCTCTTCC
>NW_020900081.1:0-339 GCF_003984885.1 Neopelma chrysocephalum
AAAAAATTGACCTAAAAAAGAGACAAAGAACAGGGGGGGTGGGATCAATAAAACCCCTCCAAAAAAAAATTAAAAATAAAACAAAAATAATAAAATAAAAAATCAGTAAAATAAAAAAAATTAAAAAAATATTAAAAAATAAACTAGAAAAATATTAAAAATAAAATAAAATAAGTAAAAAAACCATAAAAAATGAAATAAAACAATTAAAATGTGGAATAATAAAAAAGAAATTAAAATAAAGTAAAATAAAATAAATAAAATAAAAATATTAAAAATAAAACAATGAAAACATAATAATATAAAAAATCAGTAAAATAAAAAAAATTGAAAAATTAA
>NW_020900082.1:0-377 GCF_003984885.1 Neopelma chrysocephalum
GCAGACGGAGGAGCCCCCCCCGACCCCCCCAAAGGAGCCGCCCCCCCATGGGACCGGCGGGGACCCCCCGGAGCCGCCCCCCCCGGGGTCCCCCCCGTGCCCCCCCGCGCCGGCGTCCCCGGAGCCCGCGACCCCCGAACCCCCCCCGGGACCCCCCAGCCCGGCCCCGAGGGGACCCCGAAAAGAGCTGTGAGGAGGGGGGGCCCCGGGAGGGGCCGGGGGGGGTCGGGGGGGTGAGGGGGGCTGGGATTTTGGGGAGGGGGGGCGGTTCCATTGGGGGGGCTGCGGGGAGGGGGGGGTGTGGAATCTGCCGGGAAAGGGCCCTTGAGACCCCCCCAAACCCCCCGAGACCCCCCCGGGACCCCCCAAATCACCCC
>NW_020900083.1:0-315 GCF_003984885.1 Neopelma chrysocephalum
CGCCCCGTCCGTCCCTGTCCCTGTCCGTGTCCCTGTCCCTGTCCCTGACCCCCTCCCCTCCCCCTGTCCCCTGTCCCCTCTCCCAATGTCCCGGTGTCCCCACGGGCGGGTGACACGATGCGCCGCAGTCCCAGTGTCCCCAGTTCCCGGTGTCCCAGTACCCCCATGTCCCGCTGTCCCACTGTCCCAGTGTCCCCATGTCCCGATGCCCCCGTGTCGCCCTGTCCCGGTGTCCCCCATCCCCCTGTCCCCGTCTCCCCCGTGTCCCCTCGTCCCCTCGTGTCCCGGTTGTCCCCCCCCAGGGACGGTGCCCTC
>NW_020900084.1:0-370 GCF_003984885.1 Neopelma chrysocephalum
GGGGGGGGACCCCAAAAATGGGTCACCCGGGACCCCCCAAATCCCTGCAGGACCCCCCAGATCCATGGGGAACCCCCGGGGCGCCCAAATCCCTGGGGGACCTTCTGGACCCCCCCTGGGACCCCCCAAATCCCTGGGGAACCCCTTGGACCCCCTCCAGCTCCCGCCGCTCCAGCTGGGGGGGACGGACCCCAAAAACGGGTCACCCGGGACCCCCCAAATCCATGGGGAACCACCCAGACCCCCTCGGGAACCCCCAAATTCCTGGGGAACCCCTTGGACCCCCTCCAGCTCCCGACGCTCCAGCTGGGGGGGGACCCCCCAAAAATGGGTCATCCGGGACCCCCCATATCCCTGTAGGACCCCTCAG
>NW_020900085.1:0-655 GCF_003984885.1 Neopelma chrysocephalum
GCGGTTCCCACATCAACCGGCACTGGGAAACGGGGTACGGGGGGCACACGGTCACCCCAAAACCCCCCGGGACACCCTGACACCCCCTGCATCACCTGGCACTAGAATGAGGGTGTGGGGGGTACAGGGTCACCCCAAAACCCCCCCAGGTCACCCCAACACCCCCTCGCAGCTCCCACATCCCCCAGCACTGGCACGGTGGGTATGGAGTCACCCCAAAACCCCTGACACTCCCCTGGAGAGCATCCCCAAGGGCACCCCAACATCCCCCACCCCTGGGGGGGACACCAACCACAGGGGACCCCCCCCACCTCTGCACCCCCAAAATCCCCCCAGAGGAGAACACAAAAGGGGATCCCCCACCTCCCCTGCACCCCAAAGCCAACCCGGGGGGACACGGGGAACCCAAGGGGACACAGGGGGTGCACGGGGGACACAGGGGATCCCCCACCTCCTCTGCACCCAACCTGGGGGGACACGGGGAACCCAAGGGAACACAGGGGGTGCACAGGGGACATAGGGGACCCCCCACCTCCCCTGCACCCCAAACCCACCCTGGGACACCCCCAAACCCAAGAGGGAAGAACCTGGAGCACAGGAGAGGGTGAGAAGGGGCCGGGGGGACACAGGAAGGGTCCAGGGGCCCCCGGGGGGA
>NW_020900086.1:0-787 GCF_003984885.1 Neopelma chrysocephalum
CCCCAAACCATCCCAAATATCCCCCAAAACCACCCACAACCATCCCAAACTCACTCAAAACTCCCCCAAACCCACCCAAAAACTGCCCAAACCCACCCAAAACCATCCCAAACTCACTCAAAACCATCCTAAACCCAACCAAATATGCCCCAAACCCAATCAAAACCATCCCAAAATCACCCAAAACCATCCCAAAACCACCCAAAAACCCACCCAAAACTCCTCAAACCCCCCCTCAAAACCCCTCAAATCCACTCAAACTCCCCCAAAACCACCTCAAATCCACCCAAAAACCACCTCAAACCCCCCAAAACCAACTCAAAGCCCCGCAAAACCCCCCCAAAGCTCCCCCAAAACCCCTCAAACCCTCCCAAATCCCCCCAAATCATCAAAATCTTCCCAAATCTTCCCCAAATCCCCCCAAATCATCCCAAAATCCCCCCAAAATCCCATCAAATCATCCCCAAATCCCCCAAAATTCCCCAGAATCATCTCCAAATCCCCCCAAATCATCCCAAAATCCTCCAAAATCCACCCATATCTCCCCAAAATGCCCCCAAATCCCCCCAAACCATCCCCAAATCCCCCCAAAATCCCATCAAATCATTCCCAAACCCCCCCAAATCATCCCAAAGTCCCCGAAAATCCCCCCAAAATCACCACCAAATCCTCCAAAATCCCCCCAATCATCTCTAAATCCCCCCAAATCATCCCAAAGTTTTCCAAAATCCCCCCAAATCATCCCAAAATCCTCCAAAATCCCCCCAAATCACCCCCAAATCATCCC
>NW_020900087.1:0-310 GCF_003984885.1 Neopelma chrysocephalum
CCCCTGGGTATGGGGACACAGAGTGAGCTCTGGGTATGGGGGACACACGGGGACAGTGGGGTTTTGGGGGGACTTCTGGGTATGGGGGACACAAGGACAGGAGGATCTGGGGGGACAGACAGTGACCTCTGGGTATGGGGGACACACAATGATCTCAAGGTACGGGGGACACAGAGTGACCTCTGGGTATGGGGGACACAGGGACAGGGGGATCTGGGGGGTCCCACAGGAAGCTTTGGGTATGGGGGGCACACGGGGACAGAGTGGGTTTTGGGGGACACACAGTGAGCTCTGGGTGTGGGGGATAAAG
>NW_020900088.1:0-738 GCF_003984885.1 Neopelma chrysocephalum
CCAGGCCCGCGGGGAAGGGGGGAGAGGCGGGACCGGCGTCGCCATGGCGACGGCGCGGCCGCGCGGCGATTGGGTGCGCAGGGCGGGGAGGCGGGCTTAAGGGGAGCGAGGGCGCTGATTGGCTGCCGCGCGGGCTGTGGCCTGTCCGTCACGGATGAGGCGGTGATAAGGCCCCGATTGGCCCATGGCTTAGCCCCGCCCACCCCGCCTTCTCATTGGCTGCGGCGCGCGACCTAATTTCCCATTGGCTCAGACGCGGCGGAGGCGGGGCCGATGCGATAAGCCACGCCCCCCGTGTAACCACGCCCGTTTAGTTGTCAATCTCCCGCAGGCCCCGCCCCCTCCCCTTCTTCCCACGGGGTCGAACCCGGGAACTCGAATTCGGGACCCTCTCGGCCCCACTCCAGCACAGACCCTCGGCTCTGTTTCCATCTCCTTTATTAAAACCCACGACAGACCCCTCACATTGCGGGTGGGACCCCCCTCACGCCCCTCAGGAATGAGAGTAGGACCCCCCTCACGCTCCTTGGGAATGAGGGTCGGACCCCCGCACACCCCTCAGGAACAAGAGTAGGACCCCCCTCATGCCTCTGTGGGAATGAGGGTGGGACCCCCCGCACACCCCTTGGGAATGAGAGTAGGACCCCCCTCACACCTCTCCGGGAATGAGGGTGGGACCCCCCCTCACGCCCCTCAGGAATGAGGGTGGGACCCCCTCACAGCCCCCTGGGAACAAGG
>NW_020900089.1:0-392 GCF_003984885.1 Neopelma chrysocephalum
GGTGCATCCCGGGGGCCGAGGCATCCCGGGAGCAGGATGGTGCCATCCCGGGAGCAGGATGATGCCATCCCGGGAGCAGGATGATGCCATCCCGGGAGCAGAATGATGCCATCCCGGGGGGGTCGGTGCATCCCGGGGGTGGCTGTATCCCGGGAGCAGGATGATGCCATCCCGGGAGCCTGCGCATCCCTGCGGCGGGGCTGAGGCTGGGATTCCCTTTAGGAAGCGGTGCAGCTGGCGCGGCAGAAGGAGCGGGAGCTGGCGGCGCGGCAGAACGAGTGCAACGACACGGTGCAGGCGCTGTGGGAGCAGTGCAAGCCCTGCCTCAAGCGCTCCTGCGTCCGGTTCTACTCCCGGACCTGCCACAGCGGCTCCGGACTCGTGGGGAGACA
>NW_020900090.1:0-736 GCF_003984885.1 Neopelma chrysocephalum
GGGGGGGGGCACCAAAAAATGGGGGAGGGACCTCAAAAAATGGTAGGAGGGACCCAGAAGTGGGGGGGACCCCAAAAAATGGGGAGGACCCCAAATAAAGGGAGGGGGACCCAAAAAAATGGGAGGAGACACCAAAAAACGGAGGAGGACACCCCAAAAAATGGGAAGAGAGACCAAAAATGGGGGGGGCCCCAAAAAAAGGGGGGGACCCCAAAAACCGGGGGTGACCCCAAAAATGGGTGGGAGGGACGAAAAAAATGGGAGGAGACACCAAAAAATGGGGAGGACACCAAAAAAGGGGGGGACGACCTTAAAAACTGGGGAGGGACACCAAAAAATGGAGGATTAAAAATGGGGGACCCCAAAAATGGAGGGGACCCAAAAAATGGGGGGATACACTAAGAATGGGGGACCCCGAACACAGGGGGGACCCCAAAAAATGGGGGGAGACACCAAAGAATGGGGGGGAGATCCCAAAAAATGGGAGGGGACCCAAAAAATGGGGGAAGACCCCAAAAAATGGGGGGGACCCAAAAAAGGAAAAGGGACCCCAAAAAATGGGGGGAACCTCAAAAAATGGGGGGAGACCCCAAAAAATGGGGGGGACCCCAAAAAAGGAGGGGGGACCCCAAAAAATGGGAGAGAACCGCAAAAAAACCAAAAATGGGCGAGAGGGCCCAAAAAAACAAGGGGAAGACACCAAAAATGGGGGAGGAACCCAATATCTGGGGGGGCA
>NW_020900091.1:0-498 GCF_003984885.1 Neopelma chrysocephalum
TTTCCTCATTTTTTCCCCATTATTTCCTCATTTTTTCCTCATTTTTTCTCCGTTTTTTCTCCACCCGCACGTAGGCGCAGATCAGGCGGCTCGGGAGGGTCACTGGGGGGGCAAAAAGGGGTCACTGGGGGGCAAAAAGGGGTCACTGGGGGGCACAAAGGGGTCACTCGAACCTTACTCGGGGTTTGCTCCCCTTTTACTCCGTTTTTTACCCCATTTTTCCCCATTTTTTCCTCAATTTTCCCCATTTTTTCACCATTTTTTCCTCATTTTTTCCCCATTTTTCCTCATTTTTTCACCATTTTTCCCCCATTTTTTTACCCATTTTTCCTCATTTTTCCCCATTTTTTTCTCATTTTTCCCCTTTTTTCCCCCATTTTTTCACCATTTTTTCACCATTTTTCCTCATTTTTTCCCCATTTTTTCCCCATTTTTTTCCCATTTTCCCCCATTTCCCCATTTTTCCCCATTTTTTCTCATGTTTTTCCCATTTTTCCC
>NW_020900092.1:0-479 GCF_003984885.1 Neopelma chrysocephalum
GGGGGGGCACAGGGGGTATTTTGGGGTGTGTGGGGGTGTTTTAGGGTACCCTGACCCTCACTCCCCTGTACCCAGACAGAGGCTGAGGGGCAGCAGGGTCGGGGGGGTGTTTTTGGGGGGTGTTTTGGGGTGCCCTGACCCCCCTGTACAGCAGGGCCAGGGGACTCTCGGGGGGCTCTGGGGGGGGTTTTGGGGGTGTTTTGGGGTGCCCTGGCCCCCCCGTGCAGGTGGAGGCCGAGGTGCAGCAGGGCCAGGGGGGTGTTTTTGGGGGGTGTTTTGGGGTGCCCTGACCCCCCCGTGCAGGCAGAGACCGAGGTGCAGCAGGGCCGGGGGGCTCTGGGGGGCCGTGAGGACGAGCTGAGGCTCAAGGCCAGGGCCGTGGAGCTGCTCCCCGACGCCCAGAACAACATGGCCAAGCTGCAGGTGAGGAAAGGGGGGGTCCTGGGGGGGCAGGGGGAGCTTTGGGGGCTCGGGGGGGG
>NW_020900093.1:0-435 GCF_003984885.1 Neopelma chrysocephalum
AGCAGTCCCTCACTCAGACCTGCTCTGGATGATGCCTATTTCTATAATAGCCTTTTCTGCAGAATCTACTCCCAGCACAGGGAATTACTTCTCCTCTTTCGGTTTTGGGGTTTTTTTGGGGTTTTTTGTTTGTTTGTTTGGGGGTTTTTTGTTTGTGTGTTTGTTTTTTAATTTCTTTGCTTCTCGGGTTGTTTCCTTTTTTTTAAAAAGGAACACAACGGTTCCTCTGGAAAGACACTCAGTGAATGTCCATTATAGAGACACGACTCATCCTCAGATGAGCAAGACAAGGCCTGTGATTTAATGCACTGCATGGTGCACCCTGAACCACATCACTGCTTTAAATGCCTTCAAGGAATTTCATCGACTGCTTTTCAAATTACTCACTTAATATGGTTTGTTCTTGCCTATTTATTAATACAACAGGAGTTTCCA
>NW_020900094.1:0-348 GCF_003984885.1 Neopelma chrysocephalum
CAACAGGATTATTGTTTCTTCTCGGTAGCAATGATAGTCTTCAGGAGTCTTGCCCACCTTTAATCTTACCACTGATTAGGAAAAATTTAGTTCAATTTATTTTTGGACTTTGTCAATTAGTCCCAACAATTCTATATATTGTCTTCGACTTGGTTTGGACAATTTCCAGGAAAATCTGGCACGACACAACTCTTCTAAAGCCTTGTTCCAATTTTGTTCGTCTACTTCCCAAATTTCGGGAACCAACCACTCCCAGCCACACAAGATTTTAATGATTCTTGTTTTGACCAGTAACTCTCTTTGGGGTTCTGTAGAACCACTCCTACAGGCCATACAATAGGGCTGCCT
>NW_020900095.1:0-604 GCF_003984885.1 Neopelma chrysocephalum
CCCCCCCCCATTTCCGGGGTCTCTCACCCCCCCTGTCCCCCCCAGAGGTGCAGCTGGAGCAGAAGCAGGTCCCGGCCTCGGTTTTTGGGGGGCTCAAGGACGACTGAGGAGCTTTGGGGGGGCCCCCCCCGGGCCTCTCCCACCCTGGACTCCCCCCACCCCCTCATCCCCCCCCGTCCCATCCCTGTGCCCCCCCCTGTGCCCCCCCAGCTTAATAAACCCCCTTTGTACAACACCTTTGTGGGGGGGCCTGGGGGGCAAAGGGTGGGGTTGGGGAGGGGTCCAGGGGGGCCCGGGGGGGGTCACATTGGCAGCTCCTGACACAAACAAGGCGTTTATTGCCCCGGGAGGGGCCCGAGGGGGGCCCAGGGGGGGTTCTGGGGGGTCTCCAGGGTGTCCAGGAGCCGCTGGGCAAAGGCTTGTTCGAGCTGGGGGGAGGGAAAGGGGGGAAACCCCTCAATCCCCCCCCAAAATCCCCCTTAGTGACCCTAAACCCCCCCCCAGAGACCCCCCCAGCCCTATATCCCATCCTCCAACCCCCATAGGACCCCCAGAGACCCCCCCCCAGACTCTCCAGGACCCCCAGAGGCCCCTCCCATCCCCT
>NW_020900096.1:0-334 GCF_003984885.1 Neopelma chrysocephalum
TTCTTGGTGAGAAAGTGAAGCACGAGGTGTCTGGAGCCCAGAGCAGCAGGCTAGCAGCAGGTCTGGTGAATGATGGTGAAACAAAGAATTCACTCAACACCGAGACTGGCAAGTTTTTCAGGCAAGCTAAGCAAAAATATTTAACAGCGATAACAGCCCCTTTCGCTGGGTTGGTGCTGCTGCAGAGACAGAATGTTGGCAGTGTTGGCAGGTGTGTCTTTATTTGAAGCATTTGAAGAGGCTGCCCCGGGAACGACCCTGCTCCGGGACAAGACCCATCCCCGCGGGCTGAGCCCCGCAGCGCCCCCGGGTCCCGGCCCGGGTAAGACGCTCA
>NW_020900097.1:0-340 GCF_003984885.1 Neopelma chrysocephalum
GGGGGGGACAACACGCGTGTGAACACACGACACGCGTGTGAACACACAACACGCGTGTGGGAGCTGGGGGGGATATGGGGGGACACGGGGGGGACACGGGGGGGACAACACGCGTGTGCACACACAACACGCGTGTGGGAGATGGGGGGGACACGGAGGGGACACAGAGGAGGCGACATGCGTGTGAACACACAACACGCGTGTGAACCCACAACACGCGTGTGGGAGCTCGGGGGGGCCATGGGGGCTCGAGGGGACCGCCGTGTCCCCGGTTTTTGGGAAGAGGAGAAGCCCTTGCACCCCCAAGTCCCCCCCTCCACGCGCGAAGGGGGCGAGGGCG
>NW_020900098.1:0-444 GCF_003984885.1 Neopelma chrysocephalum
CTGGGTGCCCTTTACTGGGTCTCTGGGTGCTCCCCCCCATTCCTGGGTGCCCCCAGGTGTGACCAGGTGCCCCCTCACCTGTCCCAGGTGTTCATCTGCGGCCCCTGCCCTCACTGGGTGCTGCTCACAGGGGTCCCTGGGTGCCTCCTGGGGGTCCCTGGGTGCCCTGTCCCTGTTCCCGGGGGTCCCTGGGTGCCCTTTACTGAGCTGTGGGTGCCACCTGGGTGCCCCCAGGTGTGACCAGGTGCCCCCGTCACCTGCCCCAGGTGTTCACCTCTGGCCCCTGCCCTCACTGGGTGCTGCTGACGGGGGTCCCTGGGTGCCCTGTCCCCGTTCCCAGGGATCTCTGGGTGCCTCCTGGGGGTCCCTGGGTGCCTCCTGGGGGTCCTTGGGTGCCCCCAGGTGTGACCAGGTGCCCCCTCACCTGCCCCAGGTGTTCACCTG
>NW_020900099.1:0-448 GCF_003984885.1 Neopelma chrysocephalum
CCCATTTTGTATTATTTATGGTGGGGGAGGGGCGGGGGGAGGAGCTTTGGTTTGTGGGCGAAAAAACGACGAAAAAAAGGAAAAACGACAAAAAAAAACTTCAATAAAAAAGGAAATAAAAAAATGAACCCAATTGAACTTTATTTTCGGGGGGGGGGAGGGGCTGAGGTGGATCCAAGTGAGAGGTGGGGGAGGGGTCCTGCTCCCGGGGTGGGGGAGGGGGGAAAGACGCAACCACCCCTCCCCCTCTCCATTTCCCCTCCCCCCCCAAAATGGGGCTCGAGAGGGTCCCAAACTCGGGGGGGAGGAGGGGGAGGGGCTCTGACGCTGCCCCTCCCCCCACAAGGGTCTCCCCTCCCCCAAAACGTAACTTAATGGGGGAGGGGCACATCCCAAATTTGGGGCACAGAGACCCCTAAAAGTGTCCCCCTCGTCCCCTCCCCCACAC
>NW_020900100.1:0-502 GCF_003984885.1 Neopelma chrysocephalum
TTTGAGGTCATTTGAGCCCATTTTTGAGCCCATTTTGGGGCCATTTGAGGCCATTTTGGGACATTTTGGGGTCATTTGGGGTCATTTTTGGGGCCATTTTTGGGGCCATTTTGGGGCCATTTGGGGTCATTTGGGGCCATTTTGGGCCATTTTGGGACATTTTGAGGTCATTTGAGCCCATTTTTGAGCCCATTTTGGGGCCATTTGGGGCCATTTTGGGACACTTTGGGGTCATTTGGGGGTCATTTTTGGGGCCATTTTTTGGGGGCATTTTGGGTCATTTTTGGGGCCATATTTGGGATCATTTTGGGGCCGTTTCCGGGCCATTTTTTGGGGCCATTTGGGGCCGTTTCGGGTGTGGCGCGTTCCCGGCGGGCGCCGCCAGGGGGCGCTGTGAGCTGAGGAGAGTCTCATTTGCATAACCCCGCCCCGGGGGCGGGTCCGGGGGCGTGGCCACGCCCGACGCGCGGGAAGCGCCGGAACCCCCCCGAGGTGGGGGGGG
>NW_020900101.1:0-330 GCF_003984885.1 Neopelma chrysocephalum
CACCGCCGAGAACGACGTGAGACACCCCCGGGAACCCCAAACACCCCGCGGAACCGACCCGACCCCCGGACCTCCCCCTCGGAATCGCCCCGACCCCCGGACCCCCCCTTCGGAACGGCCCCGACCCCCGGGACCCCCAACCACCCCTCGGAACGGCCCCGACCCCACAAACCCACCCCCCGAACCCCATTGACACCAAAACCCACCCCCCGAACCCCACTGACACCACAACCCCCCCCCAAACCCCACTGACACCACAAACCCACCCCCGGAACCCCACTGACACCATAAACCCACCCCAAACCCCACTGACACCACAAACTCACCCCC
>NW_020900102.1:0-351 GCF_003984885.1 Neopelma chrysocephalum
GCCACCGGTCAGAGGTGGAGGATATGGCTCCTCCCTGCTCCTCCCAGCGCCTCCCAGTCCCTCCCAGTTCCCTTTTGTTGTCCCCCCTTTTCTTCCCCCCTTTTCTTCTCCTCTTTTCTTCTCCCTGCTCAGTCTGGGAAGGTCCGGGATGAGCCATCAGTCCCATTCCCTGCCAGGGGTGGAGGATATGGCTCCTCCCTGCTCCTCCCTGCTCCTCCCAGTGCATCCCAGTGCCTCCCAGTGCCTCCCAGTTCCCTTTTGATGTCCCCCCTTTTCTTCTCCCCTTTTCTTCTCCCTGCCCGGTCTGGGAAGGTCCGGGATGAGCCACCGGTCCCGTTCCCTGCCAGGGGT
>NW_020900103.1:0-651 GCF_003984885.1 Neopelma chrysocephalum
CCCGTGGGGAGCGGCCACCCCTTGTCCCAGGGGGTGTTCCCGTGTCCCTGTGGCACTGGGGACATCCTGGGGGAAATCTCCATGTCTTCAAGTCCCTGTAAGACTTGGGACATTCTGGGGCAGGTCCCCCCCATCCGTATCCCAGGGCAGGTTCCCGTGTCCCTGTGGATATCCCAGGGCAGGTCCCTGTATCCCTGTGTCCTCATGGACATCCCAGGGCAGATCTCCGTGTCCCTGTAAAACCTGGGACATCCTGGAGCAGATTCCCATGTCCCCAAGGACACACCAGGGCAGGTCCCCATGATCTCATGTCCCTGTGGACGTGCCAGGACAGGTCCCCATATCCCTGTGGACATGCCAGGGCAGGTCCCCGTGTCCTCAAGGGCATCCCACAGCCAGTGCCCACATCCCTGTGGACATCCTGGGGCAGATCCCTGTATCCCTGTGTCCTCATGGACATCCCAGGGCAGGTGCCCATGTCCTCACATCCCTGTGGATATGCCAGGGCAGGTCTCTTCGTCCCCGTGGACATCCCAGGGCAGGTCCCCATGTCCCCAAGGACATCCCAGGGCAGGTCCCCTTGTCCTCGTGTCCCCGTGGACATCCCAGGGCAGGTCCCCGTGTCCTCAAGGACATCCCACAGCAGGTCCC
>NW_020900104.1:0-431 GCF_003984885.1 Neopelma chrysocephalum
GGGGGGTCCAGGAGGGTTTTGGGGGGGTCCAGGAGGTTTTGGGGCAGGGCTGTGATCTGTGGGATGGGTGGGTGGTTCCAGGGGGGTCACTGTGCTGGGGGGGCAGAGGGGTGGGGGTCAGACCCCAAAAACAGACCCCAAATCATCCAAAAAGGGGGGGTCAGACCCCCAAAACAGACCCCAAATCACACAAAAGGGGGGGTCAGACCCCAAAAACAGACCCCAAATCACACAAAAGGGGGGTCAGACCCCCAAAATAGACCCCAAATCACAGAAAAGGGGGGGGGGTCAGACCCCAAAAACAGACCCCAAATCATCCAAAAAGGGGGGGGCAGACCCCAAAACCAGACCCCAAATCACACAAAAGGGGGGGTCAGACCCCCAAAATAGACCCCAAATCATCCAAAAAGGAGGGGTCAGACCCCAAAACC
>NW_020900105.1:0-372 GCF_003984885.1 Neopelma chrysocephalum
AATATGGGTGGGACTGGGGTGGAGGGGGACGGGACCCCAAGGGGGGGTTCGATGGGACCCCAAGGGGGTTTGATGGGACCCCAAGGAGGGGTTTGATGGGACTCCACGGGGGGGTTCAATGGGACCCCAAGGGGGGTTCGATGGGACCCCATGGGAGGTTCGATGGGACCCCATGGGGGGTTTGATGGGACCCCAAGAGGGGGTTTGATGGGACCCCAAGGGGGTTTGATGGGACCCCAAGGGGGGGTTTGATGGGACCCCATGGAGGGGTTCGATGGGACCCCAAGGGGGGATTTGATGGGAGGGGCCTAATCGGGTAGGGAGGCGTGGCCACAGGTGAGTGGGGGTGGTGGGCGGGGCAGTGGGGGGGGC
>NW_020900106.1:0-430 GCF_003984885.1 Neopelma chrysocephalum
GGGGGGTCCTGAGCTCACCTGAGCTGTGAGCACCTGGGGGGCACAGGGGGGTCCTGGGGGGTTCTGGGGACACCTGGGGGGTCTGAGGGGCACCTGGGGGGTCCTGGGAGGGCACAGAGGGGGCACAGGGGGGTCCTGAGCTCACCTGAGCTGTGAGCACCTGGCGGGCACCTGGGGGGCACAGGGGGGTCCTGAGCTCACCTGAGCCCCCCCTTTGCCCCTCCCCTTTGCCCCCCCCCCAATCAGGAAGCACCGCCCGGGGGGGGGGGGCCCCCTCGAAGTCGAAGGGGGGGGGCGCCCCCCCCCCGGGCCCCCGGCGCCGCTTCTCGGCCCTTCTCGGGACCCCCCCCCAGGAGGAGCCGCCGCGACTCCCCCCAAGAAACGGGGGGGGACCCCCAAACCAACCCCCCGAAGGAGCCCCCCCCCCCCC
>NW_020900107.1:0-515 GCF_003984885.1 Neopelma chrysocephalum
GAGGGAATTGGGATGTGGGAAATGGGATATGGGATAAACCTGGAGCGACTGAGGTGCTAAAGGATCGGGAATCCAAGCGGGATGAGGGAATTGGGATGTGGGAAATGGGATTTAGGACAAACCTGGTCCTTTTGGGACCGAGTCGGGAAAACAGAGAATTCCAGGCTTTGGAATTCCCAAACATCTCCGGGGGCTTCGGGTTGAGCAGGGAGGGGCCGGGAGGGACCCCCCCGCCCCTCCAGGAGCTCGTGGTGACCCCGCAGTGACCCCCCAAAACAGGAGGTGGGAAGGACTCCAAGAGGAGAACAGCGGGAATTCCCTGGATAAGGGACAGGAATTCCCGGGAAAGGAATTCCCGGGGCAGGAATTCCCGGGGCAGGAATTCCCGGGGCAGGAAGCGGCTCTGCTGAGGCGGGAGGGGACAGGGGGGGACAGGGGGACGGGGGGGGACAGGGGGACAGGGGGACAGGGGGAGACAGGGGAACGTGTGGGGGGATATGGGAAGACAGGGAAAG
>NW_020900108.1:0-355 GCF_003984885.1 Neopelma chrysocephalum
GGGGGTGAAATCTCGCGAGAGCTCGCGGGCGCCTCAGCGTTGAGGAGGCCTCGACTCTCGCGAGACTTGGCGGCGTCCGGCGCGAGATCTCGCGAGATTTAAAGGCGCTTTGCTTCCCCCCCCCCCCGTGCGAAGTCTCGCGAGGGTTCGGAGCGCTCGGCGGACGCCACACGGCGGCGACGCGCGGCGAAGTCTCGCGAGGTTTAGGAACGCCCCAAAGCGAGGCGGCGAGGGGAAATCTCGCGAGAGTTCGGCGGGGCTGCCCGCGCGGCGAAGTCTCGCGAGATTTGCCTCGCGCGGTGCGTGAGGGGGGGGAGATCCCCCGTCCGATCCCTTGGAAGAGGGGTCGGTTTCC
>NW_020900109.1:0-316 GCF_003984885.1 Neopelma chrysocephalum
GGGGTCGAACCCCAACACCCCCGGGTGGGTTTTTGGGGGTCCCGGGGGCGGATTTTTGGGGTTTGTCCCCCCAAGACTCCCCATTTTTGCCCCCCCAGGTGGCGGCGGCAGCGGGGGCAGGGGCCGTGGGGGTCCTGCTCTTCCCCGACCCCCAAAACGCGGCCGGGATCGGGGGGGGCCCCGCCCTGGGGGGGGACACGACCCCCACCCTGCACGTGAGTCATGGGGGGGGGTCCCGGGGGGGGATTAATGGGGGTCCTGGGGGGTTTTGGGGGGGTCCTGGGGGGTTTTGGGGCAGGTTGGGGGTCTTTGGGGT
>NW_020900110.1:0-460 GCF_003984885.1 Neopelma chrysocephalum
GACATGGGGACACAGCACGGTGAGGACATGGGGACACAGGGACATGGGGACACGGGGACACAGCACAGTGAGGGACAGGGGACATGGGGACAGCAGGGGACAGCATGGGGACACAGGGACATGGGGACACAGCACGGTGAGGGACAGGGGACAGGGGGACAGGAGGGGGACACAGGGACAGGAGGGGACACAGGGACAGGGGGGGACACAGGGACAGGAGGGGACATGGGGACACAGGGACATGGGGACACAGCACGGTGAGGACATGGGGACAGGAGGGGACCGAAGGGGACAAGAGCGGACAAGATGGGACACGGGGACAGGAGGGGACAAGAGGGGACACAGGGCCTGGTGGCATTGCAGGGACAGGGGGACATCCCTGGGGTGGGGACAGCGTGGGACATCCCTGGGGACAGTCCCAGTGCTCCCTGTGGGACAGGGGATCTCCCTGGGGGGGGGG
>NW_020900111.1:0-421 GCF_003984885.1 Neopelma chrysocephalum
AACCCCCAAAATCCACCTGGGAACCCTCAAAATCCACCTGGGAACCCTCAAAATCCACCTGGGAATTCCCAAAATCCACCTGGGAATTCCCCAAATCCCACCCAGGGCCCCAAAATCCACCTGGGAACCACCAAAATCTACTTGAGAAACCCCAAAATCCACCTGGGAACCCCCAAAATCCACCTGAGAAACCCCAAAATCCACCTGGGAACTCCCTGAATCCACCTGAAAAACCCCAAAATCAACCTGGGAACCACCAAAATCCACCTGGGAACTCCCAAAATCCACCTGAGAAACCCCTAAATCCACCTGGGACCCCCCAAAATCCCACCCAGGGCCCTGGAATCCACTTGGAACCCCTAAAATCCACCTGGGAACCACCAAAATCTCCCTGGGAACTCCTGAAATCTCACCCAGGGCC
>NW_020900112.1:0-448 GCF_003984885.1 Neopelma chrysocephalum
CGCCATCGCGCCCGAGCCGGGCCGGGCCGGGGGTTCCGGGGCCCCCCGAGGCCGCCGCGGCCGCCGGGGCCGGGCGATGGTGGCGGGGGCGGCCGGAGCGGGGAGGAGGCGGCGGCGGCGGCGGCTCCCGCAGCCCTGAGGGACGCGGAGGCACCATGAGCGTGAGGCCTCCGCAGGCCCCCGACAGGTGAGGGGGGGCCCGGGGGGGGGGGGATTTGGGGGACACGCGGTGAGCGCGGGGTGTGGGGACGCGCGGGGACACGGGGGACACAGAGTGACCTCTGGGTATGGGGGACACAGGGACAGAGGGATTTGGGGGACACGCGGTGAGCGCGGGGTGTGGGGACGCGCGGGGACACGGGGGACACACAGTGACCTCTGGGTGTGGGGGACACACACGGTGAGCTCGGGGTGTGGGGACGCGCGGGGACAAGGTGAGTTTGGGGGG
>NW_020900113.1:0-361 GCF_003984885.1 Neopelma chrysocephalum
CCCAACCACCTCTAATGTCCCCACAGTGTCCCCCCAATGTCCCCATCAATGTCCCCAGGGTGTCCCCACCATCCTCCTGCTGTCCCCTGTGTCCCCAATGTCCCCCTGTCCCTATCAATGTCCCCAGGGTGTCCCCAGTGTCCCCCACAGTCCCACCCCAGTGTCCCCAAGGCTGTCCCACCCCAGTGTCCCCCCCTTTTCCCCCCCAGGTCCTACGACGCCTTCTCCACCTTCTTCCTCAACTCCCAGGGGCTCATCCGCTGCCACCGCGTCGACAAGGTGAGTCCCACCCCCCTGAGACCCCTTGGGGCACCCCAGGGACCCTCTGGGGACCCCCTGTGCCCCCCCTGACGTGCCCCCC
>NW_020900114.1:0-657 GCF_003984885.1 Neopelma chrysocephalum
GAGACCACGACGGCCAACAGCTACTGCCTGTCACAGACACCAAAATACACCCAAATATACCCAAAATATACACAAATATACACAAAATATACCCAAATATACCCAAATCCCACCTAAATATACCCAAATATACCCAAATATACACAAATACACCAGGGACAGGAGACCCCAATGGCCCACGGCCTGTGCAAATATATCCAAATTCCACCTAAATATATCCAAATATAGCTAAATATACCCAAATATACACAAATACACCAGGGACTGGAGACTCCAACGGCCAATGGCCACTGCCTGTCACAGACACCAAAATATATCTAAATATATCCAAATATACACAAATATACACAAATACACCAGGAACAGGAGACAACGGCGGCCCACGGCCTATGCAAATATATCCAAATATGCTCAAATCCCACCCAAATATACTTAAATCCCAGCAAAATATACCCAAATCCCACCCCAAATCCACCCAAATGCACCCAAATGCCATCAAAATGCACCCAAATGCCACCGAAATGAACCCAAATCCCAGGAAATCCCACCCAAATCCCACCCAAATGCTCCCAAATGCCACCAAAATGAACCCAAATCCCGGGGAAATGAGCCCAAACGCCAGGGAAATGCACCCAAATCCCACCCAAAGACCCCCCC
>NW_020900115.1:0-367 GCF_003984885.1 Neopelma chrysocephalum
GGGGGGGGACCCCGGCAAAGAGGGGCCTCGCTGACCCCCATCCCCTGTCCAGCTCTTGGGGGTCCACGAGGGCATCAAGCCGGGTGTGTTGGGTGGCATCGCCCAGCACGGCATCCTTGGGGTGCAACCCCCGTGTGCTGGGGGGGCCACAAGGGAGAGCTGGGCTGGGGACAGGGGTCCCTCTCACGGTGGGGATGTGGGTCTTGCCAGTGTCCCCCCCACCCACCCTGGGGTGCTCAGTGCAGCCCCCTCGGCTCCCCCCCCCCCGCACTGGTATTTACCCACCACCCGCTGCGCCCGGAACAGGCGCAGAAGCTGCGGTGAAATATTTATAGGTTCCTGGATGTAGCTGAGCCCCCCCCCCCCC
>NW_020900116.1:0-506 GCF_003984885.1 Neopelma chrysocephalum
ATCCCACTGTGCTGCCCTTCCTAAACACCTTCTCCTCGTATCCCACTGTGCTGCCCTTCCTAAACACCTTCTCCTCGTATCCCACTGTGCTGCCCTTCCTAAACACCATCCCTTGGATCTCACTGTGTTGCCCTTCCTAAACACCTTCCCTGGGATCTCACTGTGCTGCTCTTCCTAAACCAATGCTTTTTCTCTGGATTCCACTCTCCTGCCCGTCAAAAAACACGTTCCCCTTGGATCTCACTCTCCTGCTCCTTCCTAAACAGCTTCCTCTTGGATCTCACTCTCCTGCCCTTCAAAAAACACTTTCCTCTTGGATCTCACTCCTCTGCTCCTTCCTAAACACTTTCCTCTTGGATCTCACTCCCCTGCCCTTCCTAAACCAGCACGTTCCCCTTGCATCTGACTCTCCTGCCCTTCTGAAACACCTTCCCCGTGGATCTCACTCCCCTGCCCTTCCTAAACCAACACTTTTCCCTTGGATTCCACTCCCCTGCTCTTTCCTA
>NW_020900117.1:0-376 GCF_003984885.1 Neopelma chrysocephalum
CGGAGAGGGGGAAATTTGGGAAGAGGGGAGGGAAGGGGTGGGAAAAAGCGGCGGTGTCCCAGTTTTTCACCTCCCAGGATGGGAATTCCGGGTCACTTCCACCCCTTTGGGGTCATTCCCACAGGGATGCGCCTCTGGGATCCCAAATCCACCCCCTGCCTGCTCAAAATGTGGGAATTATGGGGGAAAAAACAGGGAATTTGGTTCCAGCTGCCACCCACACACGACATTCCACGATCCTGGAATCTCTGCTGGTGCTCATTCCCTTCCTCTCCCAATCCCATTCCTCTCCCCATCCCATTCCTCTCCCAATCCCATTCCAACCCCATTCCTCTCCCCATCCCATTCCAATCCCATCCCAATCCCATTCCCCTCC
>NW_020900118.1:0-332 GCF_003984885.1 Neopelma chrysocephalum
ATGAGGAGATTCCCGACTAAAGGGTGTTCCCATGGGGATATCCTGGGTTGGGATCTGCCCGCTCCGGGTCCGCATCCATGAGGAGATTCCCGATTAAAGTGGGGCTCCTGGGATAGGGGGAGCTCCTGGGGGAATATCCTGGGATAGGGGTGTTCCCATGGGGATATCCCATGGGAGAGACCCCTGAGGAGATCCCAGTCTTGGGAGGAGATCCCAGTCCAGGGGTGTCTCCCATGGGAATATCCTGGTCCAGGGGTGTCTCCCATGGGAATATCCTGGGGTAGAGGTCTCTCCCAGGGGGATATCCCATGGGAGAGACCCCTGAGGAAATC
>NW_020900119.1:0-323 GCF_003984885.1 Neopelma chrysocephalum
CTTCCTAAACACCTTCCCCTCATATCCCACCGTGCTGCCCCTCCTAACTCCCCTCCCTTGGATCCCACTGTGCTGCCCTTCCTAAACACCTTCCCCTTGGATCTCACTGTGCTGCCCTTCCTAAACACCTTCCCTGGAATCCCACTGTGCTGCCCTTCCTAAACACCTTCTCCTCGTATCCCACTGTGCTGCCCTTCCTAAACACCTTCTCCTCGTATCCCACTGTGCTGCCCTTCCTAAACACCTTCTCCTCGTATCCCACTGTGCTGCCCTTCCTAAACACCTTCTCCTCGTATCCCACTGTGCTGCCCTTCCTAAACACC
>NW_020900120.1:0-354 GCF_003984885.1 Neopelma chrysocephalum
CCACGGCAACACTGGGGGGGAATGGCCCCAAAGAGACCCCCCCCAACCCCCCCCCTGCCCCCCACCCCCCTTGTTCTCCCCCCCCCCCCAGGATCCAGACACCCCCCCAGTGACCCCCAGAGCCCCCCCAGCACTCACAGGGCTCCCAGAGCCCCCCCAGCACTTGCAGGGCCCCCAGAGACCCCTCAGAGCCCCCCAGCACCTGCAGGAATCCCAGAGCCCCCCTGGTCCCCCAGAGCCTCCCCAGCACCTGTAGGACCCCCAGAGCCCCCCTAGAATCCCCCTAGAACTTGTAGGACCCCCAGAGCCCCCCCAGCACCTGCAGGACCCCCAGAGCCCCCCTGGTCCCCCAGA
>NW_020900121.1:0-368 GCF_003984885.1 Neopelma chrysocephalum
GATGGGGATGTGTGGGATGGGGACAGTGGGATGGGGACAGCAGGACATTGGGGTGCACACGGAGATGGGGACAGGGGAATGGGGCACTGACCTGGGACACCGGGATGAAACCATCGGGATGGGGAGGCTGGGATGGGACAATGGGATGGAACATTGGGATGGGGACACCGGGCTGAGACCTGATATAGGGACACTGGGGTGGGACACTGGGATAGGGGACAGCAGGACATTGGGATGGACACTGGGACGGGGACACAAACATGGGACTGTGGGATGGGACATTGGGATGGGGACGTGGGGTGGGGACATCAAGATGTTGGGGGTTATAGGGGATGGAGGGGCTATAGGGGATATGGGGGCTATAGGGG
>NW_020900122.1:0-342 GCF_003984885.1 Neopelma chrysocephalum
CAACATCTGGGGGGTGGAGTCCCCAAACATCTGGATGGGGACCCCCCCAACATCTGGACTGTGACATCTGTACGGGGACCCCCCAACCCCAACATTTGGGAGGTGGAGCCCCCAAACCTCTGTATGGGGACCCCCCAACATCTGGATGGGGACCCCCAACATCTGGGTAGGTGGAGACCCCCCCGTGTCCGGGTGGGGACCCCCCCCAACATCTGGACTGTGACATCTGTACAGGGACCCCCCATCCCATCATCTGGGGTGGGTGGAGCCCCCAAACATCTGTACGGGGACCCCCCCAACATCTGGGGGGGTGGAGCCCCCAATAAAGTCGGTGTCGCACAA
>NW_020900123.1:0-630 GCF_003984885.1 Neopelma chrysocephalum
GGGGATTTTGGGGGCTCCGGGGGTGTCCCGGGGGGGTCCTGGGGGTCATTGGAGGGGTCCCAGGGGGGTCCTGGGGGTCCCAGGGGGGTCCCGGCGGTCCCTGTCCCCCCCTTGCCCCGAGCAAACCCAGTGGGGGGGGGATCCGGGGGAGGGGGCTGGGGCTGAGAGACGTCGGTCTGGGGGGATTTTGGGGGCTCCGGGGGGGTCCCAAGGAGTTCGGGGGTGTCCCAGAAAGTTTTTGGGGTCTCAGGGGGTTCGGGGGTGTCCCGGGGGAGTTCAGGGGGGTCCCGGGAGGTTCGGGAGGATCCCGGAAGGTTTTTGGAGTCCCCCGGGGGTCCCAGGGGGTTCAGGGGTCCTCCGGGAGTCTCAAGGGGTTCGGGAGTGCCCTGGAAGGTTTTTGGGGTCCCCTGGGGGGTTCGGGGGGTTCAGGGGGGTTCGGGGGTGCCCTGGGGAGTTTGGGGAAATCCCGGGGGGTTCGGGGGTGCCCTGGAAGGTTTTTGGGGTCCCCTGGGGTTCCCGGGGGGTTTGGGGGTGTCCCAGGGGGTTTTTGGGGTCCCCCGGGGGTCCCAGGGGATTTGGGGGTGTCACGGAAGGTTTTTGGGGTCCCCTGGGGGTCCCTGACCCCCCCCC
>NW_020900124.1:0-317 GCF_003984885.1 Neopelma chrysocephalum
GGGAAGGGTCTCGGGGCACTGGGAAGGGTCTGGGGGTACTGGGAAGGTTGGAGGGAGGATCTGGGGGCACTGGGAAGGTTGGAGGGAGGGTCTGGGGGCACTGGGAAGGGTCTGGGGGCACTGGGGAGGGTCTGGGGAAACTGGGAAGGGTCTGGGGGCACTGGGAAGGTTGGAGGGAGGGTCTGGGGGCACTGGGAAAGTGTGGGGAGGGTCTGGTGACCCTGGGCACACTCACCCCCTCCCCGCGTCCCGCCGTCTCCTTCCTCCTCCTCCTCCTCCTCCTCTCCTCCTCCTCCGGCTCCCTTTTTTGGGGGGGG
>NW_020900125.1:0-497 GCF_003984885.1 Neopelma chrysocephalum
AAACGACCCCAAATCCCCCCCTGGGACCCCCCCCCGAGTCACAACCGGCACCAAAACAGGAACCGGGGGAGGGGGGGGAGGGGGGCGAGGGGGGAAATCCCGGGGCGGGGGCGGCGCGAAAAAACAGGAAACGCCAAATCGGCCCCAAAAATCACCCCAAAACCACCCCGAATCACCCCAAAATCAGCACCAAAATTAGCCCAAAATCAGCCCCAAATCAGCCCCAAATCACCCCAAAATTACCCCCAATCAGCCCAAATCAGCCCCGAATCAGCCCCAAATTACCCCAAATAAGCCCAAATCACCCTTAAACACCCCCAAATTACCCCGAATCGGCCCAAAACCACCCCAAATAACCCCAAAACCACCCCAAATAAGCCCAAATCACCCCAAATCAGCCCCATTCACCCCCGAATTACCCCAAATCAGCCCAAAATCACCCCAAAATTACCCCAAATCAGCCCCATTCACCCAAATCACCCCAAAATCACCCCAAA
>NW_020900126.1:0-389 GCF_003984885.1 Neopelma chrysocephalum
GATGGGATTTGGAGGGATTTGGGGGGATTTGGGGATGATTGTGGGGGATGATTTTGGGGGATTTGGGAGGGGGTTGGTGGGATTTGGGGAAGATTTGGGGCGTTTTGGGGATGATTTGGGGGGATTTTGGGGGATTTTGGAATGATTTGAGGGGATTTTGGGGGGATTTTGGGATGGTTTGGGGGGATTTGGAGATGATTTGGCAGAATTTTGGGGGATTTGGGGACGGTTTGGGATGATTTGATGGGATTTGGGAGGGAGTTGGTGGGAATATGGGTGGTTTTGCTGGAATTTGGGGTGGTTTGGGGTGGTTTTGGTCTGCTTTGGGGTGATTTTGCTGGAATTTGGGGTGGGTTGGGTCTGGTTTGGGGTGATTTTACCGTGTTTTG
>NW_020900127.1:0-468 GCF_003984885.1 Neopelma chrysocephalum
TGTGCCACTGGTGCCCTGTGGGGTTTCCCACAGGCGTGGGAGCGGCTGGAGAAGGCGGAGCACGGCCGGGAACTCGCCCTGCGCTCGGAGCTGCTCCGGCAGCAGCACCTGGAGCAATTGGCCGCCCGCTTCCACCGCAAGGCCGAGCTCAGGGAGACCTGGCTGGGGGACAACCAGCGCCTGGTGGCACAGGTGAGACCCCCGGGACCCCCCCGGGACCCCCAGATCCACCCCCCCGCTCAGGGACCCCCAGGGACCCCTCCCAGAGCGGCTCTGAGGGGACAACCCTCACCTGGTGGCACAGGTGACCCCCCCGGGACCCCCCACCGGCACCAGCAACCCCCCCGTGACCCCCCCTTTCAGTGACCCCCCCAGTGTCCCCCTCCAGGGACCCCCCTCAACCCCCCAGGACAATTTTGGGGGTCCCTGGGCTGCCCCTCCTTTCCTTCCCTCTCCTTTTTCCCCCCC
>NW_020900128.1:0-371 GCF_003984885.1 Neopelma chrysocephalum
CACATGAGGGGTCACGGGGGGTCACAGGAGGGGTCACGGGGGGGGGGTCCCAGGTATTTTTGGGGGGTCCCAGGGGGTATTTTGTGTGTCTTGCATGAGGGTCTCACATCACACACCCCCCCAAACAAAGTGGGACCTCCCCCCAAAAAAACACCCCCAAAAACACCTGGGACCCCCCAAAAACACCTGGGATCCCCCAAAAAACCCTGAGACCCCCTCAAAAATAACCCCCAAAATGCTCCCTGGGACCCCCCCAAAATACCCCCTGGGACCCCCCAAAAACACCTGGGACACCCCAAAAACACCCCCAAAAACACCCGGGACCCCCCCAAAAAACCCTGGCACCCCTCAAAAATACCCCCCAAATACCC
>NW_020900129.1:0-352 GCF_003984885.1 Neopelma chrysocephalum
CCCCCCCCTTACCTTTGGGATGGGCAGCGACAGGTCGCAGAAGACCTCGAAGGTGGTGGAGCGGTACCCGCAGGCCTGGCACTTGAGGCAGCTCTTCAGCTGCCCCACAAAGAGATCTGGGGGGCAAAAGGGGGGTCAAAGAGGGGGGGGGGGCCCCCCCCCAGGGTTGGGGGGGGCACGGGGGGGGGGGGGGGGGCCCCCCCCCCCCGCCCACCCCCCCCCCCTCGCTCCCCCCCCCCCCCGGGTAGCGCTTCCACATCTGGTGGGCGCGGGCGTCGTCGCGGCGGGGGGGAGGTCGGGGAGGGGGGGGGGATCAGCCCCAAAATCGGGGCTCCCCCCAACCCTCCCATGC
>NW_020900130.1:0-622 GCF_003984885.1 Neopelma chrysocephalum
GGGGGGGACATGGGGATGTGGGGGGACATTGGGAGGGACACAGTGACGCAGTTACAGTGACACAGGGACAGGGGATGGTGACACAGTGACAGGGATGGTGGCACTGGGATGGTGACACAGGGACACAGGGACAGGGGACGGTGACACGGGGACGGTGACACAGTGACACAGTGACGGGGACAGTGACACAAGCGGCGTCTCCAGGTGCGGGAGGAGTGACGCAGTGACGGGGTGGCACAGGTGTGATGGGTGTGACAGGTGTGAGGTGTGACAGGTGACACAGTGACACAGGGACACAGGGTCACAGGGTCACAGGGACACAGTGCCAGGTGTGGCAGATGTGACAGTGCCAGGTCACACAGGTGTGACAGTGCTAGGTGTGACAGCGGTAGGTGTGACAGTCCCAGGTGACACAGGTGACACAGTATGACAGCGCCACGTGTGACAGACGACATAGTGTGACCCTGCCAGGTGTGCCAGGTGACACAGGTGTGACAGGTGTGCCAGTGCCAGGTGTGCCAGGTGCCCCAGGTGATACAGATGCCAGGTGTGGCAGGTGCCCCAGGTGTGCCAGGTGTGCCACTGGTGCCCTGTGGGGTTTCCCACAGGCGTGGGAGCGGCT
>NW_020900131.1:0-320 GCF_003984885.1 Neopelma chrysocephalum
ACCCAGAGGGGAGAGTTCAGCACCCACAGGTGAGCCCAGCACCCAAAGGGGAGAGTTCAGCACCCACAGGTGAGCCCAGCACCCAAAGGGAGAGTTCAGCACCCAAAGGGGAGAGTTCAGCACCCATAGGTGAGCCCCAGCACCCACAGGTGGGCCCAGCACCCCCAGGTGAGCCCAGCACCCACAGGTGAGCCCAGCACCCAAAAGGGAGAGTTCAGCACCCACAGGTGAGCCCAACACCCACAGGTGAACCCGGCACCCACAGGTGAGCCCGGCACCCACAGGTGAGCCCAGCACCCAAAGGGGAGAGTTCAGCACCC
>NW_020900132.1:0-588 GCF_003984885.1 Neopelma chrysocephalum
GCTCCCAGTTCATCCCAGTTCATCCCAGTTTGTCCCAGTGCAGGGGAATGGGATCCCTCGCTCCCAGTTCATCCCAGTTCATCCCAGTTCGTCCCAGTTTGTCCCACCCTTCATCCCACCCTCCTCTTCCTCTCCTCATTCCCGAGGCGGAACCGGGCCGTGATTAATCCCGGGATCTAATTAACTTGGGGATTTAATTAACTTGGGGGTTTAATTAAAGCATTAACGAGCGGCTGTAATTAACCAGGAGGGGTCACTCCCTTGGCATTCCCATTTTTCTGGGGGGATTCCCATTTTTTTCTTCCGATTCCCAACTTTTCTTGGCATTCCCATTTTTCTGGGGGGGATTCCCATCTTTTTCTTCTGATTCCCAACTTTTCTTGGCATTCCCATTTTTCTGGGGGGGATTCCCATTTTTTTCTTCCGATTCCCAACTTTTCTTGGCATTCCCATTTTTCTGGGGGGAAATTCCCATCTTTTTCTTTTGATTCCCAACTTTCCTTGGCATTCCCATTTTTCTGGGAGGGGATTCCCATTTTTTTCTTTCCGATTCCCTACTTTTCTTGGCATTCCCATTTTTCTGGGGGG